>NC_141789.1:6434099-6744813 GCF_054643075.1 Acanthaster planci
TTGGCGGGAACTTTTCCCTGGGGAACCTGCAGCATGAGGTCTCAACCTCACTAAGTCGAGAATGGAACGGGGCCTCCCAGTCAAGCGAATGATCGGGGATATTGATGAACGGCTTACGTGAGACAGGTTGCTCACCGCTGAGTGAGAGGCCTTTTCATCTTCAGCTGGGCCCTTCCCAGGTGATGAGGTGTCGCCTATACCTAGAGCATCCTCATCAACCCCATCTCCGGGAGCCACCCTTTCAGTTGGTGCAGCCGAACCTACCGCCCCCTCGTTGACCATTCTTCCCACCGACGACCTTGGACTACTGGAACAGGGCATCGTAGTACCCCCGTCTTGTCGATCCTCTGTCATTTGGACACTGCTGCACTCATCAAGATAATCTGGATGGCAAGAACAATAGTGCCGTCTGTGGTTGTCCCTCCTTTTGTCCCTGTAGCTACACCGCTCACAACACAGGTACAAGGGCGGCCCATGGACTAGCCGAAGGTGACACCATAACCCTTGTTTGGTTGTGAAGGTCACTGTTACGATCCCAGTTGATCCAAATCCTTTTGTGTCTCCTGAAAAGGTACGTGTGGAATTTACGCACGTTCCAAAAACCTATAAAAGACTCCTTAGTCATTGATTTCGCTCTCAGTAAGTGCCTATATACTTTTAGCATGTGCGTTTCGAAATAGCCGGCGTAGGGTCAGCACCTCCTTGTCGTCTACGCCTCGATTACTGCCGCACCGTGGCCAGGGCTGACACCGCTGAGGGACCGTGGACCCTGGAGTGTCGTGGCTCCATGTGGAAGCCGAATCTCGGGGATCGACACTGATCTGCCTGTCTGAACTGGGCTGTTCTGGTGCGGAGTGCGGAGGTGCTTGGCCCGACGACCGCGCTCTTTTAGCCATGGCACTGACTGGGCAGGGCCTCATTTTCTTCCGTTCTTTGTGTTGGCTCCTTAAGGTAATTATACTCGGCCGAATATAATTTGCCTCTTCGCATATTAATATGTTTTTGCCGGCTTGCTAATTTTCAGTGTAATTAATTCTGCTTGGCTGTGCTAATGTAAATAATTTCCTTTTGTGAGGGATGTCATGCATGTTGTACATATAATTGTGAGTATGCTGGTGTGTAGTAACAGAGCCATCATGCGGTGGCAGGGGCATTCCTCATGTTTGCCGTCGCCTCCGTTGTTGGCCTGTCTGCTACTGAAATTAAATAGGTAAATTTCACTCTTCTTGGGCTTGTAAATTTCTTTTAAATCATCCAATGGGATTCCAGGGGAGTAAAGAAATTGTTAGATATCGTGGGAAGGGTATAAATACATTATTTTATGGGTAAATTGGGCAAATGGTTTTGTTACTTTCGAGCGGTAAAATAATGGCGGCCTTATAGCAGTGTGCTCAGACAAGTCTGGGTTGCATATACATGTATATATACATATATCGGTATCGACGTTAATGGTGCCGAGACCAAAACTTTGAGTAGGATCTATGGTGGAGTAATTATGTGGGTTATGTAGTTTAGATCATTTGATTGAAGGAAGTTACTGGTTTCGCATAAGTGTACATTGCTTGCATACATGTACATGTACAGACACATGTTGGGCAAATTGTGACATGTAAATTAATAAGACGGGCACATGTACTTTAGGATTAAGTGACATGTAAATCCCTTGCTTATTGGAGATGATTATTGCTTTAATTTTGAAATTGTTTGGAATGAATGGACTTCAATTATATTAGATTCTATCTCTAAGCTACAAAGTAATTAGAGAGTAATCTTCCCAGTACTTGAGGGATATTGATTTTTCTTTTTCTTTGATTCCTCATGTTTGCCGTCGCCTCCGTTGTTGGCGTGTCTGCTACTGAAATTAAATAGATAGAGCAATAACACCAGCACAGATCTGAGCCCAGGGAGTTCTGGTGTGTCTGTTCATGCGCACCCCCCACCAGATACCACCCCTCCCACAAGTGTCAGAAGTGGGATTTCTGCTTCCAGCCAGCCAGCAACGGAGGTTCGAGGAGTCCTCAGTAACATCAGAGTCATCAAGATGGCAACCTTTTCGGGTACGATCGCCTTCCGAGGAGAAAGTCAGGAAGTTCTCCCTGGTGGAAGGCCGCTTGCCGCTTCAAAGCCTGAAGGGATGCTACGTGAATGCTACCGGCCTGATTCACAGGGTTGATAAGGACAATGAACTGATCCTGCCAATTTTGAATGGAGCCATTCTCCCTCCAGAGGGAGAATGGGAAATGGAAGGAGAGTATGCACCATTGATTGCCTCAGTCAAGGCCAAGACAGAACAGTCCGATACTAAGTCTGTTTCAGAGGACCTCCTCCGTGCACTTGTGACCAGACCGCCCCAAGTTGTGATGGCCCCTGAACGCAAGCTGACGGTATTCGAAGGGAGGGACGACGTAAAATCTGTGCAAATTGATGACTTTGTTGCAGCAATGAACCATGCTTATGAGAGATACCACATTCCAGAGGATCAGCGTAGGCAGTTTTTGCTGGATGCACTTCGAGGTGGCCTAAAGGTTGAAGTCCGGTCATTGCTGTCATCTGGGAAAACGGCTAAAGAGGCTTTGGAATACTTGGCAGCTTCCTATGGTGAGACCTTGACGAGCGGAGAACTGCAGTGGAAATGCCTGGAACGACGCCAACAACGGGGAGAGTCCCTTCGTCAGTTTGGCGTGGAACTACAGCGGCTCTTCTACCGACTGGTGAAGCGAGACTCTGGACTGTACAAGAACCCAGACATCATCATACGGGAGCAGTTTGTGGATGGTATCGAACAGGAGGGACTGAGGCACTCGTGTCGAAATTTTGTTGATCCATCTGTCTCCTTTGGGGAAGTCAAGGACTGGGCCATAAAGCGGGAGGAACGGGAAAGGGCCCGGGCCCAGACAACAACCCCTCAAGTAGCACTTCGGCTATAGGTGCTGAGGTGAAACCTGATGCCATCGAGCGGCTGGAGAAACAAATGCAGGAGATCATGGTGTCCGTAAAATCCCTTTCTGAGAGGATTCCACCTGCTGGGAGGCTGCCCTCACCGATGAACCCCCAAGGTTCTCCAGCACCGACTGGTGTCATGCCATCCAGATTTTGGATATGCCAGACCAACTACTCCACCTTCCCACAGCCCGGGGTTTTCAACCCTCCAATTGCTGCACCAACTCAGTACCCTGCAAGGTGTTTTAGGTGTGGCCAACCTGGACATTTTGCAAGAACTTGTCTCAACTCTGCACGACATCACCACAATTCCACACCCACTGCACCACCTCGAGCTGAGGAGACTTCGGGAAACTAATGCATCCTATCGTTGAGAGCCAAACAGTGGGAAATTGTACAGCTGGCTCAACTCATGACCTGTCTGCATTTCAAGCCCGTGCTGCATCAGAATGTTTCACAGTCAATGTCAGGTTTGGAAATCGAACTGTTCCTTGCCTATTGGACACCGGATCCATGGTCACCACAATCACCAAGGACTACTTTGACAGAACACTGGCACTAGATGGTGTGAAACTGGAGAGTATTCCTGATAAGTTCAAGCTTGTCTCGGCAAATGGCACCAACATCCCCTATGTAGGCTGTTTTGAGACAAGTGTGGAATTGCTGGGAAGGACTATTGACTTCAGACTCGTACTAGTCATACAGGAGGTAAGGCCAAACTCAAGCCCGTCAAATGTGCCAGGCATTGTGGGAATGAACATTCTCGGGGACTGTTGGTCTCAACTAATAAGCAGTCATGGTCAAGGATACTTACGTGAACTTAGAGCTGGTGGTGTTCGACCGATTTGGCAAAAGACGCTGCAGACTGTCGCCAAGCGCAAAGCTTTCGATAACATCCAGTCTACAATTGGGAAGGTACACTTGAAGAACGGAGCCCCACTGATAGTACCGGCCAAGCAGGCGGTGGTTGTTGAGGCCTCAGCACGGAGGGCCCCAGGAAATGTTGACTACGAAGCAGTTCTTGAACCACTGGAATGCACCAACACTCCACGGGGTGTGCAAGCAGTGAGGGGACTGGTGACAGTTTCTTCAGGAAAGTTGGCAGTGGTTTTTATGAATGAAACCGACCAGGACCTCCTATTGCCAAAACGGAGCTGTTTGGGTACCCTTTATCATGGAGACATTATGGAGGAGATCCGGACGGAGGAGGCTGAAGCAACCCAGACTTCACACATCCTCACCCAAGCATGCAGGCCGTCCACACCAGACCCACCTTCCACTCCAGATGTTCAGATTGGTAGAGGGCTGGCCAAAGAACAACTTGACAGTTTCCACTCTCTTCTGCACGAATTTGATGACGTATTTGCCAAGGGAGAAGGAGACTTGGGTTACACTGACGCTGTCCGACATCGAATGGACACCGGGGACACCCCTCCAATCCATCAACGCTATCGGTCACTTCCCCCCTCCCAGTACAAGGAAGTTCGGGCCCATATACAGAAATTGCTGGAGGCTGGCATTATTCGTGAAAGTTCCAGCCCGTGGGCCTCTCCCATCGTCGTTGTACGGAAGAAAGATCACTCAATAAGGCTATGTGTTGACTGCCACCGGTTGAATGCAGCCACGGTGAAGAACTCTTTCCCCCTGCCAAGGATTGACGAGACCCTGCAGATGATTGGTGGAGCCAAGTTCATGAGTGTGCTTGACCTTGCTTCAGGATACCATCAGGTACATGTAGCTGTTGAGGACCGAGACATTGAGAAAACAGCCTTCACAACACCCTTCGGGCTATTCGAATACATGAGGATGCCTTTCGGCCTGTGCAACGGCCCTGCCACATTCCAGCACCTCATGCAATGATGTCTGGGAGACCAAGTGTTGGAGTCCGTTCTCATCTACCTAGATGACATCATGGTGTTTTCAACCACGTTTGACGAACACATTGCACGTCTGCAGATGGTTTTCAACCGATTGCGCCATTACGGGTTAAAGGTCAAGCCCCAGAAGTGTTCTTTCTTCAAAAAGGAGGTTAAATATTTGGGGCATTTGGTTGTGGCAGGTGAAAGCATCAGGGCTGACCCTGACAAGGTGGCTGTCATCCAGGACTGGCCAGTGCCGACAAATTTGACTGAGCTCAGGAGCTTTCTGGGGTTCACCAGGTATTTTCGCAAATTCATCCGTGATTACTCTAGTATCGCATCGCCACTGCTGATTCACCTGAAGGGTTGGAGTACGAAAGAGAAGATGGATGGCTGGATGCAAGAAACTGAACCTTGATGGTGAAGCACTGAAGGCATTCCAGTCTCTGAAGTCCGCACTTTTACATGCACCAGTTCTCGCTTTTGCTGATTTTAGTCGTCCTTTCATTGTGGAGACAGATGCCAGCTCTCTAGATCTGGGAGCCATACTCTCACAACAACAGGATGACGGGTCTAAGCAAGTCATTGCTTATGCCTCCAGGTCACTCAGACCAACAGAACGAAATGACAAGAATTACTCCGCCTTCAAGTTGGAACTGCTGGCTATACGATGGGCAGTATGCCAAATTTTCCAAGACTACCTCATGGGAAACAAAAGCACCGTCTTCACTGATCATCACCCTTTGAAGTTTTTGAACTCCGCAAATCTTGGCTGCCCTGAGATGAGATGGGTGCAACAACTGGCGGCGTTTGACTTTCAGCTAGAATTCAAACCAGGCAAGACGAATAAAGCCCCTGACGCCTTATCACGATTGAAACTGAGAAGTTCGTCCAAAGTTCCAGATGACTAGATCACAGAGGTGTCCTCGTGTGCCATGCAAGCCTGCTTGGGTGGTTGCACAGAGTCCAGCACAGAGATACCCAAAAACTTAGTTCACCAAATTCAAGTTACCAGTGAGGAAGGAAGTCAGTGTCTACCTGGTTACAAGCGGGAGGATCTTAGGAGACTCCAGGAAGAAGATGTCATACTCAGGCGTATTCTACTGTATGTAGAGAGGGGAGGGAGACCATCCAAAGTAGAGAGAGCCGAAGACCCAAGGGATGTGGCGTTACTGCCGAAGCACTGGGATCAGCTACATCTTAAGCAAGGTGTCCTATTCCGCTGTGGAGAATTTCTTGCAGGAAGACCAAGTGATAGGCCTGTCACCCCGTCTGCCTTGATCGACACAGTGCTGAGATCCTTCCGTGATGATTGTGGGCATTTTGGGGCAAAGAGAACACTGCAACTAGTCCAACCATTGTTCTTTTGGTTACGAATGGAGGTTTCGGTCTGCACTTGGTGCCAACAGTGCGAAAGATGTGTAGTTGGGAAGAAACCAGTCAGACAAGTCCATCCACCACTGGGAACCCTCAGAGCTACCGCGCCTTTAGAAGTCATGGCAATGGATTTTACCATGTTGGAAACTTCCTCAGATGGCTACGAGAATGTCCTTGTCCTCACGGACATATTTACCTGGTTTGTTTGGGCTGTGCCGACCAAGAACCAGAAGGCCCACACCGTTGCAAAGGTGCTGATAAAGTATGTGATAACACCATTTGGGGCCCCTTTGAGGTTGCACTCCAACAATGGACGGTGTTTCGAGGCACAAGTCATCACTGAACTGTGCCAACTATATGGCATTGGACGCTCACATACAACCCCTTATCATCCCCAAGGAAATGGGATGTGTGAACGATTCAATCGCACCCTCCATAATCTCCTCGTTACCTTGCCTTCCCAAAAGAAAGTAAGGTGGACGGAGCAGCTCCCATTCCTGGTAATGGCGTATAATAACAGCAGACATGCATCAACAGGTTACGAACCATCGTTCTTGATGTTTGGAAGAACAGCGAGGTTGCCTTAGCATTTGTTCTTAAATGTTGACCACAATCACGTTAGTAGGGCAACTCAAGATGTCTATGTCAAGAAACATAAGGAAGGATTGGAGAGGGCGAGACGGATTGCGGTGAACAACCAAGACAAGAGGGCAGCGGATCGACAAATGTTCCATAACCAGACCATGTATGAGAAGCCAATTACCACTGGGGAGTATGTCTTAGTGCGAGATCGCTCACACCGAGGGTGCTCAAAAATACAGGACTTTTGGGAACCAGAACCATACATGATTGTGGAGTGTCCCTTTGAGGGCCAGCCGGTGTACATCGTCCAGAATTCCTGTGGCCAGCGAAAGGTTCTCCATCGTTGCGAGATCAAGCACTGCCCTTGGGACATCGTGAGCCACGAGGAAGTATTAGATACCAGCCAGACAGCCTCTTCTTGCGAAGCTTCACCTTTGACCTCAGATGAGACTTCCCACTTGACTTCACCCACAGATAGTTCAGTCACATGGGGTAAGTTGTTCACATGGACTCCCAGAGTTACTTCCAGGCAAAAGCCTTACTTCCAGTCTTCAGTTGAATCCTGTAAGTTACATCAGAGAGTTTCTTGACCACCAGAAATGGTCCATCCCAGCGAAGTTCTAACTTCGGGGACCTCCCTTTCTTCTTGGACTTATTGAAAAGCAAGAAGAACTGACCTTCCACCAGCCCTCCTCCATGCACCTTGCGGTCGTAGTTCCGCTTTTGATGCCTGGCACTTTGTTTGAGGCACTCTCTAGCTCTGCTATGAGCCTCCTGCAGATTCTGCCTCAACCCTCGTGCGAAATCTGTTTTTACCGGGTCCTCCACTGTAGGACCTTAAACTACCAAGTCCACTGGAAACCTGGTCTCCCTCCCCAGCATCATCATATTCGGAGACTCACCAGTTGACTCTTGGGGAGTGCACCGATATGCAAAGCATGCATATGCCAGACACTCATCCCAGTCACGCTGTTTCCTCTTTGGTTCGATCATCACAGCAACCAGGTTGATCAAAGTCTTATTGAATCGCTCAACTAGTCCATCGGACTTTGGGTTGTATGCTGTAGTTCGAGTTTTGGATATGCCCAAAACCTGACACATCTCAGCAAAGACAGCCAACTCAAAGTTTGTCCCTTGGTCTGAGTGCAGTTCCAAAGGAATCCCAAACTTACAAACTCGGTGACAAATTTATTTGCCACGGTTTCAGCCCTGGCATCGGGGAGGGGATATGCCTCCACCCACTTGGAGCAGTAATCCCCGACCACCCTGATCCAAGAATTGCCACTGTCACTCCGGGGCAGTGGCCCCAGCAAGTCCACAGCCACTCTTTCCATGGGCTCGCCAACCACATACTGTTGTAGGGTGGAAACTCTCCTCTTTACAGGAGACTTCCTCCTTCCACAAAGTTTGCACTGTCTTATGAAAGACTTCACGTCAGCGGCCATTCCCGGCCAGTAATACCGCATTTTTACCTTTGCCAATGTCTTTGTGACACCCAAGTGACCGCTCGTCCGACCACCATGAAGCTCACGAAGGACCTCTTCTTGAAGCTTCCTTGGAAGTACCCGTCGCCACGTGACTGACTTCCCATCGTCGGACTCCCACCTTCTGCAAAGCACCCCATTGCACATTTGCAACTGGTCCCAGAGGGACCATAGCGTTTTGTGGGCAGCCGAGGTGCCTGAAACAGTTTCCCAAAGAGGTCTACTGCTCAGCTCCTCCTTAGATTTAACAATCCAACTCATGCTGTTGGGCAGCTGTGCTTGCCCAACAGCATACAAGGTTGGGCAAAAATACCCCTCACCTCAACCTTTGGAACTCCTGGATCAGCAACAACTTCTCCCTGACCCACAAAAATACCAGGAGGTTCAGCACACTCAAATTCATGAGGTACCTGAGGTATCTCCACTGCCTCCTCATCATCATCATGCCGACCGCACTGCTTACAGATCTTCCTGGACAGCCCATCGGCATTCCCATGCTTTCGTCCAGGTCGGTGTTGAATGGTCAAATCATACTCACTGATGACTTCAAGCTATCTAGCAAGCTGGCCCTCGGGGCTCTTAAAATTAAGCAACCACCGGAGGGCAGCATGGTCAGTGCGAAGGACAATCTTCCTACCATACAGGTACTGCATGAATTGTTTCAAATAGACCACTACCACCAACAACTCCCGCCGCGTAACACAGTTCTTTTCAGCTCTACTCAATTTGCGGCTAGCATAGGCGATAACTTTCTCGTAGCCTCCGTGGACCTGGGATAAAACTGCCCGTCTTCCAACTCCACTAGCATCCATGTCTAGGATGTAGTCACTGTCTGGCACATGGTAAGCCAAAAAAGGAGCTGCCTACAACTTCTGTTTAAGCTCCTCAAATGCTTCTTGACAAGCCTTGGTCCAGACAAATTTTCTTGACTTTTCAGTCAAAGTATGCAACGGTGAGGCCACCTCAGCAAGCCCACAGATAAACCGCCTATAGTAGGAAGCGAGGCCGACAAAGCTTTGCACTTCCTTCACACACTTAGGTGTCCGCCACTCAGCCATAGCTCGCACCTTTTTGGGGTCCGTAGCTACACCCTTGGACGACACAATGTGTCCTAAGTAGTTAACCTGCTTCTGGAACAAGAAGCATTTGCTTGGCTTTAATTTCAACCCAATTTCTCTCAACCTGGAGAGAACGACTCTCATTCGCTCAATCTCCTCCTTGACCGTTTTGCCAAATACAATGACATCATCCAGGTATATCAACAGGGCGTCCCACTGAAGGCCTGCCATTACTTTGTCCATCAGCCTCTTGAATGTGGCTTGGGCATTGCAGAGGCCGATAGGCATGCATCTCCACTGATACAAGCCATTTCGGACCACAAAAGCTGATTTCTACCGGCATCCTCGTCCATGGCCACCTGCCAATATCCCGAAGCTAAGTCTAATGTCGAAAACCACTCGGCACCCGCTAGAGCATCGAGTGTCTCGTCAATCCGAGGCACAGGGTACTCATCTTTGATGGTCACCCTGTTTAAGCCTCAATAATCAATACAAAGTCGACGTGACCCGTCCTTTTTCCGGGCTAACACCACATTAGCAGCCCAGGGGCTGTCAGACGGTTCAATAATCCCCCTCTTCTGCAAGTCCTCTACTTGCTTCATAATCTCCCGCTGATTGCACAGAGGGTGGCGCCTTGGCCTCTCTTTGATTGGGCGGGCATCAGCAGTATTAATCTGGTGTCTCACTTCCTCTTCGCCCTATATCATGCTCGCCCGAAGAAAAGACATCTTGAAATTCAACCAAGCAAGACTTCACCTCAGCATGATAAACTTCACCAAGGTTGACCTTACTACGGTCAAACAAATCATGCAGGTGACTTGGGAGGTCTCCTCCGACCTCGCCCGTACATTTCCGACTAGCAACAGCGACCGAATCAACTTCCACGGCTGCAATCGTGCCAACGGCTGTCCCCTTCCGAACAACCCGTTTCTCGTTGTTTGGATTTAAAATCCGCAGAGGAAAAACCTTTGCCCTCGACTGGACCAGTGTTCTGGCTAGCATTAGGCCTCGCTCAGCCAATTCACCTCCACTTCCCACAGGCTCGATGATTACTGGCTGATCAGCTGCCTTACAGATAGTGGCTACCTTGCCAGGCACAACAGCCTTATGACCTGCAGCAATTTCCATGGTTTCAGCCACGAGCACCCTTCCAATGAATGGCTCTCCGGTACTGCTTGTACATTTCAGCCGCTCACCATTCAGCCTCAATTCGAGACTTGGGAAATCTAAATTTCCGCCAGTGAGCAACAAGAAATCCATACCCAATATACCGTCATATTTGACATCGGCAAATATTGCTCGCACTGGGGCTTGCACTGTTCTTCCTAATTGTACATCAACCCAGGCAACGCCCATCACTATTAAACAGTTGACTGCCATCGACCTGTTGAATGTTGGTGCTGTCCATGTCTAGTACAGGCCTCCGTTCTTTGGTCATTTCCTGGTAGACTCGACTACTGACCAATGTGTCTGTAGACCCTGAGTCCACCAGGAACCTACAGCTTGTTCCCTTAAAACACCATCAATGAACAACCCATATCTAGGCCGAACACCCAACTTAGGCTGAGTGCCTATAGGCTCTCTACCTTCTGATTTCCGCCCCTTCCCGCCTTGCTTGGGCCCTCTGGAACATCCAGCCTGCCCGCGGGCCCACCGGTCGACTGGCTGACGTTTCCCTGCTCACTTCTCTGCTTGTGAGGCTTACTGCACTCACGAGCGAAATGACCAGCATCCCCACACTTAAAACACTTCAACTCACTAGGCTTCTTCCTCCCAGGCTTTGGTGACTGCCTTGGAGGGGACTTCGTCTGTCCACTTGGGCTTAGACCTTGTTTGCTGAGTCCTGTCAGCAACTCAACAATCTGGTCTAATCTCTTTGACTGATGGCCAGCATTTTCCTCGAGTTTCTGAAGACGTCACTCAGTGTCAGAGTCAATAGCCCTCGCGAATTTCGCGGGCTTTCCCTCGGCTCTTCTCTGAACCTCAATCTTTTCGAATTCTCGGTCTTAAGAGCAGCCTGTATCGCTTCGTCCAATGTTGTGGGACGAACACGATGAACGCCTTCCCTCACAACCTGACTACTAACTGCATCGACAAAATGATTTTTACCAAGGCGCTCTCGGGCCTCTACAGGAATTTCAGGGTAAGCCTTCACCGTGAGATCACGGACTGCTTGGCCCAACTCCTGTAGAGTCTCTTTAGGCCCCTGTCTTCTGTGTCTCAATTCCACCAAATAGTTTTCGGCCTGTTGTCCAAGGCCGAATCTTCTCTCCAACACCTTAACCAGTTCACTGTAAGTGAACTTCTTTGAACCATCGCCCAGACTTCGTAGGGCATCACCCTGAAGGCTGGCAGCCAGAAATTCTTCTGCCTGTTCCTCACTCCACATATTTACCTTGCTGCATGCCTTAAAAAGTTGGTAATAATTGTTCCACAGAACTTTACCATTGTATCGGTCGGGGGTAATTGTAGGCCTGTGAGGCTTACTCTGAGGTTTACTAGGAACCCCACCACCGACTAACCTAGACTCCCTTTTAAGGGACCGGGGCCCCTCCCTAGGTGAGTCAACCTCACCAACAACTTTGTTGGATGCCCTCACAGTTGGGCAAGTTAGAAAACTCAACAACTCACTGTGTAACTCTCTCTCCTTTTCGGCGCAATCAACCTCACGGTTCAAAAAAGGATTGGTGCTAGGACTATGCATAGGAATAGGCCTCACAGGTGTACTCTCAGCTTGCCTCGGCACTTCCTTCGGAACCAATTCCGGCCATATACCAACGCAGGAATGCTGTTGTGCCTTCAATGAGGCATACCCTGAGGTATCCTCAGTCCACCTCCAGTCGACTTCCGAGTCGACCTTTATATGAGGCATATCCCTTCCCTTACGCAGTACGTCGCAAGGATCGCAACTCTGCTTGCATCCTAATCAGAATCCCCACCAATGTTACTAACCCAACAAGGAACATGACGTACAGGGCAGTAACTACCCAGGTAAGCATAACCCGCCTACCTCGTTACAATTACCCTCACGGTGCACCTCAATGAGGTTTACTGACAAAATTTTCCAAAAGATATTCCCTTATGCTATTTCTCTCTACAACCAGATAAAATCACAATTCAATCCTAAAAATCCCACTTCTGACACCATTTGTGACGAATGCAACTGATACCTCTTGTGGTGGACCCAGTAACTAGGGATGGAATTGACCTAGCCCAACCCCACAAATACATTTATTTACCTTGAGCAAGATGAGCGGCTACCCTGACACAAGGGGGGATATCAGTTAACGAACGGCGGACTAAGACTAGGGGCAGTTCGTTGGGTAGAAGTTTATCACCAATTAGGAAAGACTGGATTTATCTGGTAATACAGTAATGAAACACATGGAAACCTAAATAAACCTCACAGCGACACAGGATTTCCAAGGACAATAATCAAGTATTTGATTTATTGCAATAAAAATCAATAAGGTATATAAATCACACAAGGTTTATGTACACAATACACCACACAAAGCAAAACAATATGCCTCACGTGGTTGTCTAACCACCCGACTAATTTAAACACAGCTAGTCTACAACCCAAGGGTTACCTCACTAAATAGTGATAGCCCTCACACAAATAACACAGAGTGTCACGCAAAACAGGGTCGATCTAACGAAAGGAAAATTACCCTCACAGCGACCTGAGTACATTAAGTAAACCTCAAGGCTAGCTAGCACAATGACAAGAGTGCCTTCCAGCCGTCACCCCACTATCAGTGCTTACAGACGACAAGCAATCCAACAGCAAAGACCACTAGCTCCCAGCCTAGGTTCACGACACTCAGCTCTATCATTAAAGTAATCTAGACCCAATACGGTTCGCTACTACACCTACCAATTATAGTCACTACACGTAGCGCCCCTGGTGCAGCACCCACGCTATACCTCGCACAGTCACAGCACAGAACGGTAGACAGCGTCCCCCACGATCCTGCCACTCTGCGACCCAGCAGAGAAACTCACTAACTGATTGAGCGCGCTCTAAGCACGCCGCAAGCGCCCAGACCTAGTGCTCTACGCAACGCTGATTGGTCAGTGCAATGCTTAATGATTCATGACTTATACTGGCATTCATGCCTGCCCCTGTTTCGTCACAAACGGATGAATTTCGTCCACAAGGGTGACGTTTTCTCTCACTTATTTTCCTCGATTTTGCAGTTCATGGTTCGTTCTGAAATTCCTAACCCCCAGACGGATAGATAAGGCCACGAAGAACATGTTAACATGAAAAATGAGTTTCTTCAACAAGGTAAACCAAGAACAAATTAGAACCAATTTTGTGGTCGCTTAGTACACAACTTTTGTACCCTGGACGTTAGTCGTAATGAAATGAAGACAACGTCCAACCTGACATGAGGTAACGGAGTACCTTACTGTTCAGGCAGTAGACGGACTTTTAGGGACCACCTTTTGTCTTTTCCTCCCCATGATACTATGAGAGGTGAGATAGCTATCAAACCCACATTTACTGAAGTGGAGGATGCAATGTTCGGCCTCAGAGCGACAGATGATACGCCCCAAGCTTAAAAACCAAGTTGGTGCGATGTTTCCTGATGGAGGCTTCGCCGACTGTACATGTATGTTTCAGATTAGGACCAAAGATTGTCGCGGCGCTACAATCTTTGGTGTATTCTCGGTTTCAAAACGTTAGCGCTTGATAGCAGACACCGTGCAGAGTGCGCCCCCTAACGACTCATAATTAACCTGTGCGCCAGCTCGCACAAACGTCTCGGTAATCTTGCAGCAGCGTTTTAACTTGTTCTTTATTTTTCCCTCGGCTTTCCAAGGGAACCAATCAGCACTCGCTAAATGCGTGCATAATAAATTCCAATGACCTGGATAATACACCCATGGTAAGGTCACGTGCATCATGGCTACCTGCAGTCCCGCCAACACAGACACAACACAGACGTTCGTACCAAAGATCGTATAGCGCCGCGAAGCGAACTTCACCGTGAACACATGTAAAACGTTGTAATCGTATGGGCGCCATTTAAGCAAGCGATGCGTGCGCAAAGCACGTTAATACACTGGCGCAAGCGCCGCGGCAGGCACGTACACCTGTTGAGCCTCCACGTACCCACACATTACGGTAAACTGCGCAGGCGTATTGCTTGCTCAAATGGCGCCCAAGGTAATTACACCTTTTGGGCAGAGTTATCCATCTTGCGCCTTCGGCGCTATACGATCTTTAGTTCGTACGGAGTTAGCACGGAGTTATGGTGTACTATTTACGACTAACATTTCTCTCTCTCTTTAGCCTCCCTCCAGGCGACGCGACCAGACGACGCGACGGCACGACGGCTCCCTTGCGTCGTGCCGTCAGGTCGCACCTTCACCTTCTTGCCGTTACTTTTGTACACACACGACGCGTCGCGTCGTGCGTCGCGTCGTGCCGTCGCCCGTCACGTCGTGCTACTTTAGGTCCTTTCCATGTTGCATTTTTGCGGCCTTAACGTCGCCCCCTCCGTCGCCCGTCGCGTCGAGCTGTCGTGCGTCGCGTCGTCCATCGTGTCTTGTATTGCGTCGCCTGAAGCACGACACGACGCGACACGTTGTGTGTTTTCGAGCTTTGCTTCATGGTGTTTATAGAGGGCACCTTTACTGTTTTCTTTCATTTCCTTCCCCGACCCTTGCTTGCACAGTACATGCCATAGGTACCAGGCCATGATTCTGTTGTTCTTTTTCGTGGATTCTTTCTAACTTTGTGTTTTCATTAAGAGTGATTTGTTGAAGAAAACTCTTTTCCTTTTTCCTCTTTAAATCAAATGTAATCAGAAAGAGTTTCGCGACTAATCGGCATTGTCTCCAGGAAATACATAACATTAACGTCAGCCACAACAATGTTTTAGCTTCTCCTAATCTAATTGTGATTTTTCTAATAAATATTGTAAATACATTCTAAGATACAATACGTCAATCAGTATTACGTGCTTGCAGAAATGTAACATGCAGATCTGATGAAAAATTAAGCGCGAGGCCAAACAGAGAGGAAGAAAAGACACCGTCACAACGGTAGCAGGATCTACAGTGTTTTAATAAAAAACACGCTGGCGGACTAATATCATTGAAAGTGTGGTGCCGATGAAGTTAACGAGGCAGACTAAATTAGAGGAAGACTGAAGACTGAATATTCTGAGGGTAATAATATAGTGCAGACTGGATGGTAATTACCTAAACCCGTGCTCAAACTTGCGCTCGTACAATTGTAGACAAGTTGTCTGGAGGAGTGAGAGAACTACTTGGAAACTGCTGGCACGGATCACAGAGAAATATTTATAAGGTTACAAATTTACCACAAATGGGAACTTCATCAACGGTCTTAAAAAGAAATTGGACAGACATTCGAACGAGGATCAGCCGGGTAAAAAAGTGACGAATTCTGAGCTTACACTTATTATGCGAGAGCACCTACATACCCAGATTTTCTTTTTGCTCGTTTTCATTTTTTTGGGATATAATATGACACAACTAATTCAATTTGATGAACGGATGAAAAAGCCCCACCCCCCAAAAAAAATCAGCGCCTGCGGCTCAGGTCCTGTATTTTGCAAGCGCGTTAGACGGAAATTAGAGAAAACAAAAAAAAATCATTGACTGGGAAATTAAGGAGTGACGAATTCTGAGCTTGCAGTTTCTACTTATTTTGAGAAAGCAGTTCCTATTTATTCGGATTTTCTTGTCCACTTTTATCATTTCTTTCAATAAAATATGACTGAAATTAATCCCAATTAATGAATCGATGAGATAAAAACAATGAAAAATCAACACCAAAGAAACACCAAAGGTGAAAGAAAACAGTAAAGGCACCCTCTATAAACACCATGAAGCAAAGCTCGACAGCACACGACGCGTCGCGTCGTGCGTCGTGTCGTGCTTCAGGTAATGGCAAGAAGGCGACAGTGCGACCCGACGGCACGACGCAAGGGAGCCGTCGTGCCGTCGCGTCGTGTAGTTGCGTTGCCTGGAGGGAGGCTAAAGAGAGAGAAATGTTTGTCGTAAAGAGTACACCATACGGAGTAGGCCTAGGTCATATGGAATTCCATATCTGCTGCTGCACGTCGTGCGTCGCCCGTCGTGCGTCGCCCGTGTTTGTTTTGTCACGATTGTGCAGTGGTATTTTTTAACTTTGACCCTTGATCGTTTCACTTGTACATGTCCTTGTTCGATCGATCCACCATGCCTGACTCTCATTTTAGCAATAAAACTAGAAGAACTTACATGTATTAATTTTTGCAGTTGCGCTGAACTCCACTTGAAAGAAGAAATAATATCCTGACATCGGTTAAGGAACGTGTATATGAAATAATACCACTTTTGGTTACATAAATAAATTAACAAAATAGACTTTTGTTAGGGTAGATTGTTTTTCTCGATAACTTAGTTACTCTAGAAGTAGCTTTACTCGTTAAAAGCCTGACTTTAGGTCTATAGCCAATGTAATTTTTCTGTCTGTCCCTGCACGATACCCCACAGAACGGAATATAAATAACAAATTATTTACAATGTTTGATTCCTTAATAGTTTTATAAGAGACGAACTGATTCAACATTAATTTGAGGGCGGGTATACCTATGATGAAGTCTGCTGTATACTCCAAATTAGTTGCAGGTAGGCTCACAGAAGTCTTTTAAACAGTAACGTTACTTGTTAGCCCCATAAATAATGCTGATATGCTGGACAACCTGTTCTCATTTGTCTATCCACCATGGCATACACACCCACAAAAACCAACACGTCACATTTTCTGAAACTTAAACCAAGTGGTAATTGCCCCCTAACAATACATCTAATAAACAATTTTTTATTCACAGCACTGTCTAATATTTTTGTATTTCAAGGTGAAATTGAGAGGACAAAATGGAATATCTGTATCGGTTGGCAGATTTCTTTCTAGAATTTGATGAAAACAAGTCGGCACGTTTTTATAGTATACAAATTAGAATTAGACTGTGGATAAGTTGGCCTGAACATATTTGCCAAAATTTTTTCCCCAAATAACACTTGTTTGAATTCTCAGAAAGGCGACATTTTCTTGTCAAGGGGTAGTCTAGCATTATTGGCAATAATTATGGGACTAGTACTGCAGGTAGGATTTGTACTTGCCTTATTGGAAAAAACATCCTTAGAAGTGAATGGAATCATCACATTGTCATTTATTAATCCCCGGCTTTTGTAGGTCCTATGCAACCCATTTTATGGGCGACGGACGACGGAGGACGCACGACGGAGGACGCACGACTGGCGACGGACGACGGAAAATGGCATGTTTGGAACTAGTATATGGCAGAATTGGGACACAACAAAAAGCAAAATGCAACGGACGACGGGCGACGGCAGATATGGAATTCCGTAAGGTCATGACAGAGGATACTGTTCTTGATGACCTGTAATTATATACAGTCTGTATGCCCTCCCCAGCTAACTAAAGCGTCCTTAGAGACCATGTAGACCTTAACGTTCAAGGACGGAGTACCCGGACTGCAGGTTGGTTGTCGTTTTCTAGCTGCACGTGTAGGCTTAGGTGTCGCTTGTGTTAGTAATTTGGCCTCATCATGCCCAGCATGCTGTTAAGAGTTGCAAAAAAATTACTTTTAGAACAAAGAGGAAATTGGGCACTTTACGCTCTGTTATTTTATTTGAAATATGCCGAAGAGTCCGAATATGAAGTAATATTTCAT
Source organism: Acanthaster planci (assembly GCF_054643075.1). NCBI lineage: Eukaryota > Metazoa > Echinodermata > Asteroidea > Valvatida > Acanthasteridae > Acanthaster > Acanthaster planci. The sequence continues at coordinate 6,452,126 of NC_141789.1, forward strand.
AAAAATTGTTCAGTTGAAGCGCAAATCACGTGACACGAACTTAAAGGAGCAGTGTTTCTGCAAACAAGTTTATAGCCCATTGACTTTGTACACGATTTTCAGCGACAATTTCGGTAACTTTGCAGTGTTTGATCGTTCCCAAAGTAATAGCCAGCAAAGACCCTCATGCACGATTTATTTCAAAGGGATGACGTCACGATGACGTCATTGCCTTATTTATATTCATTTTTCAATGTTTTATATTTGCCCATACGTTTTGTACACGTTTTTTTACTTAATAAAAGTGAACAAGTAGTCTTTAACTTTGGCGCAAGATTACTATCAGAACGAAGGAGAAATCGGGTACTTTAGGCTGTGTTGTTTTATTTGTAATATGCCTAAGAGTCCGAATATGAAGTAATATTTCATCAAATTGTTCAGTTTAAGTGCAAATCATGTGACATGAATTTATAGGAGCAGTGTTTAAGCAAATTTTTTTTGCAATAGACCTTGTACACGTTTTCAAAGTTCAATTTTAAAACCTTTCCGATGTTTGATGGTTATCAAAGTGACAGCCAACAAAGACCGTGATACAAAAATTATTGTAAGTAAAGGACGTCATGATGACGTCATCATTTCATTTATTCTTGATTTTTCAATATTTATTTCAGCCCATTGTCCTTGTACACGTTTTCAAGCCAGCATTTGGGTTAGTTTGAGAGCTTTGATCAACTTCAAAGTTACAGCCAACAAAGACCTTGATGCAAATATACGTCCAGATTTATGACGTCGTAATGATGACATCATGTGATTTATTGGTGATTTGTTAATATTTATTTCAGCCCATTGACTTTGTACACGTTTTCGAGGCACTATTTTCGTACCTTAGTAATCGTTGATCATCGTCAAACTTACAGCAAGCACTAACTATACAACGAAGATAATTCTAAAATATTTCTGTCATGATGACGTCATCACGTGATTTATTATCAAATTTTGAATAAAAACCCATATAAAATCAACTGTGGCCTCCCGCAACATTCGGTTTCCAGCAAGTGCTAGGATATATAACATGTGGTTGAAACCGGAAGTATGCTTATTGTGTAAAAGTGGTAAAATTCATTAAGCTTTTTTAACGGAATGAGTCTGTCGGTGTTAGTGCTGGGTTGAAACCCTGCTTATATCCTGAAAGGTAGTGCTTTAGGCAAATATTGAGCATATTTAGTAATGATGACGTCATCAGGAGATAAGTCACGTGACATTAAAGGGGATCTCTTGAAACCACTCTACCTCGAAAAGTACAGGTCCGATGCGGTTGAAACTTTGTGTGGCTGGAAATGGAAGGGTTTTAGACCCAAATTGATCTGATTTGATTCTGATCTCATCTGGTGACAAGTCACGTGGCATTAAAGAAATACAATTCTTGTAACTGGTATCACATCCACTCGTCATGACGTCAACAGTCGAAGAAGTCGTATATGTTATCTTTAAGTAAGTATTGTAATTTTTAAGCTATTGTGAGAAGCTCCACAAAGTACAAAGGCAACTCTCAACTGTGAGAATAATATGACGTGACAAGTCATATTAGATTATCTTCTGAAGTGAACATCCAATCGCAATGGTTGAAACTGATTATAAATGAAACTTTTTCGGGGGTATATGTCACGTCCAGAATACTAAATTGGAGGTTTTTCCATCACAATTGCCAGCCTGAGTACTTATTTTGTGGGTGTAACAGTCCTGAAACAGCTCTGTGTTTGTACTTGTTTACAAACACTTCTCTCTAGTTATAATTACATCACAATTTGGCTTCCGAGCCACAACTGATCGCGCTTGCAGTTAACCACGCCTATATATCAGGTGTGGTTAGCTGCAAGCGCGATTATGACCGACCTTTCACCAAATAAATCACAATTACGCACGCATGCGCACAAATGGCCTTGGCAAGCGTGAGCGGGCTATTGAAAATGTACAAACGTACAGGGAGCGCGACCTTGATTATCATTTTCTCTCAGGTTTTCTACTTCCATAGGTTTTCAGACTTTGTTCAGTTTTATCTTTTGAAAACCCAATTAAATCGTTTTTTGCTATGCGTTTCTAATTTAAGAGGAATTTTCTACTGCTCTTTTAAAAGATTTTAAAATCGTAGGAACCACCATAACCGGACTCGCGCCCGCTAGCGCGCGCTATAGCCTAAATATACTGCTGACGTAGCATTAAAGAATGAATGATGAAATAAATATATTATCTGGGGGAGACAGAGAGGACACATTGCTCGCGAGAAATCCACTTTTAAAATCTTTTTCGTTTGCCATCCACATTTTATTGCACGATTATTTGGTTGTCTGGAGATTTGTGATTGCATTGGTTATCGTTTTGATGTCAACTTCGCTGATTTTGAAAGTTTTAAAGCCTTGTGTACTTTTATTGGCCATTTTTATCCGTATTGTATAACACTGTCGCCATCTTGCCAAATTTATCTTCGACGTTTGTCACTTTACTGCCTACTGTATTGGATCATCAGTGACCTGTTGGGAATTACTTTGGTTACATCACTATTTTTAACTATAGATCTGCTTGACTGGAGACGATTTGTTGTATGCATACTGTGTACATTGGCCATGTTGGCAGGAACTTCCAGCTTGAACTTGAAGGTAGGACAACGTATACCTCTCCAATTTTTTGAGACTCGGTAGCATTGCTGTTTTACAGCCGAAGTTTCTGATGAATTGCTGATTAATAACATGTTTGAAGAGAACTACGTTACTGACTCTTGTGTGCCAACATGCAGGTATGAGTTCTTGCACATTGCGCAGTTCTTGTCCCAGTACGGCATGGATACTAGTTGTTGCAAACGCAGTGCATTAGCCATTTTGCAGCCTCGGAAAGCATGAACTTATTGATGCATAAAAATAGAGGGTTGTACTTTAATAGATCTTTCATGATGCTTAGTTCTCGGCCTCCTAAGATCATCACTACTGTGAAACTTCTGTTAATCAATATTTGTGGCGATGTGCAGATGCAACCTGGCCCCAAGGGGATTAAAACTGTGGTTACCATGCCCATTTTCCCATGAACTATGTGTTGTAAAGAAGTAGGGGATGAGGACAAAACTCTTGAGTGTGATAAATGTCAGAATTGCATATCGAATGTTGTGATGTCTCTAACAACGAGTGTCATACGTGTAGCTATCAAATTGAATTGTCATTTAATTGGTTTTGTCCTTTGTGATTTCCTGAACTTCAGTGGCTCAATCATCAATTTGAACCTAAGTGGAGATACTTCATGCTCAACATTGGGAGAACTTGATCTTGCTTCCTGTAGTGATTGTTGGGTCTCCTTACAAAGTACATGGGCGTGATTTGGATCGAGCAAGAAAGTTTTCCACATGAATCCCAAGTGCCCAAACCACGTGCACCTGCAACAGAAGAACAAAGTCTCACTATGAAAAGGGAAGGGCAAATATCAAGTTCTACGATTGCTTTATTGCGAGGAGTTTACGTGGTAAGGTTCCTGAATTTCATGCTCTGATTGAGGAACATAAGCCAGACGTGATTTGTATCACTGAAACTCATATAGACAGTACGATTTCTACCAATGAGTTGTTTCCAGGAAATTTTGTTGTTTACAGAAAGGATTGTACTTGAATGGAGGAGGAGTGGCTATTGCTATTCGTGATGGGTATGCTAGTCTTCCCTGCCCTGAGTTAGACTCAGATATAGAAATTGTCTAGGCTCAAATCCTCCTGCAGTCTGGTAAGACACTCCTGATCGGTTGCTACTATCATGTGCCCAACAGTAAACTTTGTGAATGGATGAGTCTTGATTCCTCGCTTCAAAAGATCTCGCAGAATCCACATAGTGTTCCAAATATTATTCTGACTGGAGATTTTAATGCCAAAACCATCGATTGGGGTGATGGAATCCAAACAGCAACTCCTTTTGAAGCTCATCGTATTGACATTGTCAATAAGTACTTTTTATGTCAACGTATCAACCAAAGTGCCTGTACCACAGATACAACAGCAAGTATCCTGGACTTGTTATTTCGTTCGATTCCGAATAGCATTGAGTATATTGAACTTAAACCTGGCATATTAAAATGATTGTGAAGCAACTTTTTGTGTGTTCAAGACCAATCCAAAGCAAAAGCCCTATCCGAATTTATCTTTACTCAAAAGCTGATTTTGATGGAGTGAGGGAAGATATGATGATCTTTAAGGATAACTTCAAGGCTCAGAGTATAAGATCTGCTAAAGCAAATTGGACCGCAGTCTCTAGCAGTCTTTTGTCTGCTAGAGATGTGCACATTCCCTCTCAGATGTCAAAACTGCAGCAAAATGTGCCTTGGTTCAACAGTAAGATCAGAAGATTGATTAGAGTTAGAAATAGAATTCACAAAAAAGCCAAAAAACTGCTACATTGGAGTCATGGGAGAGATTTAGGGCAGCTAGAAAGCTCGTCAAACGGGAACTTAGATATGCACACCAGAAGTATGTTAACAAGGAGGTAGACAACTTGAAGGAGGACCCCGGAGGGTTCTGGAATTACATTGAAATCAAGAGGTCAGAGAACCAAGGTACATGTATACCCACTGTGAGAAGTGATGGAGTCAATCACATTACTGATAAAGAGAAAGCTTGTGCTTTGGTGAAGCAATTCAAGCCAGTTTTCACTAAAGAACATGTAGATAAGATTCCTTTTATTTATTTGACTTACCCGTTGTGGAGGATATCACCGTTTCAGTGGAGGGGATGTTGAAATTGCTCAAAGAAATAAAGGTTACTAAAGCCAGTGGCCCGGATGATATTAGCCCCAAGCTTTTGAAAGAAGCTGCTGAGGAGGTTGCGCCAGTCTTGTCTCAAATATTTCAGCAATCTCTTGATAATGGCGAACTGCCAGAAGACTGGTTGTTGGCAAATGTTTCTGCCCTGTACGAGAAAGGCGATAAGGCTACTCCTTCAAATTATAGACCAGTTTCTTTAACCTCAATATCATGCAAGCTTCTTGAACATATAATTCATTCGCATATCAGTAGACACCTGGAAGGTCATGATATCTTAACTGCTAAACAACATGGTTTCAGGAGGCATCACTCTTGTGTCACCCAACTAGACAACTAATGACTGGGCTGAGGCAGTAAATGCTGGTAGACAAGTGGACATAGCCATATTTGACTTCTCCAGCTTCATATGTATGGAATACGTGAAAAGCTATTGAAGTGGATTGCCAACTTTCTTCAGATGCGTAAACAAAGAGTGGTGTTCAATGGATCTAGTTCTGATTGGGATTCTGTGGACTCCTGTGTGCCTAAAGGCACAGTTCGCGACCCTCTCTTATTTTTGCTTTACATCAACGATATCACAGACAATTTTCAGCCAGAAATTCGTCTTTTTGCTGACGATTGCATTTTATATAGAAATATCCACAACCGGGCTGACTGCATCACATTTCAGGAAGATATTGATAAACTCCATGAATGGGCCTGTACATGGCAAATGCAATTTAATATAAAGAAATGCTACATCATGCACATGGGAAACAAAAGGAAGATTTGCAATAGTTATTAACTGCATAATAATTCTCCGGTAATGGTGGATCGTCACCAGTATCTGGGAGTCTTCCTCTCCCACAAATTTAAATTGGATTACCATTATGATTATATGGTCAAGAAGGCTGACCAGGTCCTAAGTATGTTGCGTAGGAACTTAAATCAGTGCTCAAAAATGATGAAAACAACTGCTAATTTAGCACTCGTTCGTCCACACCTGAAGTACGCTTCAGTTGTATGTGATCCCTTCGAGGCTAAATACATCCATAAGCTCGAGATAGTACAACGTCATGCAGCACGCTTTATGAACAACAACTTAGTAGAGAGGCTAGTGCGACCAATATGATCACAAACCTTGGGTGGGATACCCTAAAACAGTGTCGTGAAGCTGCTAGATTGATCTTGATGAAACAAATGCCTATGGGTACATCTGCTATTCCGAAGTATGTTGTCGAGCATGCTTCCACAAGACCACAAGGAACAGTCAATGGAAATAGTTCTCAACTTAATTTGCCGCACAGCAGAACTGAAGCGCATAGGAATTCCTTTGTACCCAGAACTTGTTGAGATTGGAACAGGCTTCCTGATACAATAGTTTCAACAATGTCAATCAGCTCTTTTGGCGATCAGGTTCTTGAGCTTATGAGATCCAGGGATAGGAACTTAAATTAACTTTGTGTCACTTTGTCTTCTCCCGTGGCTATACATGGATTCAGTGAATGTGTTGCTACGTACTGAAGAAGAAGGAGATTGGTTTTATAGGTTGGCCGTTGATAGTGGAGAGGTGTTTCCACCAAAATTCCACCGACACACCACCAGTAGGGAGTAAAATCTGACTTGACCAATCTGCACGGGATTCAAAGGCTCTCTACAAGTGCCTAAAAAATAACCTGGTCAATCAGCCAAGAGCTGGTGAAGCATAAATGATAAGGCCCGCCTTCTGTGCGATGTGAGGGTAAAGGAACGGTGCTTTTGTCTTGACACTCGCGAACTGCATGTTCAATCTTAGACAACTTCTTGTTTGGGAGTCAAATTTGCATGTTTACTGTGTCGATAAGCATTCTCCAGACTATTTAGGTTCGAAATTACTCTTAGACATGGATACCCTCCAACCGGAAAAGGCAAGATCTTTTTGCTCAGTCTGACTCGCTGTGGCCCAAAATGCCATCATCGACGTACATGTACATGATTGAGGCCTAAGCATTTTGGTGAAACAGTGACTGGCCATATTTAAACCGAGTGGAAGTACATTGAAAGTATAACGAACCCACCTGTAAGTAGCAGTTTAGAAAATATCTTTAAGTAAGATTCTGGCTTTCGTAGTTGAATAACGCTTTCTTCATTGGCTTTCAAAATGTTGCATTTAAGATAATATTTGTGTATGTCTACTCCAGAGTTTTTGATCATTGCTGATTTCATTCCCCATTTTGTAGACTTAAATGTTTTTTAATTCTGAGCACCCATCAATCTGTAATGTTAACTTTGATTGTATTCGTGGTCATGCGTTGTTTTTCTATGGATTTCTAGGGAGCTTTGGTCTTTAATTTCTCTAGACATTCCTATGTGCTTTTAATTCACTATAAGGTGTCCTCTAGATTTAAACTATTTTGTGTATTTTATATCTTTTAAATGTAGTTTTCATGGTGATTTGGAACCCTGAATAATACCAATGCTTCAAACATGAGTAGAAGCTTGCGTCCAAATTTTATAATTTATCAAGACAAGCATTTTGGGGCCACAGCTGCATGCAAATGTATTGTTATCCGTCAAATTAGCACAAGCGTTTTTGAAGGGAACTTGTCAGTCACTCAATGCATTGAATGTGGAAAGGCGCTTCCGTAATTGATTGTGTACAGCAGTAAAGCGGTGTGGTTTTCACTCACCAAGTGAAGCTGTCTGTATCTGGTGCAGCAAGAGAGACAAACAATGGGTGTTTGTACTAACATACAAATTCGAACAAAATGTACAATACGCAATAATTTATTTGCCCTCTACTGGCTGATCCACACCACCAATAACTGGTTCCCGCCCTTTTTGTGCAATAAGCGCAGCACTGATGTTGGTTACCACCTAAAATGTACTTTCGTGCGTGCGTTGTATGACGATCTCATCACGGGGTGCTGGGGACGTAAAACGGCATCGCTCCAACCATGCATCCTCCAACTCGACCGGTTTCTCCGTTCTTGTATTATGTTATTCTTTATTTCAGCTCTTTATTCACAAAAAGTACAGTTACTTCTCACTTTCATAAACATAAACTGTTTTGAAATTAGATTCCAAACCACACATACGTGCATACAAAGTACATGTAGACCTACATGTATGTACAGGAAGTTGTACATGATGTGCGCTTAACGATGCAGTCAATCCGTTACACATGCGACAAGCGGGACAGCACCTTTTGCATAAGACGATGTCCGGATAATACGAACTTATTTAGAAAGTTCCAAGGCCCTTGTTTTAACGAGAGTTGACTGTACATGTTCATTGATTAAGAAACAAGGAACACGGGTATCTGACAAAGCACATTCTAACTCACGTAATAATTGCCTTTCCCTGTTTAATAAAGTTTTGGTAGTAAGTAAATTGTTAAAATCATGTCAACCACGGAAACACAGAAGTTGGAAACTGGTGCTGTTTTGGAAGAGAAAGGAAACCTACCGAGAAGGCTCAAACAAACCTGGAGCAGGCCATACAAGAAAAGGAACGAAGATTCAACAATGCCTATTCCGGGTGGAAGGCAGAAGCTAAGTCAACCAGAGAGTGCCTTAAGTGTTTTCAGCCCAAAGAAGAACTGGAGCTTCAGCTGTATAAGATTCAAGATTGCCTCCAAGTCATCTTGCACAATTACCCAGACTTGCATAAATTTCAAGCGCCTAACCCAGATATTCTTTGTCAAGTTGGTTTTGCTTCTCAAGTTTCAGAAGACATAGAGGCGCTGGTGAGGCAACGACTTAAAAATGTCAAGGAATTCAATCGGGAGACCGCACTGTTCTACGTCCGCACAGGACTGGACAAAGGGAGATATCTGTCCGTCTTTGGAAGCATCACAGAGACCTAGGTTTCACTGGACTCCGATCGGTCAGGTAGTTCCGGCAAGACGGAGGCTACGGTAGAATAAGCTGCAAGAAAGACAGAACTTCAGTCCATGCAGCAAATCCAAACACAGTGTCAGAAGCTGAACCAGATCCAAGAGAATTCGAAAGAAAGATAAAGAAGGAGATACATGTAGGCTGAAGTATGAAAGCTGAGAAAGAAGTGAGGGTGGCTGCTGCTCGACTTAAAGATTTACAAAGATGAAAAACCAGAACAGAGAGCCCATAGTGAGACAGAAAGTGATTGATCTCACCTCTCCAACAATACATCTACAGTAGTTCAGATGTCACGACTTCCAATGCATCACAGGAATCTTGTCGTGATATGACCACTATGCTGAAGGTCTTTCAAGACAGTCTTTCCCTGGGAATACTGCCGGTACCTGATCTGAGTACCTTCAGTGGGGACCCAATTCAGTTTCCCGAGTGGAAGAATGCTTTTACAGCACTGATTGCATGGCAAAACATTGGAGCTGCAGATAAGTTATTCTATCTCCAGAAATACACTTCTGGAGCAGCTGCAAAAATGATTAAAGAGGCCTTTCTGCACTCCAATGCGGGGGCCTACCAGGATGCATGGTCAAAGTTGAACCAGAGATATGGTGATTCATTCATAATCCTGAAGGCCTGTAGAGAGAAAATAGCTTACTTGCCCAAGGTGGGAGATCAAGATGCTAAGGCACTCCGCGACCTTTCAGATTTCTTTGGGGCTTGCAAGGACGCCATGCCCTACGTTAAGGGTTTAACAATCCTTAATGATTGTGAAGAGAATTAGAAAATGGTCAATAAGCTTCCTGAATGGGCAGTAAGGAGATGGAATCACTGTTGAGTGACCACCTCGTTGAAGAGGCAAGAATATGCCCCTGTCAGGGAGTTCTGCGACTTTATTGAGGAAGAAGCTGAGGTTGCATGTAACCCCATCATGTCACCGTTTGTATTGAAACCCTTGGAAAGACATGGAAAGGAGACAACACGACCAAGGCAAGTCAGGGCTACACAAGCCTTGGGCTAACCAGCAGCATCCACCTCTGGCGCTCCACGTCCCCAGGCAGCCAACAAGGCAACAAAGAGTTCTTCGTCCTGCAGTTTTTGTGATGGCCCTCACTCCATTTATAAGTGCCTTTAGTTTGATAGTAATTCAGTAGAGGAGAAGGAGTTCATTCAGGAGAATCGACTCTATTTTGGATGTTTGAGAAGGGGTCACCACTCCAAAGATTGTAAGAGGCTCATCTTTCATTCTGGATACCAATGCCGAAAGTGTCAAGCTCAAGAGTCAACTGGTCCAGTTGAAGTTGGCAACAATGACGTCAAATTTTACACTCTCAGACTGCACTCTCCTTAAGGATATTACAGTTAGAGGGATGTACTCTGAGAAGGTCATCACCATTCCCAAGTTGTGCTCCAGGGATCTCATCCCTGCAGAGAGGTCACTTATTCCCACCTCAGAGACAGCCTCAAGATGACCGCATCTCAAGACGATTGTCAGTAGATTCCCACCCATTCAAGATTGTGAGATCGGTATGTTGATAGGATTCAACTGCCCTGAAGCTCTTACTCCCAGGGAAACAGTGGCCAGTCAGATCAACCGACCACATGCAGTAAAGACCAATCTGGGATGGTCCATAGTTGGTGGCCAGTCTGGTGCTATAGCTGTGTGTCATAGAGTAGTGACCAAGGAGCGCCCGGTTGCCTTTGGAAAGGGACTTTTCGGACAATAAGGGGGGCAATGTTTCCAAGGAAGACCTCCAATTTCTTCACATTTTAGAGTCTTTCATCATGCAGCTTGAAGACTGACATCCGCAGATGCCCCTACCATTCCACTGTCGACCATGTCTGCCAAACAACAAATCTCAAGCATCCATCCACCTTGGTCATCTCAGATGCAAGTTGGCAGGAGATAACAAGTATTGCAACAACTGCATAAAGTTTGTCTAGGATGTTATCGACCATGGGGATGCAGATTAAGGTCCCCCCGATGCCAAGGAGGGTAAAGTGTGGTATATTCCCCACCACGGTGTGTGCCATCCTAGAAAACCCAACAAGATACGAGTTGTGTTTGACTGTTCAAGCCAGTATCACAGAAAAGCACTGAATGACCATCTCCTAAGTGGTCCTGATCTGACAAATACCTTGGTGGGAGTATTGATCCGCTTCCGTAGTCATCCCGTGGCTATCACTTGTGATATTGAAAGAATGTTTCATCAGTTCTAGGTCAAGCCTGAGGATCGAGATTACCTGTGTTTTCTGTGGTGGAAGGGTGGAGACCTCACTCAGGAACCAACAGAGTACAGGATGAAGGGTCACCTATTTGGAGCTTCTTCATCTCCAGGGTGCATGTGCCAACTACGACCTCAAGTACCTGTCCAGGGAAGAGTTTCCCTCTGCAGCTCTGTTCACCAGCACCACTTCTATGTGGACAGTTGGCTGATCAGCACTGAGACTAATGATGGGGGGATTAGGCTCATCCAAGAGGCCAGAAAGTTGTGCAGGAAGGGAGGTATACACCTACACAAGTTCATCTCCAACAGCAGAGATGTCCTTGAATCTGTCCCTCCCCAGGAAAGAGCGCCGACTGTCAAGGAAGTTGACCTCAACAAGGACAATTTTTCCCCTTCCTCCTTGGGATTCAGTGGGACGTTGAGAAAGAAAAAAATTTCTTTTAAAGATAGAGTCCGAGAAAGCCCCCTTGACTTGTAGAGGAATTTTGTCTATGGTTCCATCGCTCTTTTATCCCTTGGGGTTTCTAGCTTCATTTGTTCTCAAGGGTAAAGTGATGCTGCAGCACGTGTTGCAATGGGAGTGGATGGGATGATCCTCTTCCCATAGTTAGGGCCACTGTGGGAGAAATGGATGGCAGACCTTCTTGAAAGGACAATTCGGATCCCACGTTGCCTCAAGCTGAGTCAATTTGGGAAGATTAAGTCTACTTAGTTGAACATTTTTTCAGATGCCAGTACCCTTAGTTATGGCCAGTGTTCCTATCTCGGAATTCAGGATCACCAGAACAGGGCATATTGCACACTTCCGATGGGCAAATCCTGAGTTGCTCCAACTAAGATCATGACGATTCCCTGCCAAGAGTTGACTGCAGTTATAGTGTCTATGAAAATCAGCAAGGTTCTGAAGGAAGAGCTTTGCCAGCCAGACGTCAAAGAAGTCTTCTGGACTGACTCACAGGTAGTTGGGCTACATCAATGATGAAGTTCGCGGCTTCCATACATTTGTGGCTAACCGTGTGCAGGTCATCAGAGGTAACACAAATTCTGATCAGTTGTTTTACGTTGAGCCCAGCTCCAATCCCCCAGACCACGCTTCAAGAGGGCTCATGGCATCTCTCCTTCAGGAGTCTACTTGGTACACAGGCCCAGAGTTTTTATGGAGTCCTGATTTTTTGTGTTCTCCTGGAAGGGCACCTGAGTTGTCCCTTGAGGACCCAGAAGTGAAGAAGTTGATAGTTCTAAGCACTGGAGTGACTGAGCCAAGTGACGCCAGCATTTTGTCAAGGCTGTCAAAGTTCTCCAGCTGGTCTTTGCTTGTGAAAGCTGTTGCAAGACGTAAGAGAAGAGCAAAGGGCATCACTGATACTTGTCTGACCAATGTTCAAGAGCATGTTCAAGATTGTGACTTCCTCATGAACACTCCTGGTTCCAGCCCTGCTGGGGTGTGTGGGAATGCCAAATTAGATCAATCAGAAGCATTTTTAGTGGAGTCGTAGCACTTTGCCGTGGGAGATTAGATGATTCTTCCCTTTGCACATTGTTCTATGAGGCAATGGCGGTAGTTAACTGTTGCCCTCTATCAGTCAATACCATTAATGACCCCATGAGTTTGGAACTACTGACATCTAACGTGGAATCATCTCCTTCCTATGAAGTCTGGCATGCCCCTCCCACCACCAGGCAATTTTATTTTTGTTTCTCAAGACATGTACCTTCAGAAAAGAGTCCAGTTACTCACCGTCGGAGCAGTTTTGGAGGAGATGGTGGAAGAAGTATCTTTGGAACCTTAATCAGAGGCAATGTTGGACAAAAACAAGAAGGAACATCCAAGTCGAGGACATCGTCCTATTGTTGGAACCAGAGAGTACTCTGAATGAGTGGCCCATAGGCAACGTGGTAGGAACTACATGTACTACTGATAAGGATGGCCTCACGAGAAAGGTCAAGATTGAAGTTGGATCAAAGAAGTTGAGTTGGCAAGGCAAGCGGGAAGGCAAGCTAAACATCCTGGAATGGCCAGTGCAGAAGCTTGTGCTTCTCTTGGAGTGCTCCTGAATTAGTCCCTCAGCAACTCTGTTAGTTAAATCTGTTTGGAATGTTGTTACTCCAGTATGCTTCTCATTTTCTTTCTTACGTTATTTGAGTTACGGTACCTTTGTAGTGCATAGTTTAAGAGCATAATTTGTAGTTCCTTGATAAGAAATTACTTATGATTTATATCACCCTTTTGGTGTGGTTTATAAATCTTTTCAGTAATTGCTTGAAGTGTAAGTGGCAGTTTAGAAAATCCCTTTAAACACCACCAATATTTATACTGAAGGCCCAATCTACTCTGGGTATTGCCCTCCCGTAACTCAATTGAAGGCTAGAGGTAAGCTGGCCAGTCCTCGAGGTGGTCTTAATAAAACTACCCTGTGAGCGGTGAAGTTCTTGGCCACATTGGCGCACTCTGAAAAATCTCCAGTTGGGATAACACTATACATTACCCGCATGTTGAGCCCTCATCAACATTTCAAGATTTTGATGTAATAATACTTTTCACTTGATGGTAAGAAAATTCTTTCATTGCTTTATTATGTTTAAGATAGATGCTTATTACATTAATTGTCTATTTCTGGCAGAATTTGGTACTTTAAGAAACTACATCTGATTTAGTATTTGACCCAAACACTGAACTTAGGTAATGCACTGTATGTCATGTAATGAGACTTTACGTGGTTTATTTTTTCTTTTGTTTCGATCTTACAATGCACATGAACCTGCCGTTTTGAGTATATGTACTGCATTAGAAGGCTGGACAATAGGCGTAAGTGGTAGGATATTGATCTTTACTAATATTTAAAATTGTGTTTTGTTGATGGTTTGTAAGTAATCTGAGTCATTAAGTAAGTTCCTTGCTTTCTTACGTTGAATAATGCTTTCTTCATTGGCTTTCAAAGTGTTGCGTTTAAGATAATATTTGTGAATGTCCACTCCAGAGCTTTTGATCATTGCTGATTTCATTCTCCATTTTGTAGACTCTAATGTTTTATGAATTTCGAGCACCTATCGATCTATAATGTTAACTTTGATTGTATTCGTGGTCATGCTTTGTTTTTCATTTGATTTCTAGGGAGCTTTGGGATTTAATTTCTCTAGACATTCCCATGTGCTTTTAATTCACAATAAGCTGTCCTCTAGATTTAAAATATTTTGTGTATTTTATACCTTTTACGTGTAGTTTTCATGGTGATTTGGAACCCTGAATAACACCAGTGCTTCAAACATCAGTAGAAAATTTTATAATTCATCAACCAGCCTCAGTCTGTGTGCTTCAGTGGGCTATAGAACCAGATTGCGGAAATTCCAGCTGAAAACCAGAAACTTTCAGTGTGGGACGAAACTATCGATATTATGATATCCTGACTCTTTATCAAATGTATAGAAATGAAAGTGTTGGGAAAACATACCAGCTAAAACTGGAAAACCCTTGTAATTAAATTTGGGCACATACGTATTATGTATATGTATTGGTTGACATGACCTGGGTCTAAGATCAGCCTGAGTTTTTTTCCTTCTGAGATGGTAAGAGGGCTCTTTTGATTAGTTTCCAAGACCCGCTGTTTGACTTTGTACAGTGGAACGCCTCTATACTGATACATTCGACTGTGCCAAACGTTGTCCTTGGTTCCCAATATTTTGTGCACAGAACCTACCAAACACTATTCAGTTGCTGTTTGTAATTCCTGAACTTCAACATGATAAAACAGTGGGTGTTTTTTTATGTTGGAAAGTGACAAGTGGCCATTATTTCCCCAAGGATTAGAAGGAAAAGCCACTAGTTGTTGTAGTGTTGTTGAATACCGCCCTCTGTTGTTTGTCATGAAACCAAGATGGCGTGTAATAAACCAGTTTGTCATGCCATGTAAAGTTCCACCTTCCTCGTGCTAATTTGCCACTCAGTCACCACATTTTGGCGACGAGGATCCGAGTGATCAAAGCCCAGACAGTCAACGATTCATTGAATTGAAGGGTGAGTCACAATTCCCTTTAAAATACGAGTAAAATAGCCGAGGAAATCGTCGGAAAAGCAGACACAATCTAACGTCAGTATACCGTACGTAACTGATAAAGGTGGATACCGTTACATGAAAACCATATACGAAGCTATACAGGCAGTACAATAAGCCCACTTATACATCGTTGCTGTAAACCATGGCACTTCTACCTACCTTCCCGAAATTTGACATACATCAGGACGCTAATGCTGGTCCAAGGTGGAAGAAATGGCTGCAAAGATTTGAGAGATTACTCATAGCCATGGATGTGAAAGATGATGCCAGAAAAAGAGCCTTATTGCTACACTATGCTGGTACAGATGTGGATGAGGTCTTTGAGACATTCGAAAATGTTGGTGATACTTACCAAGCAGCAGCTGATCAGCTCACGAAATACTTCACTTCAAGACGCAATGTAGCATATGAAGTATACCAGTTCAGGCAGGCCAAGCAAGGCAAGACTGAGACTCTTGACGCATTCCATACCAAACTGCGTCAACTTGCACAAACATGCGAATTCTCTGATGTTGATAAAGAAATTTGTGCTCAAATCATCCTAAACTGCCAGTCCCAATGCCAAGAAGACAAGCACTCCGTGAGCCGATGACGCTAGAAAGCCTACTGTCCATTGGTCGTGCCCTCGAGACAAGTGAGCGAGATGCTGATGTTGTCGAAGCTGGCAGAACAGAAGCTGCAAATGCCATTTCTGCCTCTCAAGGAGCAACTGGCAGAAGCAGACGTGACAAAGCAAATTCTGAGAAATCCTCAAAACCCCATCGGCCCAGACAGCGAGACACATCCAAAAGTCGGAAAAGATCCCAGTCCCGCCACCGACAATCGACACGCCCTAGCCGTACTTGCTACTTCTGTGGAGGAGCCTACCCCCATGCCAGAGTCTGCCCAGCAAAAGGGAAAAAGTGCAGAAACTGCGGAAAAATCGGACACTTTGATTCTGTATGCCGGTCTGCAACTATCAGCACCATTGAACAAGATGATGACTCCGATGTCGACTACATCTTTGCCAACAAGCCTGATTCGGCGTATGTTATTCACTCCGCAAAGTTACCTACCTGTGAGATGACCATTGGCGACACTACCTTGACAGCCATGATTGATTCAGGAGCATCTGTGAATGTGCTCAATCTCAAGTCATTCAATCTCCTTCAAAGCAATGGCCTGAAGTTCCAGACCCGAAAATCTACATCAAAAGTTTTCGCCTATGGCACGAAAACACCCCTACCGGTACGTGGCATAATTGAAGCTACAGTCAATGTTGGTCCGAATACCTGCTGTACTGAGTTCCATGTGGTCAACACAGACACCTGCAACCTGTTGTCCTTCACAACTGCAAGGCAACTGAAGCTGATCTCCTTCAACTCAGACCACGTGACTTGTAATCTCCAGCCAGTACCAGAACAGACAAATCAGACACCTGCCAACGACATGAGGCATGAGCAGATAATGAAGCAGTATGGCAACCTGTTTGAAGGCATTGGAAAAATCAAAGATGTCAAAATCTCTCTTCATGTTGATCCAGAAGTAAAACCAAAACAACAAAAACATTGACGCATTCCATTCCACACTCGTAAAGATGTTGAGCGGGAGCTACAGCGATTGGAAGATGCTGACATCATAGAGAGAATTAACGGTCCGACCCCATGGGTAAGCCCCATTCTTGTCGTGCCGAAGCCTTCAGGTGCGATAATAATCTGCGTCGATATGAGACAAGCCAACCATGCCATACAGCGAGAGCGACACCCTATGCCTACCCTAGATGACATCATTGCTGATCTCAACGGAAGTACCATATTCAGCACACTGGACATGACAGCAGGCTATCACCAGTTCGAGCTTGAGGAAGAATGCCGCAACATCACAGCCTTCAGCACTCATGTTGGCCTCTTTCGATACAAACATCTGATGTTTGGCATCAACGCCGCTTCAGAACTATTCCAGACAACCGTAGCACAACTACTTTCTGGCCTAGAAGGATGCAAGAATGTGTCAGATGACATCATCGTCTATGGCAAAGACCAACAGGAGCATGATAAGAACCTAAAAGCAGTACTCGACAGACTTCAGAGTCACAATGCCAAGCTGAACAAAGAGAAGTGTAAATTCTCCAAGCCACAAGTCCAATTCTATGGACACACCTTCAGCAAAGATGGTCTTGCACCCGACCCCAGAAAGATCGAAGCTCTCATCAATGCCAGTCCTCCAAAGAACCAGAAAGAAGTGAAATCTCTTCTTGGTTTAGCTTCATACGTTTCCAGATTCATACCGCAGTATGCAACAGTCACACACCCCCTCAGAATCCTCACCCATCAAGATTCAGAGTGGAAGTGGGGTAAAGATGAGATGGCCTCTTTCAACAGGCTGAAGCAGATCCTGACCAACACAAATGTAATGGCCTACTTCGACCCAAGAAAAGCAACAGACGTCATTGTTGATGCAAGCCCAGTTGGACTAGGTGCAATGCTATGCCAAGATGGGAAAATCATCTCCTATGCAAGTCGCACCCTGTCAGATGTAGAATCCAGATATTCACAAACCGAACGAGAGATGCTAGCAGCAGTTTGGGGAGTTGAGCGCTTTCATCTCTATGTGTATGGTGCCAAGTTCCGCATCATCACCGATCATAAGCCACTTCTTGGAATCTTCAAGAGCGACAGACCAACCTCAGCCAGGATTGATCGATGACGTTTACGCATAATGCCATACAACTGCGAGGTGATCTACAAACCCGGAAAAGATGATGAAAATCCTGCTGACTACATCAGTAGACATCCTAAAGCACTGTCGCCAGAGAAGTCAGTAGCAGAAGACTACGTGAACTACATCTGTAACAACGCAGTCCCCAAAGCCATCAACATAGAGCAAGTCCGAGCTGAAACAGCAAATGACGACATCATGCAGAAGCTGATGAAAACCATCCAGTCGGGAAAGTCACGTGACTGGGATGACATAGACTTGCGACCGTTCAAACCAGTTCGCAGTGAGCTAACAATCTGCAATGGAATAGTCCTACGTGGAAACCGCCTAACAATCCCGACATCCTTGCAACATACAATCATCGAGTTGGCCCATGCCAGCCACCAAGGGATTGTGAAGACCAAAAGCCTCATCAGAGAGAAAGTCTGGTTTCCAGGAATAGACAGAATGGTGGAAGACAAAGTAAAGAAATGCATACCATGCCAAGCAGCCACAACAGAGAATACTGAACGCCCAGAGCCGCTGAAGATGACCCCATTACCTTCATCCCCATGGAAAGAAGTTGCTGTTGATTTTACTGGCCCTTATGCATCCGGAGAGTACTTGCTAGTCGTAGTTGATGAATACAGCAGATACCCAGAAGTAGAAATTGTGAGTTCCACTTCAGCCAAAGCAACCATCCCAAAGCTTGATGCAGTCTTTGCCAGATAAGGCATACCCGATGTTGTGAAGACAGACAACGGTCCGCCGTTTCATGGTAATGAATTTGCCAAATTCGCATCATACCTAGGTTTCTCCCATCGCCAAGTCACCCCTCTGTGGCCAAGAGCCAATGGAGAAGTTGAACGACTGAACAGAACACTTGGCAAAGTCATTCGCACTGCCGAGACAGAAGGTGTAAGCTGGAAACAGCAACTGCAGAAATTCCTTTGCCAATACAGAGCAACCCCTCACTCCACCACTCGCATATCCCCCAGCGAAGCACTGAATTCCAGAAAGCTGAAGTGCGAACTACCTGAGTTCCAGTCTCCCATACATGCACACCATCATGACAACTTCATGCGAGAACGAGATGCGAAGCAGAAGTTGAAGATGAAAATGCGCACAGACACTCTTCTTCATGCTAAACCATCCAACCTCCAGCCAGGAGACACAGTCCTTGTGCGCCAACCAAAGAAATCCAAGCATACCTCACCATTCAACCCGAAACCCTTCCAAGTTACATCAAGAAGAGGAAACATGGTTGAAGCTTCAAGAGGAGACAAAGTCACCAGACGGAACATCTCCCACTTCAAGAAAGTCCAAATCCCACCCCCTGACCCAACCACTTCGGACGAGGAAGACAACGACGAACACACAGAAGACGTACCAGTAGTCACTGAACCGCTGCCAAGCCAGAGTTCCCCCTCTCTCTTCAAACCAGCACCAGACATCGAGGAAACACCCAGTCTGAAGTCCTGTCTCCGTCGATCCACACGAGTCCGCAAACCTCCTGTGCGATTCAAAGACTTTGTGCAGTGAACTCTGAACTCACCTTGCTGATGGCATTCACTTGCTGAGTGCTACCTCTCCTTCAAAACAACTACACATTCAGTACATACACACACAGCCAACAAGCACAGATGTAAATATGGCATTATGTGCACATGTAATTTTGTTTCAATTTTTCCTGTGTGCACCTCATGGAGTCAGTTTAGTACATGTAAACCCTTTGTAATGCCAATTAGTGTTATTTTAATGGATACCATGCACAAGTGAACATTGAGGGACATTTTATGTTGTTCACAGTATACATGTGCATGTAACTTTTTTCGTTTTGTGTTTCTTTTCTACACGAGCCATATATTGCACACTGCATGCTATAGTACATATCCATGTGCATACTCCATGTTCCGTCATATCGCCATCTAAGACCATACTGCCATCCTGTGATTGCTGTGCTACATCCTGCAAATAATACATATTCTGCTGTCACCTTCCAGCTCATATGCGTCTGATTGCAGAGCCTTATTTTATTGTTGACATTTTGTTATTTAAACATTGACAATCCGTAGGGTGAAGCCTACATTAGTTCGATTTGAGCTATTTGAGTCATCTATGTGTTTGAGTCATCTATGTAATTTGATCTACATGTACATGGATCATAAGCATAACGTGAACTTTGTGAATCATTTCTTCGAATATTCAGTTCAAATTGGAAGACACTATCAAGATTACAGTTTGGTAACACACTTCCCCTCCATCACACTTGGGTGAAAGGTCAGCATTGACATCAGACATGGCAGACAAACCAAAGAAAACCACTTTTCCCCTCGAGATTCGGGATAGCAGAAACAATTCATTAAAATGATTCTGCGAGCCAAGTCGGACAGCGCTCAAATGTGGGAAGTGTCACATCCAATGCCTCTAGTGCCCGACTATGAGCAGCAGCAGAGAACTGCTCTTGAAGCTGAGGCAACTGCTGAGAGGAAACGATGGGAACTTGAGCAGGAAGAATTGAAACTTAAACAGAAACGCAGACAAATTGAGCTTGAGGCACAAATTGCCAAGGTCACTCTTATGGAGAAAGCTTATGCTGAGGCCCAGGCTCTTGAGGCACAGAATTCACTGCCGTCCAACACTTGATACCATATAACCAGCTGTTCACTGGTTATCCACCAATGCCCAGTCATGATCCTGTTGCAGATACAAATGCAGACATCCTTCCTGCTTCTAATCTGCCACCATTCATCATTGAAGCTACCCAAGTTGGAGAGATCCTCACTCAGATGTTAAACAATAGTCAGCTTCAGCAACAGTCCCTTGTTGATTCTCTACAGTTGCCAAAGACTAAACTGATGACATTTGACCAAGTATTGGATCCTTATTAGAGCATTAGAAAATGCTGTTGACAAGGCAAGCAAGGTGAGTGATGTGGCAAAGCTTGCCCGACTTCAACAATGTTGCACTGAGCCAGCGAGAAAACTTATCCATTGTTGTGTTGTGAAATCGCAAACAGAAGGGTATATACTAGCAAGGAAGCTTTCGAAGGACAGGTTCGGGAACAAAATTGATATTGCTGAGGCCTGGATAAACAATATCAACAAGCCAGATATCCAAGATAGTAAGGCATTGCGGGACTACTCAGACGACCTGTGGAATTGCTGCAAAACATTAGATACCATGGGCAAGTAAACCAAACTTAAAAACAGTAAGAGCTTGGTACAAATCGTGTAGAAGTTTCCCAGGGACCTCCGTAAGATCTGGTTTAAAAGGGTCTATCAAATCAAGTATGTCATCGGACAAGCCTCTACTGTTGATGACGTAATGAACTTTGTGGTAACTTTTGCAGATAAAGCAAATGATGCTGTTTTTCGGCAAGCTGGCTGGAAAAGAACACATTGAAGGTTTTTGCAAGAGCTGGAGGTCCAAAGACAATCAGCCAACTTCAGCGTTCGAGTTGAAACACCCCAACCATGACCATCTGCTGGATCAACCCAGCAAGCTGCTACACCAGCAGACACCAGGTCAGTTTCAAGCGACAGACATGTACGTTTGTGCCCTTATTGTAACCAGAGTCACGGGTTGTTCAACTATAAAGGCTGGAAGTCACTACTGGTGAACGATAGACTGAACTTTGTTCAACACTAGCATCTCTGTGTCAATTACCTCTGACCAGGGCACCAGGCAAGAGACTGTAGCAGAAACAGTGTGTGTACTGTGCCTAGATTTGGGCTGAAAAACATGAACTTCCTGCACCTTATCTGCAGCGGGAGTGCTCCAACATCCACGAGTGTTGACCAGGTGCAGGGAGCAGTGACACACCTATTGTTGAAGTTCTTGCCCCAGTAGCGACACCTGAGGCCAACATGGCCTGTAGCTCCACTTGGGCCGGGGTTGGAAAAGTGGCACTATCCATAGTACCAGTGAGAATGAGAGGCTATTTCAGTTCAGCCAACTCTGTCTCCACTTATGCCTTACTAGACAGTGGCTCCACCCAGACATTATGTTCAGAGAAGCTGATCAGAAAGCTTGGGCTTTGTGGTAAACCTTACACCATGAAACTTGCTACCTTCAACAACCACAACATAACCACTGACATCTTCATTGTGAAGCTTGACATCTCTGATATACATGATGACAAGCTCATCGTAATGCCACATGTTATGATCAGGCCGAGCTTACATATTCGTGACAAGAATCTCATCACTCAAGACGAGCTTGACAGTTGGCCTCATCTGTCTGGTATTGTCCTGCCAGATGTTGACTCCGAGGAAATCAACCTCCTCGTTGGCTAAGATAACCCTTCTGCATTGTTGCCAAGAGAAGTTCGTGAGGGTAGTGATGGAGCACCCTATGCTACCAGAACAATTCTGGGATGGGCCCTGAATGGACCATTTGATGCAAGTCCCTTTAGCTGAACCACTTGTCTCTTCATCAATACAGATAGCAACCTATAGCATCAAGTAGAGAGGTTTTTGAGCTTAGATGACAGTGACGCTAAAACTAACAAGCCAAGTATGTCAGTTAGCAACAGGAAGGTCATCTTCATTTGGGAGAAGTCACTATCCCACGATGAAGGGCACTACTGTATAAACGTCTCCTTCAAAGCCAGACCACTGTACTTTCCTGACAACAGAGCCATTGCTGATCATCGGCTACGACTTCCTGGCAGACATCTAATGAAAAATGCTGACATGAAGGAGATGTACATTTCTGGAGTTAAGGATCTGATTGGCAAGGGATATGCTGAGGAAGTAACCCAAGATCAGTCGGGCAGGGCAGATGGAGCTGTGTGGTACTTGCCACATCACCCGGTAGTGCACCCTCGAAAGCCAGGAATGCTTCGCATAATTTTTGACTGTGCTGCCAAACATGATAGTGTGTCACTCAGTGACGTACTACATCAGGGACCCAACTTGACACACAGGCTTGTTGGCATTCTCCTTTGATTCCGGCAGGAGAGAATTGTGTTAATAGCAGACATCAAAGGCATGTTCCACCAGGTCTACGTCAATGAACCCGATCGTGATGTTCTATGTTTCCTGTGGTGGAAAGATGACAATGTGGCTGACACTTCCAAGACACACCGTATGAAATCTCACCTGTTTGGTGGAGTATGGTTACCAAGCTGCGCCAATTTTGCCTTGATACCAACACAACACAGTGGACAAAAATGTCTATGTCGATGACTACCTAACATGGGCTGCCACAGAGCAAGAAGCGGTCAAGCTCATAAGCCAGCTTCGAGAGATGTTGGCTTTTGGTGGTTTCTGCCTCACGAAATGGATCAGCAATTCTCATGATGTGCTGAGGTCAGTTCCTGGATCAGAGCGGGCAAAGAGAGTTCCATCATTGGATTTTGATGATGAGATGATGCCTGCAGAGAGAGCCTTAGGAGTGCTGTGAGACATTGAGGCCGATGCATGTACGTTCGACGTACATGTGTAGGAGAAACCTCAGACACGACAAGGTCTCCTGAGCATAATTAGTTCAATGTATGATCCTGTAGGATTCGTTAGCCCATTTGTACTAACCGCCAAGATACTCCTTCAGCAGTTATGAAGAATGAAGATTAGATGAATGACCTACCAAAGCTTCGGAAATTGTCAATTCCCTGTTGCCACTCAGTTTTGACGCTATTGTGTCAGCACAGCTACACCATTTTTCAGATGGCTACGAGAGGAGATATGGAGCTACAACTTACCTGCTTCTTCAGGATTCCCATGGGTTGATACACTGTGTGCTGCTTATGGCCTAGGCAAAGTTGGCTCCCCTGAAGGTGACAACAATCACGAGCCTGGAGCTTTCTGCTGCAGTCGACTCTGTCAAGCTAGACAAAAGGATGTGTCAGCATCTGACACTACCACTTCAGGAGACAATCTATTGGTGTGACAGCATGATTGTTCTGTATTATCTGAAGAATGACGACAAAAGGTACCAGACCTTTGTAACCAATTGTGTCGCAAAAATTTTGGACCATTCAACCCTGCAGCATTGGAGACACGTCAATGGTAAGGCCAATCCAGCGAATGTTTCACATCACCTTACAGCACATGATTTGATTGGAAGTGAGCATTGGGTGCGAGGTCCACGATTTCTACTCCGACGAATCTCACTGGCCAGGTCAACTGGATTTTGATACTAAGTTGCTATCAGGTGTTCCAGAGGTGAAGGAAAATCCTGTTGTCTATACCACGTGTGCAGAAAAAGATGAGCCAAATAGCTTTGACAGGCTGTTTTGTCACAACTCTTTGTAGTATCAACTTCGCAAAGCTGTTGCCTGGATTCTTTGTGCGAAATCGGCATTTCTTGCCAAGATTCGGAACTCCTGTGGAAGTTTTCATTCATTACAGCCCTTGACAGTTGATGAAGTGCAGTCCGCAGGAAGGGAAATTATCAAGCAAATCCAGAAGACCATCTTCGATAACGTGCTGCTTAAGTACAGTGGTTATCGTCGGCTGACACCAAGTCCAGTGATGGCTTAATTCATGTGGGTGGACGTTTGAGCAAAGCCAGTCTAGACCAAGACGTCAAGCATCCTTGGATTCTTCCGAAGATGCATCCTGTGACAACATTGATCATTTGACACTACCACACCTCAACAGGTCATTCGGGAAGTAAACGCACCCTTGCTGTCATCCGGCAAAAGTTTTGGATCATCAGAGGTCGTGCTGCCGTCAAAGGCATTCTTCACACATGTGTCCCCTGTCGTAGGAGGAAAGCACCTACTATGACACAGCAAATGGCTGACCTGCCAAAAGACTGAGTAACTGCAGGTCTTGCCCGCTTTAGTATGGTTGGTATCAACCACTTCGGGCCATTTGTTGTCAAGCGAGCCAGGAGTGAGTTGAAGAGGTACGGTTGTCTTTTTACTTGCCTGTGGACAAGGGCAATTCACGTGGAAGTTTGCCACAGTTTGGAGACGATGCTCATTCATGAATAAGGACCGTGCATGCAATTCTCAGCAACTTGCTAAGTCAGCAACCACTAAATGACGAATGGATCCTCACACTCTTGTGCATTGTTGAAGGCATAGTTAACAGTAGACCCATCACCAAGCTCTTGGACAATCCACGAGATTCAATGCTGCCCGCACCCCTTATCACTTGTTGCTGCTTCGGTCAGATCCTGAGCTTCCTTCTGGAAACTCTGTCAAGTAAGACGTTTACAAGCACCGATGGTGCCAAGTGTAGTGTATGGCTGACATGTTTTGGCAGCATTGGCTCAAAGAATACCTCCCAGACCTGATACAATGATAAAAGTAGCTGAACCCACAACGCAACGTCAGAGTCGGAGATCTTTGTGTTGGTGAAGTACAAGAATGTCCCACTATGCCATTGGCCATTAGCATTTGTGACACAGACCTGTCCAGACAAGGAAGCATCAGGTCTGTTTAGGTGAAGATGCAGTCAGGAGTCTGAACGTGGACAAGCTTTTCCTCTTGGGGGGTGAAGAGATGCAACAAGAGTAAATGGTTGCCTGGCTCTCCTAAGAACATTCCAGCTTGTGAATAGACATTAACCTTCTGTCCTCTGTTTAGGCTGAGTAATGCCACCTCCTGGACATTGGCATTAGGGCCCGGGATGTAGAAGCCAGAAGTTGTTGTTTTTTTTTTTTTGTGGAGCCTGCGTGAGGGCACTATTTCATTTTTCTGGTGCAGATTGTTGGTCAAGCCAGAGGGCACTTTCCTTTACCCACTATTTGCAGCCAAATTTCGCCATTATTTTTCCCTTTATGTCTCTGGGACAGCTCAGCAAAGTGAGTTATCATTTTGTTTACACAGTTGAACAAAGTTATGGTAAAGAATGTTGTAGTGCCTTTAAAATAGAGATATTTCTTGTGTGTAAAGTTTGATATTTATAGCCAATGCCGACTGGTGTTTTGTATTGTACATGTATGGGTGGGCGTGCTATTTGGAGGCATCGTTATGTGCACATGTAATTTTGTTTCAATTTTACCTGTGTGCACCTTATGGAGTCAGTTTAGTAAACCCTTTGTAATGCCAATTAGCGTTATGTTAATGGATACCATGCACAAGTGAACATTGAGGGACATTTTACGTTGTTCACAGTACACATGTGCATGCAACTTTTCTTGTTTTGAGTTTCTATTCTACTCGAACCATATATTGCACACTGCATGCTATAGTACATATCCATGTGCATACTCCATGTTCCGTAGTATCACCATTTAAGCCATACTGCCATCCTGTGATTATTGTGCTACATCCTGCAAATAATACATATTTTGCCGTCACCTTCCAACTCATATGCATCTGATTGCAGAGCCTTATTTTACTTTGGACATTTAATTGCCTAAACATTGACGATCTTGTAGGGTGAATGTAAGAAAGTCCCTCACTGTCTACTGACCGTGCAATAGTTGATAGGGCACCCTCAGTAGTTTGCTCATTCTCGCACTGTACATTCCGTTCTAAAGTCAAGTTTACCAAGCTCATATCCAATCAAAATACTTCCAAATTTGCCCTTACTGTGCGTTACTGACAATTGTGAGTTCAGCCATATGTTCTTTAGTGTTTATAGTATAAGATCGTATAGTGATTCTTGTGTTAGTACGTAAAATAGAGGAGTTTAGAGTACAAACCTTAGCTTTAATCGGGGACAATTGTTACATGTTGTTGCAATGTTACATGTACAATTATGTTGTCGTCTAGTGAGCACATGTACGTGCATTCCAGTTAATTTATTAGTATTTATTTCTGTTTATTCTCCAGTCACCACGGTTTCCTGTTCCATATATTTCCAAGACTTCATCACTGGTTTCAGCTCCACCATTCCGTTCACAAAGCACAGTTTCCCCAAGATTGCTTCAGTATCCTGGCCAATTGCAAGTCACTACCCCGTTTCTAATTATCTGGGTATAATAAACAGACAGTTTCTTCATTAAACCATCCTGCTCATCAGTTTAATCGCTGCCATAGAGTTGTTGTGTTACCCTTTGAGCCACGCCTCCCTTTCCAAGTGAACCTTGTCACTTCTTCACATGGTCCTTCGAGCCCGACAGTCACACAGCGACCTATGGATGACCTAGAAACAAAGAACTGCAAGAGGCGGCATCCACACATGATGTCCGTCCCAGAAGGGAAAGAAGGATTCCGGGGAATCTTGATGACTTTGTTGTCAGCTACAATACCCAGTCCAAGTCCAGAGTTGACAAGAATGAGTACAAATTGGATTCCTGCTCAGATAAAGGCTCTATAGCGTCTAGTCACCATTTGTCAATTACACTGAGCAGTGCTCAGGAAGCCAGGCTTGAAGAACAGAAGAAAAGACAACATCTGGAGGAGATGAAACGTCAGTTTGAAGAAGAGAGCCAACTTGACGATGAGTTGAGGAGACTTGATGATGCTGCATATGAGGCACGGATAGCTGCTGAAGAAGAGGCACTTGCAGCTAGAAGACGAGCAGAGAAAATTGAAAGAGAGGCCCAGCGCCGGCGAGAACAGCTGAATACACAGCTCTCCAGGAGAAGACGACTGAGAGAAGCCAAGCATGAGCTACAGAAAGCCCAACTTATTACGTCCATGACTGGTGAAACTTTGCAGGAGTCAGGTGACACCTTGCCTCAGCCACAGACACTTCAACCAGAGGTTTCCACTGCGTCCCCAGAAGAAAAGGCACAATCCACACCCAATGAGGCCCGTGCCAAGTCACCTGCCATACTCAGTGAAAGTCACCCAATGACATTTAACACCTCTGTAGCTAACACATCTGTGACCTTTTCACCTCAGCATGCTGCAAGGCCTGAATCTCAGTTACCAGCTACATCGGCCATAGCCTCTTCTCCCCTGGGTGGTATATTTCTATCACCAGGTGAAGCCCTGAATCCTACACCACCAGTTGTTGGGCAGCCATTCCACATGCTGACATTCCACCCTCTGTCACCATTCATGCCTCAACCCCCGCAACCTCAACCAGATTTCTCCATCATGTCTGCAGAACAAAGGGCACAACCCACACCAAATGAGGTCCATGCCAAATTACCTGTCACTTGCAGTAAGGGTTACCCAACCATGTCTACCACTACTGTAGTGACCCCACATATGACTTCTTCATTTCAGTGTGCTTCACTACCTGAATCTCAGCTACCAGCAAGACCAGCCATAGCCTGTCACCTCCTGGGTGGCATGTCTCCTTCGCCAGGTGCAGCTCTGAACCCTGCACCACCAATCCCCAGTGTGCCACCAGTAGCGGGGAAGCCACTTGTCACCCTGCCATCGCACCCAGATTCACCAGTCATGCCGAACATGACAGAACTATTGACCACTTCATCTTATGGCGTGCCCAGTCCAACCTTACCACACTTCATCACTGGCAAGGAACTGACTTTGCACCCTAAATTTGGCCCTGGACAATCCTGTTAATGTTCATCCACACCTCAGCGAGCAGTATAAATATCAGATTCTGCTTGGGCATCTGGGGGGCAATATCCTGAGGTTGGCTAAGGCATATATGCAAGACCCAAAACCATTTCAGCAGCACTCCAAGCCCTCAAAGACAAGTACGGTCAAGCACGTCAGCTGGTCCAGAGTGAGATAGGCATGAACATGCCTTTTGTCAAGTTTGGAGACCACGTAGCCTTCGACGACTTTGTGCTTTCAGTCCAGTCACTGGTTGGAATGTTTCGCTCCCTAGAAGGAGAAAATGGCTATGAACTCAAGTGCGGTTCCCATGTGGACCGACTGATCTGCAAACTACCAACAGGATATCGTGATAGATTCGTGGAACACTGCATCAATCGCTGCATTCTGAAAGCAGACCTATACCCTAAACCATCTTGCTGACTGGTTGCAAGTACAGTCACGGGCAAAGCGGATCGCTGGTCAAGCTGCAACAGTCTACAAAGAAGATAACCCCAGACAAGAGAGGAAAGACAAGTTTCCCCGCAAGAAAGGGAATCAGCCTACTGCTGTTTTCATGGCTGATGACAGAAAACAGATAACGGGAAAGTTACCTTCACAACAGTTGCCATCAAATGACAAACGTAAGGCCTTCTGTCCACACTGCAACAACTATGATCACTACTTGAATGGTTGTACTGAATTCAAGGCGCTCAATAACCAGCAAATAATCAAATGGCTGAAGGAAAAGTCCAGATGCTGGAAATGTGGGCGCACCCATAAACCTGAGCAGCGTACATTGAGAAAACCATGCAACACCTGCGAGGAGATCCACTTGACTGTACTGCATGACGCCATTCAGCAAGGAGCAAGCAGAATCTATACTGTTGGAGTGATGACTCAAATGACTTACCTAGACCGGCCCCTGCGTCCCCATAATGTCATGTTAAAGGTCGTTCCAATCACTCTCCATGGTCCTGCTGGCAAACTTGAAACACATGCTGTGCTTGACGATGACTCCATGAGAACAATGGTGCTCAACGATGCAGTCCAGCAACTGAACCTCAATGCGAAGAAAGACTATATTCTCTTATCGACAGTTCAACAACTGCCTTTCCAATCTGAAGGGCAATCGGTCAATTTCCAAGTGTCCATGAGGGAACATCCTGACACCAGGTACGACATAAAAGGAGTTTTCACCGCTGACAGTTTATGCCTGTCAGAATATACCTATCCAGTTACAGGTCTTCAGAAGCGTTGGCCCCACTTACGTGGAGTTGCACTGCCTCTGATCAACAACGCAATTCCCTCGATCCTGATTGGCGCTGACTACTCTGACCTAATCACCCCACAGCAACCGGTGAAATTGGGCCCCAGTGGAGCACCAGAGGCTGTATGCACCGAATTGGGTTGGACACTTCAGGGACCGGCTGGAGTCCTGAAGGAACAGTTCAGTGAGCAGAAGTGCTTCAAGATTACCATTTGTCCAGAGAACCATGACCTTATGCAGCAAGTTGAGAGATTGTGGAAGGCTGATGTGATCCCTTACACTAGTGAGAAGATTGTAACCCGTTCCAAGCAAGACCAGTATGCTGTGGAACTGCTTGAAGCAAAAACAGTTCGCATTGAAGAAGGAGGAGTTCTGCGCTATGCCACACCCCTCTTGCGGAGGAATGATGGAACCCACTTCCATGCTGGCAAAGAAGCAGTTTTCCCAAACCTGAAGCGTACAGAGAGACAACTCTAGAAACATCCTGACCTTGCTAGGATCCACAAAGAGCAAATTCAGAAGCTACTTGATGCAGGCTACGTGAGAGTCCTCAGTGATGCAGAAGCCCAGCAGACTGAGGAGAGGTACTTTCCACATCGCATTGTTGAAACCAGCGGTAAGCCACGTTTGGTGTTCAACTGTTCATTTGAACATGATGGACAGGTGCTGAACGGCCATCTCCTACCCGGACCCAAGTATGGAGCATCCTTCCTTGGAGGAGTCCTCAGATTTAGGCAGCACCCTGTGGCAGTATCTGGAGATATCCAAGCAATGTTCCACCAGATACGTCTCCTACCAGCCGACAAACCCCTCTTGAGATTCATCTGGCTGAACATGGACAGAGCATCTAAGCCTAATGTCTATGAGTGGCAGGTTCTTCCGTTCGGCACACCCTGTAGCCCCTGCTGCACCTCATTTGCCCGCAAAGGCATGTACTCGACCACCAGAGGGGCAACGAAGAGGTCGCACGTGCTGTCCAACAATCCTTTTATGTAGACAACTGCCTGGACAGTCTGCCCTCAGCCAAAGCAGCTAAAGAACTGGTCATGAAGATACGCACACTGCTTGCAACAGGTGGCTTCAACATTCGCCAATGGGCAAGCAATATCCCCTCAGTGGTAGCAGATCTGCCAGCTGCTGCCAGATCTGATGGATTTGACCTTTGGCATGTCTTTGGTCAGAGTGACACACCCAAGGCCACACTTGGACTGCAGTGGAAGTGCGATGCAGATGACCTTGGCTACAAGCACCGACCCATTGCTTACCAAATGCTCAACCTCGGAACTGTCTACAAAATCATGGCCAGCCAGTATGATCCAATTGGTTTCGTTGCACCATTCACTGCAAGAGCTAAGGTAATTGTCCAGGATCTGTGGAAGTCAAAGAGAACCTGGGATGACCCGATAGAGTTTGGAGATATCCTCACCAGATGGCACACATGGGAACAGGAACTGGCTGACCTACCAAAGCTTCGACTGCCAAGGTGTTACACACCACCTGAAGTTGACACTAAGACGACCAACCGAGAAGTCCACATCTTCAGTGATGCCTCAGAAAGAGTCTATGGCTCGGTCGCCTACCTGCGCACTGAAGGTCACAAAGGAAGCATCCATACCAGTTTCATCCTCTCATGTTCCAGGGTAGCTCCCAAGGGGCAACTTTCCATCCCAAGGTTGGAACTTTCTGCTGCACTGGTCGGTGCACAGTTGGCAAATTTGCTCAGAAAGGAGTTGACCCTTTCCATCCAGAAGATTACCCTGTGGAGTGATTCCACTACAGCACTATGCTGGCTGAAGTCTGACTCCTGCAGATACAAGGTGTTTGTCGGGACACGAGTAGCAGAGATACAGTCCCTGAGCAATCCAGAGAATTGGTGTTATGTTGACACAGCCAACAACCCTGCTGATGACATCACTCGGGGTAAGACGGTGTATGAACTCTCTAATGAACAAAGATGGAGAAATGGCCAGTCCTTTCTGTCCTTACCTCCTCATCGCTGGCCGGCAAGCCCCTTGGTTGACGAACCGGACGACACCGTAGAACTGAAGGGAGCAACATTCTGTGGAGCGATCACCGTGAAAGAGCCCCAGTTGCCAAACCCAGAACAGTACCGCAGTTGGAATGGCCTCATACGGGCTTTCAAGGAGCTTCATGACGCAGCGGCAACTGCTGACATATCTCTTTCAACACTGGTCAAGAGGGAAGAAGTCATCGAGATCAAACTTTTGCTTCAGGTACAAGTAGACTGCTTCCCACAGGAAGTCCATGCTCTGATGCAGAACAAGCAGTTACCTTCTGGGAGCAGATGAGCACAGCTCAGCCCTGAGCATGATGAAACCTCTGGACTGATCAGAGTGGGAGGCCGATTGCGACAGGCAGAGGACGAAGTTAAGCACCCAATCATTCTTGACCCGAAGCATCATATCACCAAGTTTGTTATCCAAGTCTACGATCAGCGACTCCTTGCTGAAATACGGTGGAAATTCTGGATCCTGCGAGGCCGAGAGGCAATTCACCAGCGCCAGTGCAACGACTGCTGCAAGTGGCGCAGCAAACCAGCAGTTCCCAAAATGGCCGACCTGCCCTCTTCCAGTCTCCGTCTCTTCAAGCCAGCCTTCTTCTCAACGGGCGTTGATTGCTTTGGGCCAATGACGGTTAAGATTGGTTGACGCACAGAGAAGAGATGGGGAGTCATCTTCAAGTGCATGACCACACGTGCCATACACTTGGATTTGCTGGAGAGCTTAGACACAGATGCATTCCTGATGGCCTTTCGCCGTTTGACCTCCCTAAGGGGTAAACCATATGAAATCCTGTCTGACTGCGGGACCAATTTCAAGGGTGCAGAAGCAGAACTCTGAAGTGCCTTTGCTTCCATGGCTCCAGATCTAAGCCAACAGTTTTTAAACAAAAGGTGTGATTCCAGTTTAACCCGCCAAATGCTCCCCACTTCGGCGGCTCCTGGGAGAGAGAGGTGAAGTCGATCAAGGCTGGACTCAGAGCTGCTTTGGGAGACCAGTCAGTCACAGAACCAGTACTCCGAACCGTCTTAGCTGAAGTCGAGGGGATTCTCAACTCAAAACCCATGGGTTACGTCTCTTCAGATGCTGTTGACGTTGATCCGATGACCCCAAACATGCTTCTGATGGGGCAGCTAGATCCTAACCTTCCACAGGTCGTCTACACCTCCAAAGAACCCATGGGACGAAGTGAGCCCAGTTCTGGGCTCACTTCATCAAATCCTACCTTCCCAGTCTACAGAGTCGGCAAAAGTGGCAGACTGAATCCAGAGACCTGGCCTGTGGAGACGTCATCATGGTCGTCGAGCCCCCAGCTGGTTAGAGCTCAGTGGCCAGTAGGGAAGATATGCGAGACACATCCTGGAACTGATGGACGTGTGAGAGCGGCAAAGGTCTGAGTCCATGACAAGGTGTACACCAGACCAGTTGCCCCCTTGATCCGTCTGCCAGAATGCAAGGACGACGACAACTGCCTGTCTGAGGACCATCACAGACTGAACACTAACTTAAGACTTTCTTGGTTTCACATTTAGTACCCAAATGTGGGGGCGGCTGTAAGAAAGTCCCTCACTGTCTACTGACCGGGCAATAGTTGGTAGGGCGCCCTCAGTAGGTTGCTCATTCTGGCACCGTACATTCCGTTCTAAAGTTAGGTTTACCAAGCTCATATCCAATCAACATACCTCCAAATTTGCCCTTACCGTGCGTTACTGACAATTGTGAGTACAGCCATATGTTCTTTAGTGTTCATAGTATAAGATTATACAGTGATTCTTGTGTTAGTATGTAAAATAGAGGAGTTTAGAGTACAAACCTTAGCTTTAATTGGGGACAATTGTTGCAATGTTACATGTACAATTATGTTGTCTAGTGGGCACATGTACGTGCATCCCAGTATTTCTGTTTATTCCCCAGTCGCCACGGTTTCCTGTTCCATATATTTCCAAGACTTCATCACTGGTTTCAGCTCCACCATTCCGTTCACAAAGCACATTTTCCCCAAGATTGCTACAGTATCCTGGCCAATTGCAAGTCACTACCCCCTGTTTCTAATTATCTGGGTATAATAAACAGACAGTTTCTTCATTAAACCATCCTGCTCATCAGTTTAATCGCTGCCATAGAGTTGTTGTGTTACCCTTTGAGCCACGCCTCCCTTTCCAAGTGAACCTTGTCACTTCCTCACAGTGAAGCCTACAATACCGATGTTAGATGACCGGCCAATTTGCTCTTGGGAGAATTGCAAAAAAAAAAGTGAAATGTGTAGCGCCATGACTGCGAATGCCAACACCCAGCATTCCAACCCATGTATTGCCACGCCTTACAATACTGTTTGTGGCTGCCTTAGACCCACATGTGCCTTGGGGAGTTTTGAACTCTCATAACTTTAGAATGTGTCTCAAACTTGTAACTTATGAGACCCAAATGATTATTCATTCACAACCTAGTGGACTATCACACACAAACTGTGGGTCACTTGACACTGCTCTTGTGGTGTGTGCTTGTTCACTGAGATTGAGATAACAATCTGGAATTCAATGGAAAGAAACACTAATAAGAAAACAGCAATACATGGGAAATTATAGAAGTTAACTTGGCAAACTGAGTCATAAAAAGAAGTCTAGTCACTAATCTGCAGCTTTCATGACTGTTACAGTTTCTTGACTCACAGCATCAACAAATCAAAGAAATAAACCAAAGGTATCTAAATAATTCAAAACTTGGGTAACCAGAACTATCCTTAATTCTTCTGAATCTCTAGCATTAAGCTAAAAACTACTTCTGCATAAACAGCATGGCATAGCATGAACAGCACATTGTTGGTCAGATAAAAGTATAGTCAGGGATCACTGAATGGTTATCCTCTCAAAGAAATCTCAGGAAATATGAACAAATAACTTAAGCTGTCTTATCCAAAATGCTAAAAAAATATAAAGGAAAATACTTCTTACCAAAGTGGGGGTTTGCTTGCCTTACCTTATTGTTCAATTATTAATCTTTAGTATATAGGATTTTTGCTAGAAAATGAAGGTTTATTAGATCAAAGTTTGTGTCATTTCTATCTATATAAACCCATGCATTTAACATGCAAGTTTATTCTAGAAATAAGGTTATGTGTCTTGGATGAAGCCTCAAACCTTTATCATGCAAATATCTCATTGTTTATTTTCTGTTTGAACATGTAAGATTCTTAATTTGGTGAGATCTGTTCTCAATACTGTTATGGTTACATGTTTTTGATTGTCAGATCTCACGATGTTCTGTATGATGTTCTAAGATGTTCTATGATGTTCCATGAGTGATGTTCACCAACGTTCACGATGTTCACTGACATTCATGATGTTCTACCGTTCAATGTCATTCAATGATGTTTCACTCGGAATAAATCACATGTTAAGTTACATCCGTGAGAGCGTGTCTGCCATTGACTGCTAGCTGGGTAGTTGGCGCAGCTACAGTGAGATCTCGGGATCATCATTTCGCTAGTCTTCGTATGAGGTGGACCACACTGATGATCCTTTCTGAACCGGCGATGCTACACAAGCGTCGAGTGCCGCATGTCTTCCGTAGGCCAACCGGTACCATTCGTCCTTCACCTAGCTTCATCTCGGACATCATGGACCAGGTGAAACAAGTCTTCGACTTCTCATCAGGTTTCCTGTCCACACTTATTGGCTCAAGCTTCAGCAAGTTCCAGAGACGGGAGAGTCGACCAGCATCAAAAGTTCAGCAAGTCCAAGACTAAGTCTACATGAACTGTGCAGAACTGTACGCGGAACTTAACAATGAACAGTCAGTTATTGACAATAAAATCACGTAACGTTGTGCCATGAATGTCACGTAAAGCATAGCGTATGAAGTTTGTGTAAAATTTGCTGTAAGAATTTAAGAACCGATTGCATACAACTTTCCAGATCAGCCGTGTTTTGGGAAACATTTTTGCTGCATTTTGTTTACTGCACAGTGAAACACCATTAGCCTACGTGTACTCTCGCATTGTTTACATTTGTGCAACATTGTTCACTACCGATTTGAGTCATTGTTTGATGCTTAATGAGAGATTGTTGAATTGCATTTTGTTTCGTGTTACATGCACATCACTGACATTTCATCCATAGCATACTGTGCATTGACAGAATATTTTCTGTGTACTTTATTGAGAAGTGTGTTGCTGCTGAA
The DNA here is from genome assembly GCF_054643075.1 of Acanthaster planci. NCBI lineage: Eukaryota > Metazoa > Echinodermata > Asteroidea > Valvatida > Acanthasteridae > Acanthaster > Acanthaster planci. Next base: position 6,487,530 of record NC_141789.1, read on the forward strand.
TTTAATTGCTTCTTGATATAGTTAAATGCGCACACAGTCATAGTTAATAGAGATGCCTGATGTAGTTAAAGGTGCATTTATGTATCATTCTACAAGCACATGTTATTCTTGTTGACCGTAGATTTACAGAAAATGTGAAATTATCTTGCATTGATAATACTGTTCCCAAGTTAATGTCATGGCTAGCCAGGAAGTGAACGACCAATACCAAGTGAAGCAGCATGAGGAACAGATTGAAGAACACACTTCAGCCTTAGAGTCAGTAGACGATCCCGCAGAAAGAGAGCGAATCTTGAAGGAAGTCAAAGTCAAGCAGGAGCAACTCCTCCAACCTCAGCAAGCCCTCCGATGGCAAAAGAAGGAAAAGCAGCGGAGCAAAGCAGCCCACGACCAAGATGGCTGAGCTTCAAGAATTAGAGAAAGCTAAAAAGCAAGCAAAATTGAAGAAAACTTTCGCCCAAAAGTATGAGTCGTGGAAGGAATGCTGTAAGGCTGCAAGATGGCAGTTGAAGGGTTATTGCACGAGCCACATGCTGACTGAAATCTCTTCATCACTGCGTATCACCAGGGACGACCTGATAGATTCATACGATGCTTGCCAAGAAACTGGACCCCCAGAACAAGAATTGCGACGTAGAGTTGACACATGCTCAGCTTTAACGCAACAGCTCTTGAATATTGTTGCTGTCAAGGAAGATGCGTGAACAGCATATATCTCCAGAGAACTAACACAATTGCTACATGCTGACAGCAATGCATCACTGTTCTTTACGAAAGCACCAAGCCAAGGGTCCTTCGGCTCATCCGAGAGCATCTCGAGTAGATGAGCAAAAGGTGCTGCCGAATTGGCAGCTCGTGAGGTAGAAATAAAAATGCTGGAAGTAAAACAACAAAAGCAAGCAGAACTGGACGAGCTGCAGTGGCAAAAGGAAGAGATGCAACGACAACAAGACAAGAAACAGAGAGAAATAGAACGACTAGAAAAGGAAAAGGAGCTGGAGGTAGCACGCGCCCAATTTGAAGTATACGACCGGGAGTGTAATGGCAGTCAAGACGGTAGTCAAGTAGGTGCCCTACTTGATGAGCCACATCTTGAACCAACTGACGTAAGGAGCAGTCACAAATGACACAACCAAGCCCAGTCAAGTCATCAGGAGGTGGTGATGTAGCTGCACTGTCTATTAGCCTGAGAGATTGCATGGCAATCCAGAAGTTGCCTCCTCCAGAACCAACTGTGTTTGTGGGAGACCCAATCCACTATGTTGAGTGGAAAACCAGCTTTAACCACTTCGGACCGGGGCATTTTTCAACGTTGAGGATGCTGGGCCGGCATGACTATCATTTTTTCCGTTTTCAAAATCCTTCAACAATTCATCATTCCATTTGACAGTCGTTTATAGCCGCAGGGAGTAATCTTCAGGCACTACTCTAAGTTGACAGGTGACCTTCATTGACGCCCGAATATTTCAGCCAGGCCTGCAGCCTTGTAAACAGAGCCCAGATTGTGCGGTGTTATACAGCTGTCTTTTGTTCACGAACCTGGCTCAGTGCACTGCTGACCTCTTTTCAATAGGGGCCAGATTAGCATGCAGCGGTGCTGTGTTGCTCATCGCTGCGGTGGTGGAGAGCTTTTGTCCCCGGTGGTAATCCGCTTGCTCTAAATACCCCAAACCCTGGTATACGGTTTCTAAATAACGCTGGATTATCACCACTTTTGAGAGCGAAAAATGCCGGTCATGCCCAGCAGCCTGGTCTTTTGTTAGGAGTACGGTCTTTTGTTACAGGGCCCTGTTTCCTTTGTCCAAGTTCGGAGACCCCGGCCACACATATAAACCATACGGCTCCGATCCCGGAGTCCCCGGCTGGTAGTGGTTAAGACACTAATTGAATCAAAGGGTATCTCCACGCCAGAGAGAGTATACTACTTGAAGAGGTATCTTGGTGGAGAAACGCTTAAGGCAGTGGAGGGCTTCTTCTACCGCACATCAGCGGAGTAATATGAAGGGGCTTGGCGGCTACTTGAGGAGCGTTATGGGACACCCCCTCAAAATCCAGAAGGCGTTTCGAGATAAATTATCTAAGTGGCAGAGGATAGGCCCGAAGGATGCTAACGCTCTGCAACAGTTTGCAGATTTCCTCAAGGCACGTAAAGACGCCATTCCTCATGTTCCTGCCTTGAAAATACTGGACGACTGTGAAGGGAATCAACGTCTTCTCTCCAAATTGCCAGATTGGGCTACAGCTCGATGGAATAGGAAGGTTACACAGATGCTTGATGAAACAGGTGACTACCCTGGGTTTGAAGAGTTCGTGGAATTCATTTGTAAGGAAGCTAGAGTAGCATTCAATCCCATCTCTTCACTGCATGCACTGAAAGTGGCAGACCTACCAGAGTCAGAGGAAACACGAGAAGCTAAGAGAAGAGCCAACCGTAGCAGGGGCACAACTCTAACAGTTGGTTCTCATGAGCTGCACAAAAAGCCCAAGGAAGGCCAGCTCCCGAAGTTTTGCAAGAAGACTGATCATCATTTGAGTAAATGCCCTGGCTTTGATACGAAGTCTCTTGTCGAAAAGAGAAAGTTTGTCCAAGAAAACAGGTTATGTTTTGCCTGCCTGAAGAGAGGTCATATGTCCAAGGACTGTCGTAGAAAGCTGAGCTGTGATAAGTGTAAAAGGCGACATCCGACAATTCTGCATGATGATGCTCTGGCACCGACAACCGAAACCAATCCCAAGGGAGAGAATTCCAAAGAAGAGAACTCCAAGGAAGTACATGCACGTGTGATGTCATGTGGCATGCAGATGGGAAGTGGATGTGGCACTTCGATGATAGTCCCAGTCTGGGTCTCATCTACAGATTCTCCTTCAATGGAAGTGCTGACTGATGCCCTATTGGACACTCAGAGCGACTGCACATTTATCCTGGACCACACTGCAAAGTCCATTTCAGCCTGTTGTGAACCAATATGACTCAAGCTTTCCACAATGACATCAGCATCTTCCACGATCGATTGCAGTGCCGTCACCAGCAAGTTAGAGGCGTACATTCATCCAACAGAGTGCAAATTCCTCGAGCATACACAAGGGATTTCATTCCAGTGAACAAGTGCACCATTCCTACTGCAGACACGGCATGAAGATGGCCTCACCATGCTAGCATAGCCCACGAGATGGTCCCCATGCAGAATTGCGAGGTTGGCATGCTCATTGGCTATAACTGCCCACAAGCCTTGGCGCCAAGAGATACCATAACTGGTCAAGACGACGAACCATTTGCCATCGAAACAGATCTTGGGTGGACAATTGTGGGCTACGATGACTCCAGTTCCAGTAATTACGCCACAAGTGTCTGCCATAGAGTTTCAGTGACGGAGGCTCCAAGCATCACTCCTTTGAGTGTGATAAGAGCACTGGAGACAGACTTCTCTGAGAAACACCATGCCGAAAATTCCATGTCGCAAGAGGATATCCAATTCCTCAGCATTTTAGAAGCCAATATTCGACAGACCGAGGCTGGCCACTATACCATGCCACTTCCCTTCAGAGGGGGAAAGCCAACACTGCCGAATAACAAGAAAACAGCTGAGGCACGTCCCAATCATCTTAATAAGAAGTTCAAGACCAATCCAAAGTACCACACTGATTACACGAAGTTCATGGAGGAGTTCATAAGCAGGGGAGATGCTGAAATGGTTCAGAGCCAAGGAGAAAATGGCAGAATTTGGTATATTCCACATAATGGAGTATATCACCCCAAGAAACCAGGAAAAATCAGAGTCGTGTTTGACTGTTCGGCGCGTCATGGCGGAACTTCTCTAAATGGTCATCTCCTGACTGGACCAGACCTCATCAACAATTTGATTGGAGTACTACTTCGGTACAGAGAACATCCAGTGGCCATCATGTGCGACATCGAGAAAATGTTCCACCGATTCCAAGTCAACAAGGATGACCGTGACTACTTGCGATTTCTGTGGTACGAAGGTGGAGACCTGGGCAATGGGTACACCTCTTTGGTGCAGCTTTGTCACCGGGATGTGCCAACTATGGCCTGAAATACCTAGCCAGTCAACATGAGAATGAATTTCCCAGTGCAGCAGTCTTCATCAAAAGAAACTTCTATGTCGACGATGGTCTTAAGAGTACAGAAACAGAAGATGAAGCAAGGAAATTGGTAGTAGAGGCTCATGAGCTGTATGCCAGAGGAGGGATGCGACTACACAAATTTGTGTCGAACAGCAGAGCAGTCATTGAGGACATCCCAAGCGATGAACGGTCAGCTGGAATTGAGGATGTAAACCTGAAGAAAGATGATCTTCCTATGGAGAGGGCCCTTGGCATCCAATGGTGTGTCGAGTCAGACATGTTCCACTTCCGAATCGAGACCAAGGATCAAACGCCAACACGCCGAGGAATCCTATCAATGGTGGCCTCTATCTATTACCCTCTTGGTTTCCTTGCCCCTTTTGTGCTAATTGGGAAAGGAGTTCTCTAGGAAATGTGTCACAACAGAGTAAGCTGGGATGATCCACTTCCTGATGACTTGCGTCCACGGTGGGAGAAGTGGAAGAATGATCTGCTTAATTTGAAGCAAATCCAGATACCCAGGTGCTACAAGCCAAATGACTTCGGAAAGGTCATTGCAGTGGAGCTACATCGGTTCTCTGATGCAAGTACAAGAGGATATGGCCAGTGCTCCTATTTGAGATTTATTGGAGAAGATACGGCGCATTGCACACTGGTGTCGGGGAAAGCCAGAGTTGCCCCCATCAAGGTAGTCACCATTCCTCGCCTCGAGTTGGCAGCCGCAGTTGTATCGGTTCAGATGAGCCATATGTTTAAGGAGGAATTAGTGTTGTTCATCGACAGGGAATATTTCTGGACAGACTCTCAAGTTGTCCTGGGATATATCTGCAATGAAGCTAGGCACTTCCATGTCTTTGTAGCCAACAGAGTCCAGAAAATCAGGCAGTTTTCTGATCCCAGTCGGTGGTATTACATTTCAACAGAGCTCAATCCAGCTGACCACGCCTCACGAGGAGTTTTCGCTAAGGAGTTGCAGGACTCAAATTGGTTCAGGGGTCCCAAATTCTTGTGGGACAAGGAAATGGTGATTACTGAGAAGGAACCAGTGCGTGAACTGAATTCCGACGATCCAGAGGTGAAAGGTGTAATGTCGCTCCAATGTACTGCCTCACCAGAGTCCTTCGACTGGGAGGACTGCCTGTCCTGATTCTCAGATTGGTCAAAGCTATTGGGAGCTGTGGCACGTATAAGACGACTGAATCAGAAAGAGAAAGGTCATGTTGGCCTCTCCACTCCCCAGAACGAAAGGAAGCAGAAAGGCTCATTGTGAAATCCGTCCAGAGGCAAGCGTTCCCAGAAGAAATCCAATCATAGAGTGGCACAGATAGAGTGAGGATGACTAGTAAAATCTGTAGCCCGAATCCTTTCTCAGACGATGAAGGCATTCTAAGAATTGGAGGACGCCTCAAGAACGCAGAAGTTCCCGACAGCATTAAGCATCCAGCCATTTTGCCAAGAGACGGACATCTTACCCGACTACTCACCTCACATTTCCACAAAAAGGTGTATCACCAAGGAAGAGAAATGACCTTAAATAAGGTGAGGGCCAATGGATATTGGATTATGGGGGGGTCAAAGTAGTTGCCAGCCACATACACAAGTGTACAACATGTCGCCGTCTACGACGGGCAGTTGAAGAACAAAAGATGGCTGACCTTCCGAAGGACAGAGTAGATCCCTCCCCACCATTCACATCTTGTGATGTAGACTGCTTTGGTCCGTTCACTGTAAGGGAAGGCAGGAAGGAGCTTAAGAAGTATGGAGTCCTGTTCACATGTATGTGCTCATGTGCGGTGCACATTGAAATGCTTGATGACATGACCACAGATAGCTTCATCAATACACTTCGATGTTTCATTGCCTTGAGGGCCCTGTCCAGCAATTGCGCTCTGATCAGGGATCAAACTTTGTGGGAGCCAAAAATGAATTTTGAGAAGCGTTCAAGGAGCTTGACATGGAGAGAGTGAAGGTTTTCCTGGCGAGGAGTCAATGTGAGTTCATACTGAATGCTCCACACGCAAGTCATGCTGGTGGTGTGTGGGAGCAACAAATCCAAACAGTCAGAAGTGTTCTGATGTCCATCATGCAGCAGGCTGCAGGGAGACTAGATGGATCCACCTTGCGCACCTTTCGCTATGAAGCCATGGCTATCGTAAATAGTCGTCCACTAACGGTAGATAATCTGAGTGATCCTCAGAGCCCTGAACCACTGAAATCAACAACAGCCTTGCCACCTCTCGGGAAGTTTGTCAGAGAAGACCTGTACATCAGAAAACGTTGGTGAAGGGTTCAGTACCTAGCGGAACAGTTTTGGGGAAGATATAGAAAGGAATACCTTGCTTCTCTCACTTCACGTTAGAAGTGGAACCAAGTTAGACGAAACGTTAAGGTGGGAGACATGGTGCTGTTGAAGGATGAAGATGTCCCTCGCTTGGAATGGCCATTAGGTCTTGTGATCGAAACAACAGAGAATGATGATGGCCTTGTCAGAAGAGTCAAGGTACGGATTGGTACTAAGAAGCTAGACAAAGAAGGGAAACGAGTGGAGAAACTACATGTATCAGTGTTGGAGCGTCCAATCCAAAAGTTAGTTCTCCTTCTTGAGGCAGAGTAAATGAGTTACTCTGGAGGCCAGATCCATTCCATCATCCTGTATGAGATGCTACTAGCATTCTTGGTGTGTCTTTATTCGTGCCTGCCTATTTCTTGTCAGTTTGTAGTTAAATGTAGAGTTAAATTACCATGATTTACCGATAGCTGTTACATGTATTTTAAGGGATGTTTAATCTTGCAACAATACCTTAAGGAAACAAATAATGTAATGTTTGGACTCGGTGTTTAAATCATTGGTAATTTGGTGGGAGTGTAGCGAAATTCATCACAGTATTCTTTAACATTGACAATTTTTGCCTTGTTACTTGACATGATACAATTCAAATGAAGAATTCAGTTGAAGATCGCTTATTTTGTTGCTCACCATGCTATTCATGTGCATAGCCATCCTTGTGTTACCAACTGTACATGCACATGTGCTTTCTTAAGGAGGCGGCCATGTTTTGTTTTTTGGCATTATTGTTTTGGTCATGTGACTTCATGAAAAGCTAGTTCATTTACAATGTAAAAGGTTACCTAAAATTATGATTCTATAATTTGTCCTTAATGTTTCCTTGTAGATTATAGTGATTGTTAGAAATATTATTTTACTTTAGTTTGAAGCCTCCCGTAATGCTTCACTCTGACAACACTTGGCATGATTTTCAACAGTGGGCCCTGCAGATTGCTGCCTTGAAGATGGTTTAATTCCACTGATTCCATAACCATCCTGCATTATTTTTAGCTACCCAACTACAGGCCCACGAGGTAAATACTTGCCTTACCTTATTGTTCAATTATTAATCTTTAGTGTATAGGATTTGTGCTAGAAAATGAAGGTTTATTAGATCAAAGTTTGTGTCATTTCTATCTATATAAGCCCATGCATTGAACATGCAAGTTTATTCTAGAAATAAGGTTATGTGTCTTGGATGAAGTCTCGAACCTTTATCATGCAAATACCTTATTGTTTATTGTCTGTTTGAACATGTAAGATTCTTAATTTGGTGAGATCTGTTCCCAATACTGTTACGATTACATGTTTTTGATTGTCAGATCTCACGATGTTCTGTATGATTTCTAAGATGTTCTATGATGTGCCATGAGTGATGTTCACCAACGTTCACGATGTTCACTGACATTCATGATGTTCTACCGTTCAATGTCATTCAACGATGTTTCACTCGGAATAAATCACATGTTAAGTTACATCCGTGAGAGCGTGTCCGCCATTGATTGCTAGCTTGGTAGTTGGCGCAGCTACACTGATCCTTCAGTGTGGGTTACTCGTCAGGCGTGGACCTCCTATCTGGTGTAGGCTCCTTGTTGGGGAATCCTCTCGTCTCCTTGGACTTGTCCTCTGCTGCAGCTGCGCTGGGTTCAACTGATGCTGGAAGCCACAGAACTATATTGTGAATAGGCCTGTCAAGTAGGGTAGGGGGGTGGTTGCTTTGCAGAAGTCGAACAAGCCCTGTCTTTGCTGTCCTGATCTTCAGCCTTATCTTCAGTTTCACACACAGGGCTACTCCTCAGCAAGCTTTGTTCCAGGATGGAAAATGGTAAAGTCTGCACACTTCAAAGAAATGACTTGCTCTGTGGTCAGCTGTGGTGGCAAAGGATGACACTCTCCTCACATCTGTGTCGGATTCACTCAGTGGCACAACTACTGCTGTTTGAAGTTGAAAGGAGCGACCCTTTTGCAAGAAATCAGCACCAGATAACCAGCAGGACTTCTCTGACAGCTCCTGCACTGTCAGGCCACGCAAAGCCTCATCAGCAGGATATCTCTTTGGTGTCTATGTAACGGGGAAAAATGGCACACTTCAGATGAGAATAAAAAAAATAAAGAAGAGACTTGAAGAAAATAAAACACTTGGGGAACTCGCAAAACAAAAAAAAACTTTCAACAGAATCAAAAGGGAGGAGTTGCAAGAAGTCTAAAAGAATAGGGATACGGATTAAGCTGAAACTTGATTCCAACAACAAAATCTTTTATTTCTTCTAAAAAAATATCCCCCCAAAAAGGAATGCAACTAGAGAACTAAAAAAAACAGGACTAAGTCGAAAATCAGAGAATTGTTGAAACCAAACCTAAAATGTAGGGGGAAATATGACCAAGACCAAAATTAAATTTAGAAATTAGACCAATCCTAGCCCAAAGCAAATCTGCAACAGAATCAAGGTAAGGCTTAACCAATTTAAAACAAGACCAACCCAAACTAAAAGAAAAAAAAACCAAGAACCTACAAAACCAACAAAACCGACAAAACCAACAAAACCGACAAAACCGACAAAACCAACACAGCACTTAAGAAAAGTTACAGATCAATCCAACTCAAGCATCAACTACCTGTAAGTCAAAGGAAAAGTAATAAAAACCATATAAATACAAGTTGAAGACAAAGAAATTAGCCAATGCACAAAGTACTATCTACACATCCACAGTTGCTCAATCTACATCACAAACTTTTTTAGCTTCAGTAACAAACATGTGCAGTAAGGCTGAGACCTGCCCAAACTCGTGAATATCAATGAGGTAATAAACAAAAGGTCCAGCCACTTCCAAGAAAGCAGGCCACACTAATCCTTAATCCCTGCAATTACCTAAGCCTCCTGCTGAAACATGTGCACAAGCATATGGGAGTTCATGAACAAAGAAAACTGACTTGCACAGGATGCATGTACTGGCCACATGGTTACAAAATACATGTACATACTACACACAGGTAAAAGCACAAAAAATTGATAATAGAATATACTCACTTGAGTTCAAGACTACATAATGAAGAAAAGTAAAACAAATCTATCTGTGTTTCGTCATATGTACCAACTACATGTAAGTCAGCAGAATTACACTTCAACTCAATTTATTCTGCTTCACTTTCAATCATGGTATGGAGTGAATCTACATGGCAATCCTCATAACCAACTTTAACTTAAAATGTTCATAAGCACGGACTTAAGAATCAAATCCAAAAGCAGAGAACTAGAATTGCAGATACAAACTATTTGCTACTAAAAAAAGAACTACATAGACTCCATCGTCAATCTTCCTAGTGAAGAACTTCCAAAAAAAAATGCACTTGTGTGTGAATACAAACACTATGTTCATATTTAAACAGGCTAAGCAACAATAACAAAAAATATCCGAGTAACCCAAAGGTTTTCAGCAATGATCAAAACACCTTGTAAAAGTTACAGTCATCTGGCTAGAATTTGGTTCAAATCTTACAAAAGAACACTTGGCCAATAATGTGAGTAAAGATGAAACAATATCTCAAACAATGAAAGTGACATCTATCATCAAAAGCAGTCAGCTGACACAAAATACAAAAGTCTTTCTCTTTAACAATACAGATTAATACAGAAATAAAAGTAAACTCACCAAGTCCACCGCAGGTCTAAGCTTTCAGGGCAGAACTTAACTGGTATTTAACAGGTGTGTTACTTCACCGACTGCCAACCTGCTTACTGAGACTTGGGCTCAAAGCATGCCCACAGTGCCTGTCCGGTTGCATGAGTCATCAAGTAAACAATTATGAGGGGCACAATGCAACTTAGGATGGGTAAACTAGGGGGTGCTACTCCTATGTGTGCGTGGACATTTGCATTTAGTACCAAGGAAATAAACTAAGTTAAATCTGCCCCTGCTACATCTACATACATCCATCTCTCGATTAGTCAGACTTCTCTTCTGCACTCTGTTAGCAACATAGACGTGGAACCGTTTGGCGTCATTGTTGATGTAGCCTAGAACAATCTTGCTACCTGTCCAGTAGTACTCATTTAGCATCTCGTAGCTCACGTAGCTCTCGTCAAAGGAATTCGCTCACAGTTGCTGAGACTGTTGCTGCTGCAAGTTCCAGCTGGGGTATAGTGGTGAGCTTCAGAGGAGCAACTCTCACTTTTCCCATAACAAAGGAGTGTGCCTTGTTGTTCTCATTTACCAGTTGCAGATAGGAACATTGACCGTAGCCCTCTTGGCTTGCATCAGAAAAGTGATGCAGTTCTACTGCTGACACAACTCCAAAATCCTTGGGCTTATAGCATCTTTGGATCTGGATCTTCTCTAAGCCAAGAACTTCTAGACGCCATTTCTCATACTGTGGTCTCGGCATCTCTGGTATAGGACTGTTCCAGTCTAGCTTGTTGCGGAACATCTGCTGCAAGTTTCTCGTCCAGCTGAGGGTTACTGGAGCTATGTTGCCATTCGGGTTGTAGATTGAGCTCACAGTTGAAAGTATGCCGTGGCTTGTGAACGGTCAATTCTTCAGCTCTATATGGAACTGGAAGTTATCACTTTCAACACACCAAGTAACACCCAGGGCTCTTTCCAAAGGTAATGCGTCAACTTTCAGATCTAGCTCCCTGGTACCACTGGTATGTTCTTCTGCTGGGAATTTCTCCAAGAGCTCTTGTTTGTTGGAGATGACCTTGTGCAGCTTCAACCCAGCTTTTGCACACAGATTCTGGCTGGCCATGATCAGTGATGCTGTTTTCTCCACATTGGTTAGCGTCTTCAACCCATTGTCCACATAAAAGTCATTTCAGATGAAGTTTGCTGCCTCTGTACTGAACTCATCTTCTCCATCATTTGCTGCCTTCTTCAGCCCAAAGTTGGCGCAGCCTGGTAGGCTTGCAGCCCCAAACAATTGAACTTTCATTCTGTAGTCGACCACAGGCTTCTCCGGGTCACCATTTTCCCACCACAAGAATTGCAGCAGGTCACGTAACTTCTCAACCACATAAGACTGATGGAACAAACCTTTTACATCAACCATGAAAGCTACCTTCTCCTTCCTGAATCTGGATAAGACAACGAGAAGAACATTCGTCATGTCTGGACCTTGAAGGAGATGGTTGTTCATTGAGACACCACCATACTTTGCTGAGCAATCGAACACTACTCTTATCTTGTCTGGCGTTTTCGGGTGATAGACTCCAGTGTATGGCATATAGTTCACCCTTCCCTCCTCAACATCAAGTTGATCCAGGGAAACTCAGCACAGTTTGTGATGATATCTTCCATGAACTCTCTGTAGTCCTCACAGAACTTTCCATTTCTCCTGAACCTTGCTGACAGCTGGTTCCATCTCTTCACAGCAAGTTGACGGTTACTGGGCAGAGTTTCAGCATCAGACTTCAGTGGTAGCAGCATTTAATAGTGTCCATCAGAAGTTTTCTTGATTCCCATTTCCACAACGTTAAGAGACCTCTCATCTTGTACTGAGTATGGCTTCCGTTGATGATTGATGCCAGCACCTTCAGAACATTCTTTGGATTTAGCACTTCTTTGACCTTTGTGCCATAGACAAAGTGTCGGTTGTTTTGTGGAAAGGGGGCAACCACTTTGTTGCATACCGCAGGTTGGTCATCCATTTGTCGTGCATCTTTGCACACATTCCCAATTACTCCCCAGCCAAGAAGTGACCTCTGGCCATAGGGGTCGTCCTCACCACCAGCAATGATTTCTCTGGGTTTGACCACTCTTGGGCAATTGCTTCCAATGAGAAGAGAGATCTGCAGGGTTGAGTCATAGGGCATGAGTTTGTCAGCTAGACACTGCAAATGGGGCTACTGATGCACAACTGCAGGCTTTGGTATCTGCGACTCCTTGGTAGGAATGCTACCTCTCTCGAAGCAGACTGGAAGTTGAACATTGTGCTCTGTACTGACATCAAGTACCTCAAGCCTGGCTATTCGACTGCTACTGATACGGACGTTTTGTTCTTGCATTGTACTTAGCAACAACTCCGTCTGTGGCCCTTGCAGGTTCATCTTCTTGCACAGTGCTTTGGAGACAAAGCAAATGTTGGATTGTTCATCCAGGATTGCATATTCAAGGAATTCCTTTGATGGGTCTCTCTGGCTGCGAACCAGCACTAGGATGATCATTGACTGATCACCTTCTCCTTGGTCAGGCTGTGAACACACCTGTATGCAGTTGGACAATCCATGGATGGTGACAATTTCCTTGGGTGGAGTGCAGTTGTGACTTTTGTCAGCTGGTTCTTTACCTGCTGTTGCTGACTGCGGGTGACTAGAAGTAGTCTCCTCTGGCTTTCTCTTCGGAGAGTTGCGATGGAGACAGGTTAGATCGGCACCACTGCAGATTTGAGAAACCTTCTTGTCATTACATTCTTGCACTTGATGATGACAAGGCTTGCACAGCCCATGCACAGTCGTCTCTCGAAGAAGAAATTCTTTCGCTCCAGGAAAGGCTCACGCAGAAAACACTCAGTTTCGTCCAGTAGATGTTGTTTCTTGCAGTAGGAGCATGAACTTTCATCACCTGAGAACTGCATTCCATTAGTTGTTCCCTCACTCTTGCTGGACGCTCTAGTCTTTGTCGGAGCGTTATTTGCACTAGAACGTTTATCTTAACCTTGACTGATGCTCTGCAACTCTGGAATATTTGCTCCGTCTGCAGCAACCTTCACAAATTTCACGAACTCTGTGAATGGGGGGTAGGAACTCTGACTATGGATCTGTCTCCAAAAATCAATCTTGTCTCGCCACTTAGTCTCGAGATTAAATGGAAGTGTCTTGACCACGTGAGCATTTTCACTGGCATAGTCTAGCACTCACAGACTAGGTGTGGTTGCTCGTGCAGCGTTGACTTTCCCAAGAAAATCAGAGAAATCTCTTAAGCCCACTGCATCTTTGGGCATTAACTTTGGCCATTGTCGCAGTTTACTGGTGAAGGCAGTGCTGACTACACTACTGTTACCATACCTCTTGTTCAACACATTTCTTGTTTGCGTGTACGCCTCTTCGGTGCCAATGAGCATGTAGTGCTTCCCCAGCTGCTTTGGCCTGCCAGTCGCATACTGATTTAGGTACTTTAGCCTTGTGTCTGCGTCAAGGGGTTGACTGTCTATGACGGAATTGAAAGAGTTCGGCAGCAGGGGGTATTGTAGGGGGCACCACTGAATAGGGGGACGGCTATCATTGGTAGCTGGCTAGATGCAAGTAAGCATTGATTCACATCATGCTGCTTTCTAGTGGACTCTGCCAGTTGTGAAATGCATTTCTCAAGCACTGATGACATCGTCATCCATTCTCCTCCACTCAGGTGATGAAACTTGAGTGCACTTGCTTGTTCGTCACGTCTGTCCTGCTCAGCTGACGAAACCAAGTGAGATGACACATTGCCCACTGATGCACTTTCATCTTGGGGGACGGATGCACAAGAAGGAGGGGAGTGCTCACCTTGTTGTGAGTTGTGAAATTTCTGCAAGTGTTCACTTTTGTTGGCAATGATGTCTGTCGACTCTGATGCTATGGAACTGTTGTCCTCTGACTCTTCTATCACCTGCATGACTGCTCGGGTCTCTGCTAGTTGTTTTTCTAGTCGTAGTTGTTCCAGCTTCTGTTCCCTCTTTCTTTTCATCACCTCAACTTTCTTTGCTTCTTCTAGCTCAAGTAGCTTCAGCTCTTTCTCCATCTCTGCAAATGCCAACTGCACCTGCACAGCGGCCTCTGTTTTCTCAAGTTTCTCACGGAATACGAACTATGTGGCAGATGTGGTAGATTTGACATGGCTGGATCTACTCTTCTTCGACTTATGGGATATATGGCTCGACGAGGAGTGACCACTGCGCGATGCTGACGTAGACATAACGTAAAACTTGCTTTAATTACAGTTGTGGAATGACATGAACGACTAGACTTTGACTGTCACTTTGCCTCAGACACACATGTGCCTTGAGGAGTTTTGAACTCTCGGGACTCTAGAAAATGTCTCAAACTCATGAGGCCCAAATGATTATTCATTCACAACCTAGTGGACTATCACACACAAACTCTGGGTCACTTGACACTGCTCTGGTGATGTGTACTTGCTCACTGAGTTTAAGATAACAATCTGCAATTCAATGAAGGAGAGAAACACTAATAAGAAAAGAAACTGCAATACATGGAAAATTCTAGAATTTAACTTGGCAAACTGAGTCATAAAAAGAAGTCTAGTCACTAGTCTGCAACTGTCATGACTGTTATAGTTTCACGAATCATGGCATCAACAAATCAAAGAAATAAACCAAAGGTATCTAAATAATTCAAAACTTGAGTAACCAGAACTGTCTTTAATTCTTCTGAATCGCTAGCATTAAGCTAAAAACTACCACTGCATAAACAGTATGGCATAACATGATCAGCACATTGTTGGTCACATACAAGTATAGTCAGGGATCACTGAATGGTTATCCCCTCAAAGATACAAAGAAATCTCAGTTAATATGAACAAATAACTTAAGCTGTCTTATCCAAAATACTATAAAAATATAAGGAAAAAAACTTCTTACCGAAATGGGGGTTTCTTGGGTTCCACAAGAATGAATAAACTGAAGATTACTTGGATTGACATGGTGGGTTACGAAAGTGAAAAATGTCTTGATGACAGCATGGCAAAAAAGATGGTTGCTATGTAACCTCAAGCTCACAGTGCGTGCACCAGTGTATCCACTTACACATAGTGACTCAAGGAAGGAGGTTGACAGGCTCTTTCACTTACTAAAATAGAGAGGTTTGCAAAATCTGCCTTCAAGAAATAATAAGTCTTAATCAGGATTCTAAAGAGTTAAAAAATACCTATCCACATGTTGATGATTAACATGAGAATAAAAACAAAGTAATTATTCACTGCGCAGGCTGCTGCAGTGACACTGTTCTTGGTGCTGCTGAGAAGGTTGTACCTGTGTGTCGTTCCCAGCATTGCCCCTGGCTTACTGACAGCACCCTTGAAATAATTAAGCAGAAACGAGCTGCCCGTCTAAGCTCCAACCATGCCAAGAGGAGTCGTCAAAAACAAGACTTGAGTGTATGGTATGACTCCATTGTCTCTGAGGCCGAAGGTGGCCTGAAACAGAATAAACTCTGCCCCCCGCCTTCAGCTTTCAGGGCAGAACTTAACTGGTATTTAACAGGTGTGTTACTTCACCGACTGCCAACCTGCTTACTGAGACTTGGGCTCAAAGCATGCCCACAGTGCCTGTCCGGTTGCATGAGTCATCAAGTAAACAATTATGAGGGGCACAATGCAACTTAGGATGGGTAAACTAGGGGGTGCTACTCCTATGTGTGCGTGGACATTTGCATTTAGTACCAAGGAAATAAACTAAGTTAAATCTGCCCCTGCTACATCTACATACATCCATCTCTCGATTAGTCAGACTTCTCTTCTGCACTCTGTTAGCAACATAGACGTGGAACCGTTTGGCCTCATTGTTGATGTAGCCTAGAACAATCTTGCTACCTGTCCAGTAGTACTCATTTAGCATCTCGTAGCTCACGTAGCTCTCGTCAAAGGAATTCGCTCACAGTTGCTGAGACTGTTGCTGCTGCAAGTTCCAGCTGGGGTATAGTGGTGAGCTTCAGAGGAGCAACTCTCACTTTTCCCATAACAAAGGAGTGTGCCTTGTTGTTCTCATTTACCAGTTGCAGATAGGAACATTGACCGTAGCCCTCTTGGCTTGCATCAGAAAAGTGATGCAGTTCTACTGCTGACACAACTCCAAAATCCTTGGGCTTATAGCATCTTTGGATCTGGATCTTCTCTAAGCCAAGAACTTCTAGACGCCATTTCTCATACTGTGGTCTCGGCATCTATGGTATAGGACTGTTCCAGTCTAGCTTGTTGCGGAACATCTGCTGCAAGTTTCTCGTCCAGCTGAGGGTTACTGGAGCTATGTTGCCATTCGGGTTGTAGATTGAGCTCACAGTTGAAAGTATGCCGTGGCTTGTGAACGGTCAATTCTTCAGCTCTATATGGAACTGGAAGTTATCACTTTCAACACACCAAGTAACACCCAGGGCTCTTTCCAAAGGTAATGCGTCAACTTTCAGATCTAGCTCCCTGGTACCACTGGTATGTTCTTCTGCTGGGAATTTCTCCAAGAGCTCTTGTTTGTTGGAGATGACCTTGTGCAGCTTCAACTCAGCTTTTGCACACAGATTCTGGCTGGCCATGATCAGTGATGCTGTTTTCTCCACATTGGTTAGCGTCTTCAACCCATTGTCCACATAAAAGTCATTTCAGATGAAGTTTGCTGCCTCTGTACTGAACTCATCTTCTCCATCATTTGCTGCCTTCTTCAGCCCAAAGTTGGCGCAGCCTGGTAGGCTTGCAGCCCCAAACAATTGAACTTTCATTCTGTAGTCGACCACAGGCTTCTCCGGGTCACCATTTTCCCACCACAAGAATTGCAGCAGGTCACGTAACTTCTCAACCACATAAGACTGATGGAACAAACCTTTTACATCAACCATGAAAGCTACCTTCTCCTTCCTGAATCTGGATAAGACAACGAGAAGAACATTCGTCATGTCTGGACCTTGAAGGAGATGGTTGTTCATTGAGACACCACCATACTTTGCTGAGCAATCGAACACTACTCTTATCTTGTCTGGCGTTTTCGGGTGATAGACTCCAGTGTATGGCATATAGTTCACCCTTCCCTCCTCAACATCAAGTTGATCCAGGGAAACTCAGCACAGTTTGTGATGATATCTTCCATGAACTCTCTGTAGTCCTCACAGAACTTTCCATTTCTCCTGAACCTTGCTGACAGCTGGTTCCATCTCTTCACAGCAAGTTGACGGTTACTGGGCAGAGTTTCAGCATCAGACTTCAGTGGTAGCAGCATTTAATAGTGTCCATCAGAAGTTTTCTTGATTCCCATTTCCACAACGTTAAGAAACCTCTCATCTTGTACTGAGTATGGCTTCCGTTGATGATTGATGCCAGCACCTTCAGAACATTCTTTGGATTAAGCACTTCTTTGACCTTTGTGCCATAGACAAAGTGTCGGTTGTTTTGTGGAAAGGGGGCAACCACTTTGTTGCATACCGCAGGTTGGTCATCCATTTGTCGTGCATCTTTGCACACATTCCCAATTACTCCCCAGCCAAGAAGTGACCTCTGGCCATAGGGGTCGTCCTCACCACCAGCAATGATTTCTCTGGGTTTGACCACTCTTGGGCAATTGCTTCCAATGAGAAGAGAGATCTGCAGGGTTGAGTCATAGGGCATGAGTTTGTCAGCTAGACACTACAGATGGGGCTACTGATGCACAACTGCAGGCTTTGGTATCTGCGACTCCTTGGTAGGAATGCTACTTCTCTCGAAGCAGACTGGAAGTTGAACATTGTGCTCTGTACTGACATCAAGTACCTCAAGCCTGGCTATTCGACTGCTACTGATACGGACGTTTTGTTCTTGCATTGTACTTAGCAACAACTCCGTCTGTGGCCCTTGCAGGTTCATCTTCTTGCACAGTGCTTTGGAGACAAAGCAAATGTTGGATTGTTCATCCAGGATTGCATATTCAAGGAATTCCTTTGATGGGTCTCTCTGGCTGCGAACCAGCACTAGGATGATCATTGACTGATCACCTTCTCCTTGGTCAGGCTGTGAACACACCTGTATGCAGTTGGACAATCCATGGATGGTGACAATTTCCTTGGGTGGAGTGCAGTTGTGACTTTTGTCAGCTGGTTCTTTACCTGCTGTTGCTGACTGCGGGTGACTAGAAGTAGTCTCCTCTGGCTTTCTCTTCGGAGAGTTGCGATGGAGACAGGTTAGATCGGCACCACTGCAGATTTGAGAAACCTTCTTGTCATTACATTCTTGCACTTGATGATGACAAGGCTTGCACAGCCCATGCACAGTCGTCTCTCGAAGAAGAAATTCTTTCGCTCCAGGAAAGGCTCACGCAGAAAACACTCAGTTTCGTCCAGTAGATGTTGTTTCTTGCAGTAGGAGCATGAACTTTCATCACCTGAGAACTGCATTCCATTAGTTGTTCCCTCACTCTTGCTGGACGCTCTAGTCTTTGTCGGAGCGTTATTTGCACTAGAACGTTTATCTTAACCTTGACTGATGCTCTGCAACTCTGGAATATTTGCTCCGTCTGCAGCAACCTTCACAAATTTCACGAACTCTGTGAATGGGGGGTAGGAACTCTGACTATGGATCTGTCTCCAAAAATCAATCTTGTCTCGCCACTTAGTCTCGAGATTAAATGGAAGTGTCTTGACCACGTGAGCATTTTCACTGGCATAGTCTAGCACTCACAGACTAGGTGTGGTTGCTCGTGCAGCGTTGACTTTCCCAAGAAAATCAGAGAAATCTCTTAAGCCCACTGCATCTTTGGGCATTAACTTTGGCCATTGTCGCAGTTTACTGGTGAAGGCAGTGCTGACTACACTACTGTTACCATACCTCTTGTTCAACACATTTCTTGTTTGCGTGTACGCCTCTTCGGTGCCAATGAGCATGTAGTGCTTCCCCAGCTGCTTTGGCCTGCCAGTCGCATACTGATTTAGGTACTTTAGCCTTGTGTCTGCGTCAAGGGGTTGACTGTCTATGACGGAATTGAAAGAGTTCGGCAGCAGGGGGTATTGTAGGGGGCACCACTGAATAGGGGGACGGCTATCATTGGTAGCTGGCTAGATGCAAGTAAGCATTGATTCACATCATGCTGCTTTCTAGTGGACTCTGCCAGTTGTGAAATGCATTTCTCAAGCACTGATGACATCGTCATCCATTCTCCTCCACTCAGGTGATGAAACTTGAGTGCACTTGCTTGTTCGTCACGTCTGTCCTGCTCAGCTGACGAAACCAAGTGAGATGACACATTGCCCACTGATGCACTTTCATCTTGGGGGACGGATGCACAAGAAGGAGGGGAGTGCTCACCTTGTTGTGAGTTGTGAAATTTCTGCAAGTGTTCACTTTTGTTGGCAATGATGTCTGTCGACTCTGATGCTATGGAACTGTTGTCCTCTGACTCTTCTATCACCTGCATGACTGCTCGGGTCTCTGCTAGTTGTTTTTCTAGTCGTAGTTGTTCCAGCTTCTGTTCCCTCTTTCTTTTCATCACCTCAACTTTCTTTGCTTCTTCTAGCTCAAGTAGCTTCAGCTCTTTCTCCATCTCTGCAAATGCCAACTGCACCTGCACAGCGGCCTCTGTTTTCTCAAGTTTCTCACGGAATACGAACTATGTGGCAGATGTGGTAGATTTGACATGGCTGGATCTACTCTTCTTCGACTTATGGGATATATGGCTCGACGAGGAGTGACCACTGCGCGATGCTGACGTAGACATAACGTAAAACTTGCTTTAATTACAGTTGTGGAATGACATGAACGACTAGACTTTGACTGTCACTTTGCCTCAGACACACATGTGCCTTGAGGAGTTTTGAACTCTCGGGACTCTAGAAAATGTCTCAAACTCATGAGGCCCAAATGATTATTCATTCACAACCTAGTGGACTATCACACACAAACTCTGGGTCACTTGACACTGCTCTGGTGATGTGTACTTGCTCACTGAGTTTAAGATAACAATCTGCAATTCAATGAAGGAGAGAAACACTAATAAGAAAAGAAACTGCAATACATGGAAAATTCTAGAATTTAACTTGGCAAACTGAGTCATAAAAAGAAGTCTAGTCACTAGTCTGCAACTGTCATGACTGTTATAGTTTCACGAATCATGGCATCAACAAATCAAAGAAATAAACCAAAGGTATCTAAATAATTCAAAACTTGAGTAACCAGAACTGTCTTTAATTCTTCTGAATCGCTAGCATTAAGCTAAAAACTACCACTGCATAAACAGTATGGCATAACATGATCAGCACATTGTTGGTCACATACAAGTATAGTCAGGGATCACTGAATGGTTATCCCCTCAAAGATACAAAGAAATCTCAGTTAATATGAACAAATAACTTAAGCTGTCTTATCCAAAATACTATAAAAATATAAGGAAAAAAACTTCTTACCAAAATGGGGGTTTCTTGGGTTCCACAAGAATGAATAAACTGAAGATTACTTGGATTGACATGGTGGGTTACGAAAGTGAAAAATGTCTTGATGACAGCATGGCAAAAAAGATGGTTGCTATGTAACCTCAAGCTCACAGTGCGTGCACCAGTGTATCCACTTACACATAGTGACTCAAGGAAGGAGGTTGACAGGCTCTTTCACTTACTAAAATAGAGAGGTTTGCAAAATCTGCCTTCAAGAAATAATAAGTCTTAATCAGGATTCTAAAGAGTTAAAAAATACCTATCCACATGTTGATGATTAACATGAGAATAAAAACAAAGTAATTATTCACTGCGCAGGCTGCTGCAGTGACACTGTTCTTGGTGCTGCTGAGAAGGTTGTACCTGTGTGTCGTTCCCAGCATTGCCCCTGGCTTACTGACAGCACCCTTGAAATAATTAAGCAGAAACGAGCTGCCCGTCTAAGCTCCAACCATGCCAAGAGGAGTCGTCAAAAACAAGACTTGAGTGTATGGTATGACTCCATTGTCTCTGAGGCCGAAGGTGGCCTGAAACAGAATAAACTCTGCCCCCCGCCTTCAAAGCACTGAACCACCTGCGTGGAGTTGGCCAACACTCAGCTCCTTCCTTCGTTTCCAAAGCAGACGGAGCTCTCTACAACTCGTCGGAAGAAATGCTGTCCTGCTGGAAAGACCACTTCTGCCAGTCACTAAACTTCCCGACTGCTTCCCCACGACCGCTTTCAACTTACATCTCCTGAAGCTGTACCTCTGACCTGGACTGTGATCCTCCATTGTTGTATGAAGTACAGGCTGCTATTCGAAAGTTGAAATTGGGCCGTGCAGCAGGAGATGACGGCATCTTCTCCGAGTACTTGAAATCTGCTAAGGAGCCCATAAGCAGAGCTCTTCACAAGATGTTTCCCAAAGTGTGGTCCACAGGCATGGTTCTAGCAGACTGGAAGGATGGTATAATTCTACCTCTCTACAGAAGGAAAGGTTCAAGGATGGCCTGTAGTAGTTTTTGCTCCATCACTTTGCTTTCGATTCCTGTCAAGGTGTTTGCGCTTATTCTGCTAGCCAGAATTTGTCCACTACTTGTGTCCCTGCGGAGACCACAACACTTGGGTTTCACTCTTAGCCGCTTCACATCTGACCCAATTCTTACAGTATTTCTGTAAGTATGTCTGTATGTCAAGTTTGCCTTTGATTCTGTTGATCGAAACCAGCTCTCGGATATCTTCTCCTCAAAGGGAATTCCAAATACCCTTTTGAATCTGATCAAAGCTCTGCATTCAGACACCAAAGCCAGGGTCAGATAGGCAGTGACTTATACCCCTCCTCAACTGCCTCAGGAGTCCGGCAGGGTTGTCTGTTAGCCCCCCCTCTATTCTGGGCTGCCATGGACACCATTCTGTCACCGTGTGAGGCATCACTGGGGATCGATGAAGGCTACCATAGGTTTACTGACCTCCTTTATGCTGATGACGCTGCGCTATTTATTGACGACCCAGATAGAATGGGGGAACATCTTGCAACCTTTGGAATGGGAAGCTAGTCACATTGGCTTTAAACCCTCTTTAGCTAAGACCAAGGTTCAATCCCCTAGGTGGACCTCCACTTGCCCCGGTTTCCCTTGGCCCTGATGTTGCAGATTCTGTTGAGTCTGTCTGCTACCTCGGAAGCAGTATCTCCATCTCAGGTCTATGCAGTACCGATGTCCAACACAGAATTGGCATCACCAGTATTACATCGTGGGCCAATTAGACCACCTTTGGAGAAGAAAGGTCATCCTCCCCATCAAGCTAAGGTTCTATCGAGCTTGTGTGCTGTCTGGCCTGTGTTTGCATCTAACGACACTCACACATGCCAAATTCCGTCATGATCTGCGCTCCGAGACAACCATAGATTGGTTTCAACCAATTATAGCTCCATGGATCTACTTGCCCGCCGTCCATCATCTTGGTATGCATACTGTGCAAACCACTTCTGAACTAGAAAGCTCGGTATGCTGTGCATATTGCCCGTACCGCACGTTCAACAATGAAGGTATGTGGGTACGGCCAATACATGTACCGGCGTACGTATTGCGCTAGAATGCGCCCCGGTCTCACTGCACGCCAAAGTGCTCTTGCGCAGCACTTTTGCGCGCCGCTGCACACTAGCTCTCGGTGACTTAAGCGTCTGCATCACGCGGAAAGTGTCATCCGATGTACAGCCTAAGGAACTGGAGCAGGTCGTCATCTCCGAACTTGGAACGCTGCATCCAGGTGGATTGAACATGGATCGTTTTAGTTGGTTTATTTGACTGAAAAATCCACAGACGTTTAACCTAGAAAATCAAATTGATCATTTGCAAGGTAACAAAAAAATTAAAGTCAGAAAAGTAAGGTTTCACCAGGGATATTTCAACGTTACAAAATCCACTAAAATTGAATGGCGAACTCAAGTCGAAGAATGTCCCGCAGAGAGGCCAATCAATGCAACAAGACCAGGGCTAGCGGCTGTCCCACCAACACCAGCTGCAACAATCAACGCGGATGTTGTAGAAGAGCTCGAACTCACAATACTGTTTTCAGAATTAGAGACAGATACTTTGGCTTAGTTTTATGACGTAATAAGAGATTATATTTGAGCTTATGAAGCAGAAAATTTAGCAGAATTCAGCGCCTCAGTTGCACAAAAAAATAATTCACCTCAACAATCAAATAAATACATTAGGAAAGCAACGTATAAGACTAGGAGAAAATGTCAGCTGAAGCATTGAAGCATTGGATAAGAGAAAGATGACGCGCTAATTTTTTTAATACTTTTGACACAAGGACAATTGGAAACATACACAGAACCCCGTCACATGGCTATAGAATTTATTCAAGAAGGATTTTTAGGCGACAACCAAGAAGAAAGAATGAGAATCATTAGAGCCGCTGATCGCGCTCTTTTAGTTACGGCTTCTGGTTCTACTGCACCAGTGATGCACCGTTTACACAAAAGAGAAACGCCCGCAGATTTTTTGCAAGGCGGAGGCCATGGTAACGTTGTCATTCCACCCAGGTTTACAACGTGGATTGGTTCGATTTTATTTTAAATGCCATTCCAGGTGTGAGTTTTAAAGTTCACAAAAAGTCAAATTTGGTTACGATAATGATTACAGATATAAATCTCAGATTAAAGTTGGGTAAAGAAATCGGTAAGTTAATGAGTCTGCCGAGAGGTAGGCTAGTTCCAAACGTTATCTACAAGGGAAGAATAAATACAAATCCTTTGGACGAGCTTTGCATACACTGTCGTAAAATAAACAATCATTTTAATTATTTTAACAGGCGACCTTCGTACGTGTTGTGTACCACGTCAGACCCAAGCGAAAGCGTTAAATTACTTGTGAATAAGCGAAGTTTTTAATTGTTGTTGCGTTTCATTAAACTTGGCAAAATAAATCCATGTATTCGTACGGATAAAGCCTTTTTGTGTAAGCAAACTTGCGTTTTCGAGTTTTGCAATGAGCTCATGTTTGTCTTTGGGACACGCTTTGACGATATTGTCCAATGAAGCTGCCATAAAATGATACAAGTCTATAAATCGAAGTTGACTGAGGCTAAACGAAACGTATTTTTTCGCTATTTTTAGGAATACAAGAAATTATATCTGTGTAATCATTGCCTTTAAACGTAGCCACTCCTCGCATAACAAGATGTGCGTCATAACTTTCCAAGTTGTGAAATATGGGGAATCGCCATTTCGTTGGGCACGACTCAAAGTTGTAAATTGCACCAAGAGTGAGCCGCGCCTCTAAAGACACCCGTAACGTGACAGTGATCTCTGACTTTGGGATTTTTTGCCAAACGGTAACTGCATTCTTGACATTCATTCTTACCTTCACTTATTTTCGGCTCATCACACTGACATTCGTCTTGACGGTAAATGTATTTGTTCACATATCCCACACTTTTCGG
This sequence comes from Acanthaster planci, assembly GCF_054643075.1. NCBI lineage: Eukaryota > Metazoa > Echinodermata > Asteroidea > Valvatida > Acanthasteridae > Acanthaster > Acanthaster planci. Next base: position 6,511,960 of record NC_141789.1, read on the forward strand.
CATCTGGATAATTTTTTCTTCTTCAGATGTGAGTTCAAGCGGTTGCGGGTTATTAAAAATGTTAATTTTTTCAACTTGTTCCATGAGACTTGCAACAGATAATTGACTAGCATTTGGTCCTCGATAAAGTTTTTCGCCCATTTTACGATTGTCACATCGTATCACTGCGAAATAAAAACAGCAAGGGACGTGTTTTTGTGAACGAGACATGCTTTGTGTTTGTTCTAAAATTGATTCAAAATCCGCATAAATCACAAACGGTGTTTTTTGTTTATGTCTAAAATTTTTAAATTTTAATTTGGTGTGATCTTTGTTTAACCCCGATCCTGGCATTTCAACAAAACAGGCTGGGCTTCCTTCGCCTCGGCATTCTTTGTAATGTTTGACACAATCATCTTGCTCATAAAAGTGTGTGTCGCATTGATCGCACAGATCAATTTTCTCGTTGTGTTTGCTAACTTCCCGGCCTAAAAGTTTCAATTATCCAACATTAGTGACCATTAACCATACCAGATTCAGTTTTCTTTCGTGATGTATAATACATCTACATGAGGTAATTTGTTTAATCCCGCCGGTGCACCATTCTTTAAAAGCTGTAAAATTAAAAAAATGCCTCGTTGATCTTGTTTTTGGCGTAATATTTGAGCAGCTCTTTTAGCACCAATTTCTTTTTCGGGTTCAGGATAGGCGTATCCAAACATGTTGATCGTAACGTTGTTTTGTTTTTCGATGCGTGATATTTGCGACAATGGTGTGGGAAAATCGATACCCTTAAAATTAAGACCGCTGTTCTGTCTTCATGTATCTTGTATCATGTAATTTGGTTTTTTGAGTGGTTGTAAGGCGTGTGGTGTATATTTTCCAAGCGCTGCCCTCAGACACCATCATATAAATTGTTGATTTTTAATGTTTGATAATGTTTGATATAACTGCTTCCGCCAATGTCGCCGTACCTAGCAATGTTGATGTAAAATGCAAGTATTTTGTCAACGATATACCCCGAACCTTTATTGACAAAACGTTCAATAAGGTTGTTTCTGTGATCATTCATAATTTGGTCTAACGAGTCGTGTGTCGTTACAATGTGGTTTTCCGTAGAAAATGTCCATTGTAAATATTTGTCTCGGTTGTCATCGGGTCTGCGTTCTAGGTTTAAAAAACTCACCTCTATAGCCCATTGGAGTTTAATTTTACGCGGACCAATTTCTTTCCAAGCCGGTATAATTTTGTTGCGAATCAGTTTGCCGTAATAGTTCAAAAATGACATTACGTCTGCAATAATTGGCTCTGGTTTTAATTCGAAATTGATGCTATGGTTTTTAAATCTTGTTTTCGTTATGTCAACGCGATCAAATTTGCCATAATCCAAATAAGACTTGATTGCATGTGTGTAATCATGTCTTGTATACCGCCCGTTGTGTCCGTGGGCGTAATCTGTAAATGTTGTGTTTCAACGAGCCGCTTGAGGTGTTCTTTTTTTGCATCTGGTGATGTTTGTGTAATCTTTGAAAAGATCTTGAATCGCTTTGACGTAGTCTTTTTTGAAATGCCGACGTTTTTTGGACAGTGGTAAATCAACGTCGAAATCTTTGACATATTGTTTGAGACTGTCCAATGACCATGATCGCAGCTTGTACGGTATTAAAATTTTGCCTATCTTAATCTTTCCTACTTTATTATATGGTGTTATAATTTTACTCATTTTTATTCTTCTTTTTATATATAGCCAATTTATTTAAGACAAGCTCACTTTTCCATACTAATATGTACGGAAAAGCAATTTTTAATGTTTTCTTAAGTGAACCGAGTTAATGCGGTTCTATAAAAGCCGTTTTAACTTTAAATCTAACAATTGCTCGTTCTCCATATCAACAATAATAAACGACTTAATTTTACATTCTTTACCGATGTCAAATTCATTAGAATCTATCCGTTTTTTGCCATAATAAATAGGAGCGAGACTCTTCAAATCCGTTTTCATAGACAATTTTACATGCATACGTTTTCTGCCATTTTTACTATCTGTAAAAATAGGCTTTACTGCTTCTTGTATTTTGTCTTTACTGTCTTACTTTCATTTAATTTTTCAAAAATGTGCTTTGGAATAGTTTGGTTTGTTCTCACTTTCAACATAATAAATTCATATACTTGTTCATTAATTTGATTTAACACTTTTCTTTCTTTTTTTTAAAATAATAGCATATTTGATAACCATTAATATTTGATGGTTTTGAAAAGTTCCAAATTTATAAATTGGTTGTATTCCATAACATTTTGCTTCGGGCATCATAATTATAAGTTTATATTTTTCATCTTTGTGCAAATAATATATACTTGATGTGCAACCATTTGGATTTTCTGTAATGAGATTCTTTGAATCAAAAGGCCCATATACGACATTTGGATCTTTACAATTTTGATGGAGCAATTCGTGATAATCACAATATATCTCTTGTTTACCATCTTTTTCACAAAAGTAAAATTTGTTTAAGGCAATTGCACAGTAAAAATAATTCACTTTGAATGCAAACAACGCCAGCAATTATTCTTGTATTTTCTATGTATACAAAACATAGCTTTGTGGCAATCGTTGCATCTTTACTTTGTTTTTTCCGTGCGGGCAAACGGGGCGACACTCTGGACATTTATTCTAGTCTGTTTTCGCACTTTTGCCAGTTGTTGATTTTTTCTTTACAAGCTTTGCAGAATTTTACATAATTCTTTGTTTTTATAATCTTTTTAAATTCAGTGATTGGTTTACATTGATGGCATCGTTGGAAACATTTGATTTCTTGCATTGTCATACTTATTTATAATACACTTTATTATTCAAATATCATTTATTTATAGTAGTTTTTATCCACGCAAGCTGGCCCGTAACAAGTCAGCTGGTGATTGTGTTGATTTTTGGAATCAAGATTGGTAATTGTGTTGGCTGTGGTGATTGTGTTGACTGTGGTGATTGTGCATGGGGTTTGGGGAAGGGGCACTTGCGACATAAGAGGCTGTGGAGAAAGTCCCATGGTCTTGTTCCAGCATGAGGAAGGTGGGAGAGTTGGGGGTTTATTTTGTAGTGTCAATTAGATATAGGGGTATTTTGTGATTTGAAGGGAAAAGGGGGGTCAGGTAGGTACCCAGCAGGGTTGATGATGTTCCTTTTTGTTTTTTTTGTTTTTTTGGATTTTTGCTTTTTTATTTGTTAGGTATAGGAGGGTCAATTTGGTCCAGCTTCCCCATTTCTAATACTACTAGTTGCTCAGACTGGAATAGAAAATGTCAGTGAGAAAAACAAGACAGGAAAATACCGGAGTAGCATTTTAGCATGTATAGAAATGAAATCTTAAGTGAGCACTGGGGTTTTACATGTTTGTAAGCAAAACTTTGATGTCGTTCAAGACATGAACCTCAGCTTTGTATTGTTTAGTGCAACAAAAAGCTCGGTTTCTTAATTTACAATTTATTATGTATTACTAAAAGGCACTACATTGTTCAGCAAACAGCCTTTTCTAAAAAGTAATTTAACAAAATTGAATTTGGGTGCAATATTTGTGTGTAAATACAATGTACATTTAAACTGAGTTGTGTATTCCTCATTTACATCAAAGCAACAATGCCATCACTTGTCAAGAAAAGCTCTGACAATTTTTTTACATCTATTTTAAAAAGTGAACTTTGAAAACTTTTCACCCCAAAAGAATTTTGGAAAAGTTTTCACACTGGTATGTTGTAAAAGAGTATAAAGATGCACAAGAAGTGAGAAAAGCACAGCATTGTTTCTTTAGAATATCAATTACCTGTACTTGTATTTTGAAAAATATTCTTGTTCTCTGCAACTTATTGCCTAGACCTGTTTTACCTATATGTAGTTCTGTTCGTCTCTACACATTTTTCTCAGCCTTGTGAGGGCATAGTGACGGATGATACTCTTCATGAACAACCAGTAGTGAGACTCAATACCCTCTGCTTCAAACATGTGGTCTCCTAACTTTGGAAGAAGAGGTCTGTTAGCCAGCTTTTCCAAAGAATTGTTGATAACTGTTGGCCATACATGTTTTTGAGGACAGCTGATGATTTATTGAATGAACTTTTTGCTCTGTTTCTAGAACAATGGTCATAACACTACCAGATGAGTAAATCAGGCCAAATGTGGAGTTGAACTCCTCACAGAACTTGTATCATGCTGAGAATGCGTCATGGCAGAGTTGCAATCTGCACATGGAAATCTGTGAAACTCTGCATACCACAAAACCAGCAATGTAAGCTACAGCAGCACAACAAACTCTACAGTCCATGACAAAGCACCCTGAGTGGGCATTTCAACATTCTGCTGTTGATCTTGTGAGGAGGATTCACGTCTAATTAGTTAGAGGCAGATAAGTGACGGATGAAGCACTACGCCATGGTAATGTGACAACTGCTGTTCCATCTTGAGCCTAACAGTTGCCATTGGTCGGTACAACACCTTTTCCTGCAAGGACCAACAATCAACAGAAAGCATTGCAGAATTACCATTTTCTATCGTAAGCAATAAAGCCCGCGAGATATTAGCATATTACGTAAGAGTGCCGAGGTAGAAAGCACACGGAGAGGGTGTGGTCGCCATTGATCGTTTTCAGCACAGCTACGCCGGACGTGCTTTTCTCTGTTTCTCCGTGTCCTGCACGATGTCTGAGGCCAGCGACGCACAGATTTCCGATACTGATGTACAATGTGCCCAAGGTCCTCAACAGCCCCTGTCCTTGACCGCCAGGGACGTCTCAGCTATAGTGAAAGCAGGAGTATCTGAGGCCCTCGGTTCTTTCCAGTCGCACTTCGACAAGGTTATAGCCGAACGTAAGCTCGAAAGCGAAAAGGCGCTGCAGCAAGTTCAGTCCCTGAAACGAGCGAGTGAGTTACAATTTCGGCTCAAAGGTAACCGTACGCAATTTGAGTTTAACGAGAAAATAGCTCAAAGCATCGAAGCCGCTAAAAAATTGTTTCAGGAGAATTCCTCAGCTGCCGCTCAGGAATCCCTTACAGACGCGGTTGCAGAATTGCGTAAGAGGAACAAACTCATCCGTCTTGCAGACAAGTCAGAGGCAGGTGGGTTGGCCTTTCGTCTGTCCGTTGGTATGTTTGTCATGTTCAGCTTTGCCCTAACATGCACACATTTACATAATTTTCAGTTCTACACATTCATGAGCAGTACGCAGAGAGAGGCGGAACACGCCAAAATACATGTCCCTTCTATTTTTTTTTTTTTTTTTTTTTTTTTGCGGACGGTCTTAACACTGCTGATTGTTTCGGCCAGAGTAGGCCAAACAGGGGCGATTTCCGCACTTTCCATTCAGGGTCCTGTTCGCGCCATTTTAGTAATCAGTTTATCATTTCTGGTCATTGATGTTCAATTGCGGTTTCGTTCTCCAGGTTGGGCTGCCGTCGACGAATACGTCAGTGATGAGTTGGCAGATGACTCAGAAGATGAAAAGCGAATCCGCTCGGCTCAATCTCGGGCCTTGGCCAAACGCAAGAGAGCCAGGGCCTCATCTAACCCGAAGTCGGCCCAAGAGAAAAAGCGCCTGGCTTCAGCATCACCGGCTAATCCAGATAGTCTTTTTCGCAACTATAGTGGCCAGTATAGATCGACGACTCGTCCCCCATACGGCGCCGGCTTTGTGTCAGCAGCAAGATCCTCCGACATCTGCTTCAGATGCGGAAAAACGGGCCATTGGAGGAAAGACTGCGCTGGCATCCAATCCAGTGGCACCAAAGACGTCAGTCCCCGGTAGACCAACGACAGCAGAAGACACAGGGTACTTGGAGCGGAGGACAGATCCTCGGTATGATGAGTTCTATTTAGACAACTATTATGATTACGAACAGGGTGTTGCGGAACCAGAGTCAAGAGGACGTATGCACTCGCGTATTACTTTTTGGGAGGAAATTGACGCTTATCCAGAGGTGCTGGACGTAATCCGTACGGGGTACAAGATTCCTTTCATAGACAGACCCCCTACAAAGTATTTTAAGAACAATCGTTCTGCAATCAGTCATTCTGAGTTTGTATTGGAGGCCATAGAGGAACTTCTGATGAAGAACCTTATTTCGGAGTACAATTCCCCGCCACAGGTCGTGAACCCCTTAACCGTTTCGGTACAAAGTTCCGGCAAGAAAAGGTTGATTTTAGATCTGCGATACGTGAACCAATTTGTCTGGAAAGACAAGGTCAAGTTTGAAGACTGGAACGAAGCATTGGGTTATTTTAGAATGGGAGATTTTTTGTTTTCGTTTGATTTAAAATCTGGCTATCACCATATTGAAATATTTAGCGAGCATGTACAGTACCTTGGTTTCGTGTGGGACCTGCACGGAACCACTAGATACTTTGCCTTCAACGTTTTGCCTTTTGGTTTAACTACTGCTCCCTACATTTTTACTAAAGTAATTCGACCCTTGGTGGCACACTGGAGACGCAAAGGTATGTATGTAGTGGTTTATCTGGATGATGGATGGGGGAGAGCGGCTACGCTTGCTGATTGCGCCGCTGCTTCCGCCATGGTCAAGGCTGACTTGATTTCTGCGGGGCTCGTCCCCAACAGGGAAAAATCTATATGGTCCCCTACGCAGAAACTTACCTGGTTGGGGTTGATCTGGAACGCTCAAGATGGTTCCATCCAAGCCACAGACAAAAGAGTAAAGGACACTTTGGCTTCGCTTCAAGCGGCAATTGACGGCCTCCCACATGTGACTGCCAGAAAATTAGCGTCTGTGGCAGGGAAGATTATGTCTTTTTCTTGTGTAATTGGGAACATATCACAGCTCAAGTCACGGTATTTACACATGGAGATTGTTAATAGGAAACACTGGGATTATGAATTCTCTCTCCCTCCAGGCAGTAAAGCGATTGAAGAGTTATTTTTTTGGAAATCCGAGTTGCCGATACTTAACAAGCGTGTATTGTCTGAATATTCTCTCCCCCAGGTTTTGGTCTATACAGATGCAAGCCAGTCAGGCTGTGGCGCGTGGACTATGGATTCCCAGAAGATGGAATTCCAACAAAACTGGTCAGTTGCAGAGAGAGGTAAAAGTTCCACATGGCGTGAGCTAAAAGGGGCATCCCTTGCTATACGAGCGTTTGCTCCAGCTTTAAGGGGCACAGCCGTGCATTTGCGTACGGACAATACAGGAGTGGTGGCCATAGTGCACAAAGGGAGCATGGTACCCGAGCTACAAGAGCTGAGTATGGATATGTTCTATTCCTGTAGACTCAACAACATAGACTTGAAAGTCGAGTGGATCCCTCGTCGGGATAATACCGACGCAGATTATCTCAGTCGACAGGTTGACCTCGACGATTGGGGCGTGTCGCAAGTGTTTTTCAGTTTTATAGACAGAATGTGGGGCCCGCATACTGTAGACAGATTCGCAAATGAGTACAATGCCAAACTGTCAAACTTTAATTCCAAGCACTGGAGTCCGAATGCTAGTCATGTTGACGCTTTCACCACAGACTGGAGCAAAGACAATAACTGGCTTGTGCCGCCTATAGATTTAGTTTGCAAGGCCCTTCGTACAGGGGAAAAATGCCAACTCTGTCTTCGGCACCTCCAGAATGGTTAGTCCAGTGCTTTGTCTTAGGTTGCAAGGTTGAACGAATCGCTCGCCACTGGTCGCTCGGTCGTACCACTTGGTGTGTATTTTGCCGCTTGGCTTACGAGAGTAATAAATCCGCTTGGTGGCTCTCGTTGGGTCGGTTGACCCCATAGTGCACCCAATACATCAGAATCCATGATAGCCGCTTGGCGGGGTTCATTTCCTGAATAAAAACCTTCGGTTTATTCAGTGTACGTTTTCTTGCGACTCCTTTTTTCTTTCAGAGGTGACGACCATGCGAAGGTGTTACAGGATGTGTTAACGGCCTCAAGAGCAGTCAGCACGACACAAAAGTACAAAAGCTGTTTCCATGATTGGCAGTCTTGGTGTGACGCGCACGGCATTAAGGCTCTTCCAGCTAACGCAGAAGATATCGCAAGGTTTTTTGTCGACTTATTTAAACATAATGTACCGTTTTCTAGAATACAAGGAATATTTTACAGCATTAAGTGGTATCATGATTGTAACCCCAAAGTAACAAGGAATCCCTGCGACTCTAAATTCCTTAAGTTAAGTTTGGAAGGTTTTAAGCGTATCACGGCCAAGCCCGCATCCAGGAAGGAGCCCGTCACAGTGGACACGTTGAACAAAATTGTTGTCAAGCTCGGATCATCAGATAATCTAATGCATGTTCGCCTCTGTACCATGTGTTTAATTTCTTTCGCCGGTTTTCTTAGGAACGACGAAGTCTCTAATATCAGGGAATGCGACTTGGATATCCACTCTTCCTTTGTCCGAATATTTATTCTTAAGAGCAAGACTGATCAGTATAAAGATGGTTCCTGGGTTTACATTGCGAAGACTGGGACAGTTACATGTCCGGTTTCGATGTTGTTGAAGTACATCGAGTTAGCCAAGATCCATGAATTTTCGGAGCAATTCCTTTTTCGACCTGTTGTGTTTTCCAGATCTACCCAGACTTACAAATTGCGAAGTGGTCATATTTCTTATACTAGATGTAGAGAGATGTTTCGAGATGCGTTGCAAGAAGTCGGCGAAGACCCGGCAAGGTTCGGTCTTCATAGTTTACGCTCAGGAGGAGCCACGGCAGCCGCTTCTATGGGAGTCCCCGACAGGCTGTTCAAGAAGCACGGTCGGTGGAAGACCGACCAGTCTAAGGATGGCTATGTAAAAGAGTCCCTGAAGGATCGACTTACTGTTTCACTTAATCTCGGTTTATAAGTATTTCCATTGTAGGCCTATTCTTACGGATTCCGATTGGTCAACGTGGCCGTTAGTCTCTTGAAAACATGAAGACCCTGAGAACATTGCTACCGTGTGTACAACAACACTTTATTTGATAGTTCTCTGTGAATAATTAAAGAATTTAATTGGCAGGAAACTTGTTGGAGTCGAAGTTTGTGAATGACTTCCCCGTTCTTTGTCACTTGATAAGGCAGACCTGTAGCTGGAGCTGTTCGCCCGTAGCTCGTAGCCGAAGAACGATGTTACCCAAGTTGTTGCATACCACATGTTCTTTCTCTTACAGGTTGGGGGGGGCAGAGTAGGCGAGGTGGCGCGATAGAAAATTATTTATTCGAGGTTGAGTTTCGAATTAGCGAATAATTACCATTTTCTATCGTAAGCAATAAAGCCCGCATGATATTAGCATATTACGTAAGAGTGCCGAGGTAGAAAGCACACGGAGAGGGTGTGGTCGCCATTGATCGTTTTCAGCACAGCTACGCCGGACGTTAAAAAAAAAAAAAAAAAAAGCCCGGTGAGACGAGGCAGGACAGTGATCATCTCACTAGTTCGAGTTTTGTCGTGCCATTCCCATGCCCGCACATTCTACATTTCCCCTGATAATTCTATTCCTAGCGTTTAGGGTGACGATACGCCACCACGTGGTCGATTGACTTTTCCGCATGGTTCCCTATATAACCATTGTCCTTGTTGCTATTCACGTACTCCTCCAGATCTACCAACCTTTCGGTCTAACGAGGTGCAAGGTAACGCTTGGTCAGTTGGTTTCATCAGCGACAGGTATGTGCCGTACGTCATCGATAACTGTCCGCCCGTAGCTCGTCGCCGAAGAACGATGTTACCCAAGTTGTTGCATACCACATGTTCTTTCTCTTACAGGTTGGGGGGGGCAGAGTAGGCGAGGTGGCGCGATAGAAAATTATTTATTCGAGGTTGAGTTTCGAATTAGCGAATAACTGTTACGGTGTGGGGTTATAAACACAGCCATTGTGAAGACACACAGTGCCAAAGAAGAGCTTTATGTGATCTTTTGAAAGCTTATATGAATGCAGGTATCGGAGGGGGAGGATGCCATCTCGCATTTCACCAAGAAGACAGAGTACTACCTGGATAGAGCAAAGCAGTCCCATTAGGCCAGTCTTACGTCTACTGTCAAGGACGAGTGTGCAATCCTCCTGTTCTAGTGATTCCAACATTGCCTCACTTGCAGAGAAGACCTCCTCTGTGCCATCGATGCACCCGTCTGAGGGAACAACTGGTTGCTTAAAACTTTTTCAGTGAACAGACCAGCTGTTGAGTATGTCAAAGAACAATGTGGACTGGCCAATAAATTTGAGGGTGTTTCCCCATTATTTAATGCCATTGTTATGTTTACATTGCTTCCACTGTATTTCTTAATAGCGCCCTCCTTTGACCGGTAATCTGAGAACCATGCTTTACACTCATCCATAGACAGTGGATTTCTCACAGTGAATTTGTGCATCATTTTCCGACATTTTCAGGGCACAAATTTTCCTCTCGCTCCTTGCTAACTGTATATAGCGCCTAGTGAAGCGTTGCCTGTAAGTTGATTCCAGTTATATTCCTTATGAAGAGGTGTTTCAAGTGGTTTAGAGGCCTTTGTAACATTCGGTTTTCATGTCAAATTTACCTTGTTTACACACGTATATACTCACATGTTGACATATAACAACATATAACACACCAAGCGATCCACGTGTTCATGGGGATGTGTGTGGCTATTTTCTGCACTTATAGGCCTGTTAAATAGACATATTTAGGGCTCTGTGAGCTCAGTATGCACATGTACTCGTTCGACTAGTTATTAGTATGAATCTCAATGTATTTTGAGACTAGAGATTCATGTGTAGTGTTTGTGTAGTAATACTGTAGTGCACGTATTCATAGCTTGTGTTTTCTTGTTTACTACGCAGTTTTACTCCATGTCAATGACATTATCATCCGGTGTGACCAAATATTAAAACACCGGAGCTACATGTGGAGCTATTCCCTGACTCCCACAGTAGTACTGTGGTGAGGGGAGAGAGACCTACCATAGGACACATCCGCACAAGTACCCCAATATCTGTACACAAGACGGATCATGCCATCGTAGGCGACTCAAGTGCGGATACCACTGCAAAGAAAGAGGACAGCCCTGACAAGAGCTGCCCCATCCACCACAAGCCACACCCACTCAAGAAATGCAGAGGTTTTAGAGCCAAACCCATCGACGAACGGAGATCTTACCTCAAAGAGAATCTGTTTCAAGTGTTGTGCATCCATGTCTCACCTCGCAAAGGACTGTAAGGTAGTAGTGAAATGCAACAAATGTGAGAGCAACCAGCACAACGCTGCTATGCACCCTGGTCCAGCCCTGTGGTTGCCAAAGGCCTCCCTTCCTACATCACAGCAAAGAGGGGAGAAAAACGCCGATTCTACCACAACACCTATTGCCAGTTCCCAATGCACTGAAGTATGTGGTAACAGTCTCACAGCGCGGTCCTGTTTCAAAATATGCCTGGTGAAAGTGTTCCCACAATGGCAGCCGGAAACAGCAGTAAGGATGTACGCCATACTCGACGACCAGAGCAACAGGTCGTTAGTGAGGGCAGATTTCTTTGACCTGTTCAACATAGAGAGCAGTCCGTCACCTTACTCTCTTAAAACCTCTGCAGGTGTCACCGAAATGACAGGGAGGCAAGCAGTCGGTTTTCAGATAAAAGCCTTCCTCTTCCTCCTCTCATTGAATCTAATGAGATACCAAACAACAGAGAGGAGATACCCACACCGGAAGCAGCCAAAAACCATCCCCATCTACAACCCGTGGCAGCCAACATCCAACACCTCGACCCAAATGCACTGATCCTTCTTATGCTCGGAAGAGATATCTTGAGAGTTCACAAGGTGCGTGCACAAGTCAATGGCCCACACAACGCTCCCTTTGCCCAGCGCCTCGATTTGGGCTGGGTGCTCATAGGAGAAGTTTGTCTCGGGAAAGCACATAAGCCAAGCGAGAACAGCTTCAAAACCAACCTGCTAGAAAAGGCACGGCCGTCCTTCCTCACTCCATGTCCAAACCATATTCATCTTCAAGAGAAGATACACTACAGCGGGGAGCAGCAGAGCGGTTTATCTCAAGCGTACAATAGAAAGCACGCCGGGAAAGCACTACACAAGGATCCCGGGCAAGACGTGTTCCACACCAGCTGTGATGACAACAAGCCTGCCCTCTCCATAGAAGACACAATTTAATTTCCTTGAGACCATGGACAAAGAGGTATACATGGACGATGCTAACAGCTGGGTGGCACCTCTCCCATTCAGGACATGGAGATGTAGCCTACCCAACAACCGCGAGCATGCACTCACTTGCCTCGCCTCCCTGCGTCGGAGCTTCAATAAGAAGCCTGATATGAAGGAGCAGTTTATTGCCTTAATGAAGAAGATATTCGACAAAGACCATGCCGAGCTAGCACCCCACTCAAGGCTGGAGAAGAGTGTTGGTATCTGCTGACATTTGGCGTCTACCATCCACAAAAACCAGGCCAAATATGGGTCATGTTTGACTCAAGCGCTCAACACGATGGTGTCTCCCTAATAACGTCCTGCTCACCGGCCCAGACCTAAACAATAGCCTCCTTGGAGTTCTACTGCGTTTCAGGAAAGAACAAGTAGCAATGACTGCAGACATCCAGCAGATGTTCCACTGCTTCATCGTGCGAGAGGACCACAGAAACTACTTAAGGTTCCTGTGGAATGGAGACAACGACACATCCAAGGACATCGTCGAGTACAGAATGAGAGTTCGTGTCTTTGGTAACAGTCCATCTCCTGCAGTGGCCATCTACGGTCTCCATCGAGCAGCCAGAGAAGGTGAACACGACTATGGTGAAGACACGAGAGAGTTCGTCACGAGACATTTCTACGTTGACGATGGACTCAAGTCCCTACCCACAGCTACACAAGCTATTGACTTGCTACAGAGGACTCAAGCATCGCTGGCAGAATCTAATCTACGTTTACACAAGATCGCCTCAAACAGCGGTGCCGTGATGGAGGCATTTCCCACCAACGATCACGCCACAAGCATGAAGGACTTTGGCCTCGGAGGTGATGCCGAATACATTCAAAGGAGTCTCGGACTGTTTTGGGCAACAACAACAGATACTTTCACATTCAAGGTTTCAGCCGCTGATAAGCCCTTCACATGGCGTGGGGCCCTTCAACGGTGAACAGCCTCTGTGATCCTCTCGGCTTAGTAGCTTCAATCACCATACAAGGCGGAGCTCTTTTGCGAGAACTGACTACTGAAGCTTGTAGCTGGGACAAGCCACTTCCTGAAGAGAAGCTGAAGGAATTGGAAGCATGGAGGGACTCACTGCAAGAGCTGAAGAACCTTCACATCCCTCGAACCTACACTTCAAAGTCGCTTACCAAGATGAGACGCACCGAGTTGTGTGTGTTTTCAGATGCATCCACCAAAGCCATTGCAGCAGTTGCCTACCTCAGGACCCTCGACAACGATGGACTCATCGAAGTGGGCTTCATCCTTGGTAAAGCAAAACTTGCCCCACGATCTCAACCCACCACACCACGACTTGAGCTGTGTGCTGCAGTTTTGGCTGTTGAGATAGCAGAACTCATCCTGAATGAAATCGATCTCACACCAGATGCAGTGAACTTCTATTGTGACAGTAAGGTTGTCCTCAGGTACATATACAATGAAACCAAACGTTTCTATGTGTATGTACACAACAGAGTTCAGCGCATCCGCCAGTCAACGCAACCTGATCAGTGGCATTACGTTCCTACGGAACACAACCCTGCTGATCATGCTTCGAGAGCACTTCCAGCATCTCAGCTCACCAGCACATCGTGGTTCACGGGACCGACTTTCCTGTGTAAATCCACCCAGATCCACGAAAACCAGATTCATTTCGAACTGGTCGACCCCAAATCTGACGCGGACATCCGACCAGAAGTAAAGAGTTTCATCACCCAAGCAGAGGTGAGACAGCTTACCCCGCAACGGTTCGAGCACTTTTCCACCTGGAACTCACTCTTAAGGGGCATTGCATGCCTCATTCATGTCGCTCGCTCATTTAAGAAGGAATTGGGAAGCGAGACCAATAAATGTGCCGGCTGGCATCAGTGCAGTAAACCTCGCACCCCAGATGAGCTTGCTCAAGCTGAGAGCATCATCATCTCAGTCCAAAGAGAGGTTTACCCTAACGAGATCACTGCCTTGAAGAAGAAAGGAGACGTCCCAGGCAGGAGTTCACTCTCAGAGCTTAACCCAATGCTGCAAGAAGAGATCACTAAAGTTGGAGGACGTCTCAGACATGCCCAGCTGGACAGAGGTGAGAAAAACCCCACCATCGTGCCTGGCTACAATCATGTAGCCAAACTACTAGTGCGGCACTACCACGAGCAAGTATAACACCAAGGCTGCCACTTCACCGCAGGAGCCATCAGAGCATCAAGCCTTTGGATCGTCGGTGGTAAGAGACTCATCAGCTCTGTCCTACACAAATGTGTAACCTGTAAGAAGCTCCGTGGCAAAACTGAGGAACAGCAGATGGCAGATTTACCGGCCGAGCGACTTAGCACCTTGCCGCCTTTCTCGTACGTAGGTTTAGACGTATCCAGACCTTGGATGGTCGTCATGCGTCGCACCAGAGGAGGCCAGGCCAACAACAAGTGCTGGGCAATCCTGTTCACCTGCATGAGTACTAGAGCGGTGCACATTAAAGTCATCGAGTCCATGGACGCTTCGAGCTGCATCAATGCACTCAATAGGTTCTTTACCATCCGCAGACCAGCTAAACAGCTGAGATCGGACTGCGGAACAAACTTCATCCGAGCTTCCAACGAGCTGAAACTTGATAAGAACGGCAGCAGGGTATTGGAGTCCAGCGCTACCTCGCTGAACAAGGTTGTACTTGGGTATTCAATCCGCCCCACTCTTCACACATGGGAGGTGCATGGGAACGGATGATCGGAGTAGCACGAAGAATTCTCGACTCCATGCTGCTGCAGAGAAAACCTCTTAACCTGACACCCGAAGTTCTATGTATGTTCATGGCCAAAGTAACAGCCATCATCAATGCCAGACCTCTTGTTCCAGTCTCTATCGATCCTCAGTCACCATACATCTTGACACCAGCAATCCTGCTCACCCAGAAAGTTGGCACCCCAGCTCCTCCCGGACACTTTGACACTAAAGACCTCTTCAAGAGCCAGTGGAGACAAGTGCAGAGTCTTGCGAGCACATTCTGGTCTTGTTGGCGACGCAAGTACCTCCCTATACTCGAAAGCTGAAAGAAGTGGAAAGAGAGTCGTCGCAACCTCAAAGCAGGGGATATCACTCTCTTGAAGGACAAACAACTGGCGCGGAATGAGTGGCCAAAAGGACTCATCACCACTGCAACCATGAGCGACGACTGTAGAGTCCACATCGTCGAGGTTAAGGTGGCCGCTGCAGGAGGTACTATCAAGCCGTTCAAGCGACCCATTTCAGAGGTTGTACTGCTTCTGCCTAAAGAGGACTAGAAACTGTAAGGTCATTCAGTGACATCTTAACGATGCCAAGCGGGTAGTGTTATGTTATTGCTTCCACTTGCCCTCCTTTGACCGGTAATCTGAGAACCATGCTTTACACTCATCCATAGACAATGGATTTCTCACAGTGAATTTGTGCATCATTTTCCGACATTTTCAGGGCACAAATTTTCCTCTCGCTCCTTGCTAACTGTATATAGCGCCTAGTGAAGCATTGCCTGTAAGTTGATTCCAGTTTATTCCTTATCAAGAGGTGTTTCAAGTAGTTTAGAGGCCTTTATAACATTCGGTTTTCATGTCAAGTTTACCTTGTTTACACACGTATATACTCACATGTTGACATATAACAACATATAACACACCAAGCGATCCACGTGTTCATGGGGATGTGTGTGGCTATTTTCTGCACTTATAGGCCTGTTAAATAGACATATTTAGGGCTCTTTGAGCTCAGTATGCACAAGTACTCGTTCGACTAGTTATTAGTATGAATCTCAATGTATTTTGAGACTAGAGATTCATACATGTGTAATGTTTGTGTAGTAATACTGTAGTGCACGTATTCATAGCTTGTGTTTTCTTGTTTACTATGCAGTTTTACTCCATGTCAATGACATTGTCATCCAGTGTGACCAAATATTAAAACACCGGAGCTACATGTGGAGCTATTCCCTGACTCCCATTTCGTCAGTGATAGGAGTTTGGCTGGCTGCCAAATTGAGATTAGAAAACATCTTAAGGAGGGCAGTGCAGCCATTGTACACAATTTTGGACCCACTCCAGTCATTTTGTGCAGAATTGCTATGATGGTCTTTCAGTAGTGCTGGCCCTGCATCAGGAAGTCAAATGAAGTTGTATACTAAACAGAAAACAGAGACAATCCATAGACATCAATTCACAAAGAAAACCTCAGTACATTGCACTTGGGTGTTGTTTCCTTTTATTGAAGTCTTGACAACCAAAATTTGCATACTTCACAATGTTTAATGGCAAGATGTTTAAAGGCGCTTCAAGAAATACTGAAATGTATTAGAAACGTATAGGTTTGTAGATTTTCTTCCAAAATCAAAAGCTCTGGCAAAGTTTTTCTTACTTTGAGAAGCACTTTTGACTAACTTTGATGTTGTGCATTTAGGTTAACATAGGCCTACATGTGTGCATGTGGCCACAAAGCCAGGGAGATTATTTTTAACTAGCATACAATTTTATACAGCATGTCCTCCATTATGCAACCCGAATGTGACATTAAAGGTGCACACTTAAAGGCCCTATATCTCCTGAAGTACATATCCGATCGGCTTCAAATCTGTCAGATTTCTTGAAGAGGGAGCGCTTCAGGGGTATATTGACCTTGCCTGATGATGACGACGTCATCAGGAGACCAGTCACAAAGGTGCATCCTTTAAAGCCCTGTTTCTCCCAAAGGACATGGCCCAGCGTGTTGAAAGTTAGCAGATATCTGGAAGAGGATGTGTGATAGATGAAAACTGTCCTCATGGGATGATGATGTCATCAGTGGACAAGTCCCGTGACATTAAGGGTGTATCCTTTAAAGCCTTTTATCTCCAAAAGTACATGTCCCAGAGGGATGAAACTTTGCAGATATGCAATCACGGCGATGGCCTTTTCAATGAAAAGCGGAAAAGCCCTATGTTCTGTTGCAAACAGACATAGAACCTCTCGTTTATTTCTTCTTTCACATCAAATCCCATTCCTTAACATGGGTTTTCGTTCTGAGCAGGACTTCTACCCTTTTTTAAATTTTCGATTGACTTTAAACTTGGCAGGTCTTTGGACATTCATACACGTTTTCAAGGCACAATTTTGAAACTTTTGCGATGTTTGATCGTTATCAAAGCGACACCCAATAAAGACCCTGATACAAGAATTACTGTTAGTGAATGAAGTCAAGATGACGTGATTTGGTAGTGATTTTTCAATGTTTAATTTAGCCTGTTGACTTTGTACACGTTTTTAAGCCAGCATTTGGGTTAGTTTGAGAAGTTTGATCAACTTCAAAGTTACAGACAACAAAGACCCTGATGAAAGAATTTTGCTTAACTGATGCCCTAACGATGACGTCATCACCTATTTTTAAAATAATTTTTGGATATTTAATCTCCCCCATAAGTTTTGTTCACGTTTTTTGTCAGCCTGTCCTTGGAACTTTGGTCAATCTGAATCTCGAAAAGAAAAATCGTCAAAATAACATCATCAGGGGCTCACGTGACAGGAGATTGAAGCTGCAGTTTTCCCCGTAGGGTTTGTACACGTTTTTTACTACGCAATATTATCGATCTTAATGAGGGTAGTCCTAAACTTCAGCTGAGCATTACTATGAGAATGAAAAAAAAATCGTATTTTTTTCGTCTTCATTTGATTACATGTACACCCAAGAGTCTGAATATGAAATAATATTTCAGAATTTTCTTTCAGTTTAAACGCAAATCACATGACATTATAAAGAGCAGCTTTTCCCCATAGGTGTCTTCAGTCCATTTACTTGTACAAATTTTCAAGCCACTTTTGGAAACCTTCGCGATGTTTGATCGCTATGAAAGTGATATCAAACAAAGACCCTTGTGCAAGAATTCTTCAAAAGAAATGACGTCATCATGACGTCATCATGTAATTTACTAGTGATTTTTTAATATTTATTTCAGTCCCTTGACTTAGTACACATTTTCAAGCCACCATTTGGACAATTATCAGAGGTTGGATCAACATTAAAGCTACACGCAACAAAGACCCTCATGAAAGAATTTTCCAAAAGTTATCACCAAACAGAAAGTTCCGAAACAGCTCAGTGAATGTTCACAACCACGTTCATCTCATTTACTCTTGAATTCGTACATAAATTCTTTCTACGTGTATCTGTATATGTAGTTACATCTACTTGTGTCCTGTTGCATTAATCCACATGTGCATAGATACATTTTACCTAGAGTAGACTTGTCCTAGTCCTTAGACTTCCTGCATTTCCAACATTTGCTGCATATTGTTATGCAACTTACTGATTTTATTCCTTGTGACTTAAAACATCCTGTATCTGTTTGTTCACAGTTTTGCATCGTTTTTCATTGAACGGCTCCAGTCAAGGGGCCCTCTTGGAAAGATGTTTAAGCCTCTGCATATTTGTGTATGCTCATCAGAGTGAGGGCAGAAGAGTAAGTTTTATTCAGGCTTTGCATCCTTCAATTTTTTGTGGAAGAGTCTTTCAGGACAATTCGACACATAAAATCAAAAGACAAAATAACGGCAATTTACCGCGAACTAACGATGGCCGTGTATCTGCATGTGCAGTGGGCGTGTTTAAACTGAAGTGGCGTCACACTTACGAACCGGATACTGCATGTACTATGTCGACTCCGCAGGCGTGCGCGACGAAGTTCAACACAGAGAGCCTCGGTTTCGATGCATATATGCACAGACGGTGGTAGTGTGAAATCCCTCTGTAGGCACACACGTTGCGTGAAGTGGTTTATAGTACATATAATAGTTTATATTACGCATACCCCAAGGTAGGGTTTGTCGTCTGCCGCGCATATTCCCCAGCGATTCAGCCAGGTACAGTTATTTTGAAAGATTGATTCACAGTGAATATTGTTCTCTCTCACATAAAACCAAAAACACGTTAAAATTACGAAGTAGCATGATTCCAGTCGATTAAACAAGTTTGGACATCGTTTTATACCAAAATAATTTAACAAATATTTTGCTAATGCGCAGGTCTACGGTGACGCGCGCAACGACCTCAAAGCGGAGACTTCTTTTTCTTTTTGGGGGGGGGGTTAAGCATAACTTTTGATGGGATGACAGGATTTTTGCTGGGGGCCTTACAACATGTAATTGTCGCCGTTTGTGAAGCCATTTAAATCTCTCAGTTTTTTCCTTAGACTTTTACAGATTTTAAGGTGTTTCCAAGGTTTAGACGTAGGTCCCAATATAAAAAAATGAAGAAATAATAATTATAGTAATAAATGTTAAATGGTAATAAGAGGGAGTCACCCCAACCCCACTCTGTGGGTCGGTGCCATGCACCTTCTCGTGCATTAGTACCTTTTCAGTCAAAGACTCAAGACAAGTCAATATATGAGGGATCATTTCCATCGATTTTGTTCTATAATTTTATTTTACTTTTCCCGAACACCCCCGTCCATTTTATGAAATATTTCCTGTGCAAATTGTCCAAAAGATCAAGAATCCATGGACTTGGCGCGCAAGTGGCAACGGGCATGCACACAGATTCTTGGGTCTTGAACAATCGGAATGGATTAAACTGTCTTCTATCCATTGATCTCCATTATAGACTGGATAGGACATCGCGCATTGCCTGTGCACAAAATGCGCGGCCGAACAATGGCGGCGCTTGAGGAGGGTAATGTCATGTTGTATGTTGTGCATTTCTGGTCAACATAGCCTTTTTCTTATGGGACGACGCCCTTGGCCACCCTCTCTAAAACAAGCCAAAAATAAACAGAAAATCAAGATTATCAGTTCCGGAAATAACTGACCATTTTCTTATTAACAAACCCACTCGAAAGCGATAATGTTAATTCATTTTTTACCCATATTGTCTACGGTCTCGCTTTAGTAATATTTTCACTTTGGCTTTAGTTCAGTCGGGATTTGTTCTGTGTAAAACTTTTAGAATTCCGCCAGGACATGCAGTAGGACATGTGAGTAAATATGATTTCCCAACTGTCCATGTGTTTTTCCGTCTGGTTTCGATGAGCCAACACTGAAAAAAAATCAATAAAATTATTTTAATTTTACACATTCTCGGGAAAAATACTATGTAAATAAAATTCATTCATATATTGAGTAAATTTTATTGAAATCTTACATGCCTCATACGGAAATGTGAGAATCCTTTTGTGAGCACAAAGTGAGCGCAGCTTTAAATGAGCGACCAAACTAACTTACTGCCGTTTTTAAAACAGAGTTATTATTCAGTTTAAAAAGTTGAGTTCACAACCTGCATCAAAGATTGACATTTAACAAGTACTTTCCGGCATAACAAAGTCAGTTATAACACAGAACGAGTAATTTTGTTATGTAAACAAAGTTTCTTTCATTACGCATTCCTTGTTTGTAACTTCGTTCAAGAGAAACATCAGCACTCTGCTTCTCACATTGGTTTCATCTCTGCCCCGAAGAAGAATTCTGTGTCTCATATCACATCGTCTGTCACACAATTTGAGTTCGGTGCGTCTGTAGATCCGACAAACACAAATCGTGGCTTTCTTGGAGATTTTCTGGTGAAATCTGAGGAAAATATACGACAAACTAGTCATTATGTTTTTGAAACCACTTTTGCCAATAGGTAACATTTCAGACGGCCCCAACTTCGAGATAGTGAAGTCTCATGTAAAAAAGCCTGATAGGCAAGATAGACTGTCGTAAATTTCTTACTAGGCCTATATAGGCTTAAAGTTAAGCATCATAAAGTACAACTTGAGAAATTTTCTGAAACTAAAAAAAGTGCGACTCGCATTTCCTTCTTCCAAACTTGACGTTGATTTCCGGTAATGCACTGCTGCGTACACCTCAACCATTATTCTTTCCAAATGTACCCATTCCAAGTGCACAATTCAGTTTCTCTTCGAAATCTGACGATTGAAGCACAAAAGCCTCAACCGTTTTTTGAAAAATTCCATTTGAATGTACACGCAAAGAAATTCGCAACGCTCGTTATTTACGCTCCTGAAAATACGCATACGCGGGACGCATTTTGGACGCCATGTCTAATCCAGTCTATAATGGAGATCCATGCTTCTATCGATAGATGCAATGGGCATTATCACTTTTCAGCGGGCATTAGCAAATGTTAAATCACGATCAATTTGCACATTGTTGAATGGGGAGTCTGTCTGAGGTATTTATTAATACGTTATGTAAGTTAATACACGTTTAAAGACGCTTTTTATGTATATAGACCAGTTTTTAAATGGAGAAGCTACAAATCAGCAGGCTGTATTACGGTTTCGAGGAAAATCCATCTTTGGTTTGGTTTGGTTTGGTTTGGTTTGGTGTAAGACTCAACTACAGTTTGTGAATACATGTGGGACTTTTTCACCCATGTTACGGTTTCTCCCATGGGTTGTTTGTCCAGCCCTGTTGAAATGTGGGAAAATATATTTAACAAGTTTTATTGCCCACGTTTCCAACAGAGATAGCAAAGATTAATCATGGCTCAACGATTTGGGCCTTGCTCTCCAAGCATGGATGAAATTGCATCATTTTCCCCACGAATTTGCAAGGCATGCAGTGTTCTCAATGTTCTGAGAAAATCACGACTTCGCTGGTCAAAGTGGCACAACGATAGGACCAGTCAAGCCCTGGCTGTTCACATCACCCTTAGGAATGATAGTCCTCTTCTCTTCGACCCAAGCATTATTATCATTATATTAATTGGGTCGGAAAGATTCCGACCAACCTGTACGAGCACGTCCTCGGAAGGTTTGGCCCCCGCCTCATCCCACCTCTTTTCTTCAAAAGCAAAAAAAAATCTAGTTGCAAGAAGACAGAGTGCTCCCCACTATTCTCTTTTGTGGTTAGTTTAGGAAAGATTTCCGACTTCCCTAATTCAATTTTCATAAGAAAGTCATTGTTCCTAACTGTCTTCTTGTGTCGACAAGAATATAATATATAATCAGTGCTATGAAATATGTAATTGCCTTGCTTTCGGTAACTCAGTACCTTCTTCTGGGCAGGCGGATTCAGTTCTAATTGAACGCAGAAAAATCCACGTTCATTCCACTGGATGAAGCTTTCCAAGTTCGAAAATGACGCGCTGCTCCAGTTCCTTACGCTGTACATCGGATGACGCTTTCCGCAGGATGGAGACGCTTATGTCACCGAGAGTGTGTGGCGGCGCGCAAAAGTGCTACGCAACAGTGATCTATAACATCAAATCAGTGCTCTGAAATATGTGGCAATCACATATTTCAGAGCACTGGTTTAATATTATATATTCTTGTCTGATATCCTGATCACGGTGCTACGCAGCCCTTCCATATTTCTCTGCGCAACAGTGAGACCGGGTGTTTGTTGGTGCACACTGCGCACGGTGTTCCACGAAATGGTCACCCAGGCGACGCTTGGCTCTCCGATGTAGAGTTTGCCACAGCGGCGGCATGTAATGCAATAAACCACATTACATGTACAATGCATGTATGATCCCCGTGTATTCTGTAGCTACCGCGGGGGCCGACAACCAACGGGCTGTTAACTATGTAGGGACAAGTGTTAAATCTGGGGCGCTGACAAGGGGAATTGCTGGCTGCTTTTGAAGGAGAGACAGAATCTAACCAGGAACGTACAACCATGTCCCCGAAACGCGCAAATCGGGGTTCGGTGAAAATGCAAGCTGTGGCCGCATCATTTCCAAGTGTACGAAAATGTTTGAGAAGAACATTACGTTCCAGGATGTTTTGAGGATAGTACGTGAGTACGAGGGGGCGCAATCACGTTGCTTGGTCCTGGTGGGTTTCAGGGCCGTTTCGCATGGGATTGACATGTAGCGTTGAGGCAGCGTATGTGATAGCCGGAGGGTAACCGCGCTGATGAAAGAAACCTAGCATTTCCTTCCCACGCGCAGAGAACTCTGCATCGCAACAACAAATCCTACGCAGTAGAAGAAACTGAGAGTAAGGGATGGAGTTCTTGCACTTGAGGGGGTGAGACGATTGGTACTGCAGGTAGCTGTGGGAATCTGTGGGTTTGTAATGTACGGTTGTGCCAAGTTTCCTTGCACAGATCTGGACGCGCACTTAGAGGAAGGCAACAGTGTTGCAACACAACAGATGTGTTACGCAGTGCTGGGTGAAAAGCATACCCTACGAAATTCTCAACGTCATCACACGTACCGGTGATAGCATCAACAATATCATCGATGTATCGCCGGTACATTACGGCTGCACACACTGATGCTGGGTCAGCATCTGCTCCTCGATGCGGCCAACAAACAAACGTGCGTAACTTGGTCCTATCCGTGTGCCCATGGCCATACGACTGGCCTGAATGTAGTGCTCACCGTTGAACGCAAAGTTGTTCAACGTGAGCACCAATTCAGCCAGACGGAGCAGAGTGCTGGTGGAAGGATCCTGAGTCTGGCGGAGATTTAGATAGTGTTTGAGCGCAGCCAAACCATCCGTTTGGGGAATGGATATGTAAAGCGATTTCACATTCATGGTGAAAAGAAAGTTGGATGAACCTGGGAACTCAGATTCATCGAACAGACGTAGAGCATGATTAGTACCCTTGACATAGCTGGGGAGCGTTTTGACAATGGGTGTAGAATGGTGTCAAGGAAGTTGGATATCAATTTAGTGGGACAACTAAACGCAGACACAATGAATTTCCAGATTTGTGAATTTTGGGTTGCAAGTAGAAGACTACCGTGCCTGGGTTGGGAACGACCAGTTCGGTTGCGTTGGGGAAGGTACTAGAGTCAATGAAACCTCGGACAGTGCGAGCAACAATATTTTGACACTCTTGTGTATTAGGTCACGGTCAACCTTAGTGTAGGACGCAACGTCAAACAGTTGACGTTCCGCTGCAGTGACATACAAGTCCTTACGCTAGACCACCGGAGCACCACCCTTGTCCGCTCTTTCAATCACGATGGTATCATCGTTCTTAAGAGACGTCAGTGTTTCACGCTCAGCCGATGAAGTGTTGATGTGGGTAGCAAGTAAAACACTACTGTGCGTGGGTTTCATCAACTTTCATTGGAAAACTTAATTTTCGATGTGAAAATTGTCTTAGAGAGGGACATTTTGTTTACCTTCCATTCTTTTTTGACCGTGACAACTTGCACATTCCAGAAAAACAGTCAATGTTGAATGTGGGTGTTTTGCCAATTAAATCGTTGTTATGCATGGAATTTGGGGGTGTTAATTTGAGAAGATCGCAGCGCAGCGTGTGCATTATAAACGTGTTTGCATGCAGGATCCATAGCTGGATCGAGAAACTCAAATGGGAATCCTTTTCTAGAGTCTCCATGAAACAAAAGGCTAGTATAGGCCTACATATCGAAAATAGAGCAAGTTCTTCAATAATCCATGTAGATGATGGAAACGCTGGAGATTGGAACTTTAAATGAAATAGTTCCTTATGAACACCCCCCTTTTAATGAATGGAACAGGTTTACATACCGTTGCGCGCACATCACGCGCAAATGCCTTCCACCGCCCCTCCGTTGGGAACCAACATGGTGCAGTAAGATCGTACACATGGGAACGAGGTTGATCCTAAATAGTCAGCGCGTCCAGGTTGGCTGATCACTGTACCGCGCGCCTACGTACTTTAAGACTTGAAATCAAGTCGTTAGTGGGTCGTGTTTGTCGTCTATACGCTGCGTCATTTTACGATTAGTGCCGAGCCCGTTTACTGTTGCTTGCGATCCATCCAGCATGCCACAGCGATTCTGCCCCTGCTCGTGAGTTGTTACCGGGTTTCGGCCCACGACCCCTGTGCCCCCCAACGACTTCATCGACTTGATCAACCTGACCCTGGATGGATATTTATTTATGCAGCAACTGAACTGCATGATTCATATATTTCCATGTAGAGCGCCAATAGTAGCTCACGCTACGAACAGACTCTACCATTTATTCACATGGACAGGGATGTCTACAATTGATTACTGCCAGTTTCTTTCATATCTTGCATTAATATCCCTTTTAATACGACGCTTAGAGACAAAGTATACATAACTATTCAAGAACAAATCTATTAACTATCTTTTTCTGGTAAGAGAATTAATGCTTTTATGGCAAATCATCTTTTTAGGATAATGTAAACACCCTCTTCAATGAATGAGACTCAAACTGCCCCTGAAATAAATATTAATATTATCGGGATTCTTAGCCAATCAGAGTGCTCCGTCAAATGTTGGCAGCAAGCCCCATATGTTGTGCACGAAAGGGCTTGCAAATTGTTGAAGTCGGTAGCTGGGCACCGTTGGGCACGCACATTGGGGAGCGAGGTTGCACTGACCGTTCCTGCCTGTTATAAATATGCTCGCCGAACCGCCCCGCGTACGCTACGCGAGGAAGGTGGACTACACCCACCCAATTATCTACTTGATTTCAAGTCTAACGTACTTTTTTTAAATCAAAGATCGTAGATCTTTGCTTTTTATTTACACCGCAGCCTATAGGTTTTTGCTGCGGTGGTGCTAATTCGCGCTTGAAAAGAGACTAGTGCCGAGTACGTATACAAGCATGGGATTTAACGTGGGGCGGAAACATGACATATATTGTTTGTAAGAAAGTCCAGAGAGTTTCAGCACATGTCACTGAAAATTGGAAGACGTCTCGTTATTGCAAAGCTTTAGCTGCTTTGAGAGCTCCACCAGGAATCGTGTTAGGCCAACGCAATGCAAAACGTGAACAAACCAAACTAACCTCACGGGACCGAATAATGCGTTCGGTGCCGTTTCCCTTCTTCCGTGCTTCAAATGCATACAGGCAGCGAAGTAGCCCACCGAGGATCTTAATTTTTATATCATCCTTTGCTGTACTATATAGTGCAAAGTTAAAAGTTATATTTGACATTGGTAGTCTTTCACTGTAGGCATAATAATTAAGCATTACTGATGCACTTTGCTTAACCATAACCTGTCTGTTTATTCGACTTTGCAGTAATACGTGTAGCTTAAGGTAAACAAGCCCGACAGAAAACGATGCAGACGAGGTAGCAATCAAGGCTACTCGAAAACCAAAATTAAGATATTTCAGGTAAAAAATTGTGAAATTTCGATTTTTTAAATGGAAAAAAAGAGAGACGAAAGGGGTAAAAAATCTCAATCTGCTTGAAGACAACCCTTATTAATAACCCACCCAAGGTGTTCACGTTTGTCATATCGTACTTGTATTTTATCACCCCTACCCCCGAAAAATATAATATAATGATCAAAAACATTGCGTGAGCTTGGCTATCCTATAGAGCTGCTATCATGGTGGTGATTAAAATTCAATTTTTTTTTACACAAACACCAAAGAAATAATTTGACCATCCGAAGAAGAGGAATCACCTCAATACTATCGCAATCCATCGGTCTATCACCTCTGAAGTATCAATTCTCATAACTAAACACCGTACATTATATTTGTTGTCGTACTTAAGTATTACATACTACTTAAGTATGTTTCGTGTTTTCGCGCGCTCAAGCCTGATGACTGGTTCTGTCAACACTAGTCTTTTTTTCAAGAGCGAATTAGCACCATCAGAGAGACAAACCTTAGGCCTAGGTTACGGTGTAAATAACAAATACGCGTTCCCGCCTATACCTCGTGCGTCATCCACAATACTCAGCGACTTGACGCAGACGGACAGTCGGCATACCATGCCATGACCAACGAAATTTCCGCGCAAAACCGCTTCAAAGCAGGCGCACGGACGTACGTCCTCACGAAGGCCTACATGAATACTATGTGCGCCCCGCATCATGTTATGTAGGGACTGAGCATGCAAGTCGTCCCCACAAAGCGAACCAAGACAGGATTCACTGCGCAACGGTTCGGAGGCCAGTTCGGGTCGCCACGTCGCTCTGGGTGCGTTCGATTAGCTTCCCTGAATACACCAGTGTTACACCAAAGGAAGCCTCCAAATTAGGCTATTCAAACGCTGCTGTGTATTCGCCAAGGCATTCTGGGAAAAAGGTCAAGTTCCCGCCACGTGCCATCATGTCCATGACCATGCTAGCGCTCGAACAGCCCATCCGTGACGTCATTACACTCGAGCAGCCTCCAGAGACCCGCTCGCCAGCAGGGGTAGTGGTGGCTGACACCAGGGCAGGCACAAAGATCACGTGATGGCTAAACGAACGCTCTCGTGAAAGTTTGACTTACACGTGTATTAATCGAACGCACCCTCTGCAGTGTGCGCACACTACCCGGAAACCCGAGCACGCTGGAAAAAATGGGACCATTACTATGGTGTACTATTTACGACAAACATTTGTCTCTCTCTTTAGCCTCCCTCCAGGCGACGCGACCAGACGACACGACGGCTCCCTTGCGTCGTGCCGTCGGGTCACACCGTCGCCTTCTTGCCATTACTTTTGTACACACGCGTCGCGTCGTGCGTCGCGTCGTGCCGTCGCCCGTCGCGTCGTGCTGTCTTAGCCCCTTTCCTTGTCGCAATTTTTTCTGCCTAAACGTCGCCCCTTCCGTCGTCCGTCGCGTCGTACCATCGAACCTTCCATACTTACAAATTCGTCCCTGTCCTGCTCTACGCAAAAAAATTACCAGTGTAAGCCTACTGAACCACACATGCATACGTTGCTGGACAGGGGGTGGCCTGGACCAGAGCCACATGAATTCCGTTCCGAAACCGGATTTAGTCGAGGGGAAGGAAAGACTGTGCACTTGAACCCTAAATATGATATAGCCCAACACATCTTCGCCATCCATTCAAGCTCTTTTTACTGCAAGCCTTTCAACTGCAAATTCTACAGCTACTTGCCAAGTCGTCCCCAACTTCAGCAATAGATCGTCTTCAAGCTAGACCCTTTATTTATTTTCACTCCTAATTCATAATTGTTCTGTTAAACAGAATCCCTGTTTTTTTCTCATTATTAAAAAGATGCGTTCTCTAACGTGAGGGTATTTGTATTTTCGTAAACCATGCGAAAACTTTTCACTATATTAGCCGGAAACGAATTAATTCTCACTGGTTAGCTGATAATAAAAGGCGTAAACTAGTAAACAAGGAAATAATGTAAGCAGGTGTCATGATTCTCATGTTATGTCCGCTACAATAGTTCTCAATCTATTTTAAGATACAATACATCAATCATTATAACGTGCTTGGTAATGTAAGATGCGGATCAGAGGAGAAATTATACATGTGTGTGGCCAAACAGCGTTGAAAAAAGACACGGCCACAATGATAATAGCGTCTGTATAATGTTTTATTCAGAAACATGGACTAATATCATTGAAAGTGTGGTGCTGATGAAGGTAACGAGGACGACTGGCCTGATGGAAGACTACGACGGAATATTCTGAGGGTTTTATAGAGCAGGCTCGGTGGTAACTTCCTAAACCCGTGGTCAAACTTGCGGTCATACAATTGTAGACAAATTGTCTGGGGAATTGGGAGAACTACTTAAAAATTACCGGGATGGACCACGGAGAAATACCGGTATCTATAAGATTACAAATCTACCACAAGTGCATCGACGGTATTAAAAAGAAATCATTGGCTGGACTAAAGAGTGACGAATTCTGGGCTTCCACTTATTATGAGAGGGCAGTTCCTACATATGCCGATTTTCTTTTTGCTCTTTTTTCTTTTTCTTAATAAAACATGACAGATATTAATCCTAATCGAGGAATGGATGAGATAAAAACAAGAACAAATCAACACCAAAGAGTAAATAGCATGTACTTTGCAAGCACGGGGGCAGAAATGAAAGAAAACAGTAAAAGCGCCCTCTATAAACACCGTGAAGCGTGCTGCGTTAGTTCTTCTGCCATCTATACTCTGCAATTGGACAATATTTCAAAAGCTGTCAGTTCAAGGCTCTGCATGCCCATGGCGGCAGCGTACAAAGAGAGAATACCATGTACTGGGTGCATGCAATCCACTATTCAAGTGAGAATTTCTGGTCAGCTCATTAGCATTAAAAGTAGCAGCCCATCATTTTTCTGAAAAAGGGGATTGTTTTGCCCCTGAAATGGTGAAAATGTGTAAATCGTTGCCAGGATCAACTGCCTGGGTCTTTGAGCCATCCTATGAGAGCATGCAGAATGGCTAAAAACTACAGCTGAAAAATGGTCCTAAGTGCCCAAGAAGGTTGAGGGTTGCCACTTGAAAAATTGAAAGGAAATCAAAAGATAAGGGACCAGACAATAATTTCATTTGTGTTTCAGCAATCTCAAGGAAGTTGGTATCCATATTATTGGGCCCGAACAGTGCCGATTTTACACTGTTTTCAATGGAGCTTGAATTAGTGGACTGTACCGTACTATGCAAGTACGAGGCACGGACGTATATAAAAAAAACCTGGACTTGCAACGCCTTTGTATGAAAAAGAAGCCAACCAGCGGCTATTTTACCGAGCCGAATACAAAAGCGTGGGCGGTTCCCTTCTATTGACGCCAGGAAGAACAACGGTGGGCATTGCCGGAAAAGCTTTGTATTCGGCTCGGAAAAATGGCTGCGAGTTGATTCAATGACTCTATAAGCTGATTAAGGGCATTGCGAGTCCAGATTTTATTATACACGTCCGTGGTACGAGGGCGGAAATAAAAGAAAACAGTAAAGGCGCCCTCTATAAACACCAAGAAGCAAAGGGCGGCAGCACACGACGCGTCGCGTCGCGCTTCAGGCGACGTAAAGGCGACGCGATGCACGACACGACAGTATGACGCGACGGGCGACGGAAGGGGCGACGTTTAGGCAGAAAAAATTGCAACACGGAAAAGAGCTAAGACAGCACGCCGCGACGGGCGACAGCACGACGCGACGCACGACGTGTGTGTACAAAAGTAATGGCAAGATGGCGACGGTGCGACCCGACGGCACGACGCAAGGGAGCTGTCGTGCCGTCGCGTCGCCTGGAGGGAGGCTAAAGAGAGAGACAAATGTTTGTCGTAAATAGTACACCATACGTTACAGTACACCAGGCTCAACTTTGCCGGTCCATCTAGACGGGGCTGGTTCGCGTGTATGGTGACACTTCCGTTTGACATTATTTCCATTTGTTAGAGTTGCAGTTTGCGTCTTGATTGCATTGCTCTCTGCGTTTCTCACGTCGATATAAAACCAGGCTTAATTATGTAGATACGTCTGGGTGCATCCCACCAAATCGTTGTATTTCTGCGCGCGAACTCATTAATATTTTGTGATCTCGCAGGGTTTTTACAATGACATGCCAATATCAGGAGGGATCATCGAAATATTTTTATAAATCCCGAATTTGGGAGTTGTAGTTTTCAGTTGAGGGTATTTCTTTCACAGAAAGCCCCAACCTGCGGGCCTATTTGGATTGAGGCGGACGGCTACTTTCACAGCTGAGCGAATTTTACTACTTTGGGGGTATCGTCGGGGCCACGTATGTTCATGCCCCTCACTTAGTTTGCGGCGCGCATGAGGCCCAGTAAAGTGGCTGTTGACTCGGACAGGTGGACCCCAAAAGTAATCGGTGAGCATCAGGAAAACGTTTTTTGCCCCTCATTACGATACCGATTAGTATTTACACGCTCAAAGTCTCTTTTGCTAACTTGTACACGATAAAAATCCATTTTCGGTTAGATTTTTGCCCGTCTTTCGTACGTACCTCTAACGGTAACTGAGTCAGAAAGTTCGAAAGTGAAGCTAAAATTTTAGAGGGGATTTTTTTCAGTTTTGCAGAGTTTTCCCTGACATTTCTGTACTTATGAGTGGTGATAAAAAACGCTCTGATGAGAAAGTATCATGCAAGAAGGAAACCGTAAGTGTTCTTTTATTGTACTTTAATTGGATCTTTCCGAATGGGGTAAATACCTATTGTGTAAATAGTGGGTATATAAGGATTAGCATGCCTAGTTTCGGGAGAGTGCCACATTGACACGGTGGGAAGTGGTGGTGTTTGGACGGCCTGGCAACGGTGACTCTGATGGCCACAGACTACCGGACAGCTAGCTACCGCAGGAGCTACACTGAATCCTTCCAGCATCCACCACCACCGCCACCACATACCCACCATTCGTGTCAATTAATTACTTATATCTGTACACTTCCTCAAATTGGCTAAGACCAGGGGCTTTTACGTCCGGCACTCTCGAGCTTCCTGGTTTTCGGGCTTGGGCTCAGCTCAGATTTGAGGAAGGCAATCCAGCGACACTAATTTGTTTTTTTTTTGTGTTTTTTTTTCTTTTTGGATTTGTATATAAGTTACAATTTGTTTAATTTTGTCCATCATTATTACGTTTCAATTGATTTTGCTTTTTGCAGTTGCAAAAGCTTGTTCATTTCGTTTCGCAATTCATTCATGTTCGTTTATTTTTCCGTTTATTTTGAAGATTATATGTTCTGAAGATTTCTGTTAAAGCCTCACAGAATTAAAACTACATTTGTAATTTTGTTCAGAACACTTGGTTTGCTTTGTCAAGTTGTTATTAATGTCTTGCTTGCGCAACTTCCAACCACGCCATCCCACAATTCACATTCCATCTGTGACATGGACGAGAACGGAAAGTTTTTGTTTGGGTCTTTTAGTCGGGTAATTTGACATCGTTGTACGTATTAGTGCAATACAGTAAAAGTCAACCCGTACCGAAACGCACTCGTTCCCAGGTGTGTGTGAGTTTGTTTCTGAGCAATAGAGGACAATAAGGTCCCCGATGGACAGAGGGTCCCCGATTGACAACTGTGTACAAAACATGTGGGTGGACTTCTAAAAAAAATTAAAGTACAAACAAAAGAGGAACACGAGGGGGTCCCCAGTTGCAGGCAAATACACACTTGTCTACGTGTATGCCATGCCAAAAATCCGGACATCTCATTTTTCGGACCGCTGTCCGGTCATGTCGGACTCGGTGCGGAAATTTGAATCCGCATGAACCGCATTTCAGACAAATGGCTCTCGATCTTGAAGAAGTTAACTGATGGATACAAACGATTCACCAGTGTTCCAGACAGTACCACCGCTGACCTGAGGGGAATTTGACAAAAGTGTGAAAATTGGGCACAAAGTTAGCTAAAAACCGGTAATTTTTCATAATTATCCTTTGTCGTAAAATTTATGTTTCCACTTCTTTGATCAGTTTCCCTGAGATCTGTCTTATCAGGATATATTATATATACTCATTTGATAGATTCTTGGTAATTTATTAACACACGAGGTCTTCAAGGGAAATGGCAGGACAAATTCTTCACCGATAAGCGTCGTCTGATCAGTTTTCAGGCCGACGACCATAATGTTACTATTGCGCAGGTGCAAATTCATAAACTGAATGCACGCACAGTCTACGGGGCCTGGGGACCAAACATACGTGAGGCAAGGCGAATAAAAAAAATCGCGTGGCCAACCCCTACAAAGTTGAAACAGAAAGGGATCTTCTTGTCATAAGCTTGAATTTCTAGTGAAAAAGGGGAGGCTAACCTCTTCCCCAGAGTCAACAGGCCGCGCTATTTCAGCCTGATTTTGCACTGTTTCCTATGGGAGCGTACTTGGTGTAGTCATGGTGTTGTGCAACCATGTGCGTGACAAGGCCAAGAGCTCACATACTGCATAAATCATGTTTCACGTGTGACGCCTAGATATCCCATATCCCAGGGAACCAAATGGTGATGTAAGTATAAATTACCATAAGCGTGTCTTTTCCCTGTTTCGATACTGCCTCTACAACAAGCTTGTGATGCTGACGTTCCGTTAAACTTCTTCCCATCCTGTACATAGTCTCCTGACGTCTTGCAGATGTCCTCCGAACGTAGGGACCGGTAAAACCGTACCGGGCGGGCAGCCGGGCGCGGTTAATATCGGTGAATGAGGAAACGAAGCCTGATCAATGCACAAATCAAGCAGGAGGTGATGGAATATTTTGCCCTTTCTTCCTTTGTTACTGGAAACATCTTCATCATAAATTGTTGCTTTATCTTAAATTGGACTGAACAATCAGTGGTTGCAAATATATTGCTGTAAAATAATCAACAGTCAACGACAGAAAGAATAAATATAAAAAGTAAGCTGGGTCTATAGCATGTCAAGGCTAGCTCCAGACTGGGGGCCAGCTCCGTAGTACTACTACTAGTAGTACAATGTACATGTAGAAGCATCTTTTCCAACCTCCATGGTAGAAGTCCGTGACATGTTGGTTTCGATTTGTTCCACTCAATCGCCACGCATGATTATTCCAAAGAAAATTTCACTAATCTTACTGAACAAGCACTTGTTGCTGATGATCATGATGATTGGTCTCCACTTTCGTTTTATTGACTTTTTAATTATTCTGACGCCGATACAGCTTTCATCAAATTTATGGATTTTTTAATACCAACCTTGAGAAGTATTTTCCTCTCAATTACAATAAGTCTAGATTACCCCCAGAACTGTGGGGTCCAACGTCTGCTCCGCTCTCTCATTGGAGCGGACCTGACATCGGACCCCACAGTTCTGGGGGTAGGCAAAGTCTAGATCACGTACATTAATTCCCAAACCCCCTTGGGTCACTGTTATACTTATAGCTCATGTAAGTCCATTCATCGTAAAAATGTTATACCCCAACTACAGTGTATAGAATAAGTCCCAACTATAGTACTGCTGTTGGGCTGGCCCAACTATTGTTGACCAATGTCTGTGGGAAATGTCTCGACATTATCCAAGTCAATTTGTCTCACACTTGACACAATTCATCTAAAATGTGGCACTTAGCCCTCTGACCAATGACATGACATTTGTAAATGATATGACTTTGGCACATGCTGGACACATGCACACAGGACCTCTCTGCTGTAGTTGGGACTGATTCTATAGTTGGGGTGTAACAAAAACATTGTAATGAATGAACATTGGCCATTCGTTTACTACAGTGCAGTGATTATCTCCTGATTGTTGACCGCTGCCAAACACAGTTGGGATCTGTTTGGTCTGGGAACCACACTATCACTCAGCTACCATCAGTCTCATAAGGGTTTGTGCAGAGGGTGTCAAGTCAAGTGATGGCGATATAGAACTCTTTCCCTTAAAAATTCCCCAAAACAGTGTTTAGTGTGTGCCAGTTAAAAACAATTGGGCACTAGATTTGTGATAAAATATCCACTGGTAAGAATGAATGATTCTTGATGTTTATTAAAATACTGAATACCACTTGCCATGAATGTGTGGCGTTACAAATAAAAAATAGCATCTTGGAATTACGTACGTAAAGAGGAATTGTCAAAGATGGACACAAATGATTTAATTTGTGGAGAATTACGTAATGTATATATATGTTGAAAGTATATGTACATTGTATGGGACAGCTATTTTACAGTACATGTACCTTACCGCCATACCTTGTACAAGAGGTTAAGAAAAAACATTTTTAACCATTTTTGACTTTCAGTGATCTTTAGTGAACCGGTAACAGTGAATCCAAAATGAAGGGCACTGTGGTGATGCGGAACCCTAGTATGCCAGACATTGTTTTCCTGACTGCAGATAAAGCTTTCATCAGTCACATGAACCAACTTGCCATTGGAAAGAAACTCACCACGGTAAGATGAACATTCTATAAGATTGTAGAGGTTATGGGGCAGCGTGGACATCCGGGAGTTTAACAAAATTTGTGGGTAGCAACCACACCGTGCCGATGAAAATAACTGAAACGAGCATGTGTATACGCACTGATCAAAGAAAGGATTGTGTAATCCGATCCTCTGACTGGCTGATGCATGAGTACGTCACCATGGTCATTGTTTTCATTGGCACAGTACCTGCCATTTTGTGAGAATCCTGGATGTCTGCGCTGTCCCACACATTGCTGGCATCGCCATGGTGTCTCAAAGGCTGTTTTATTTTAATTTACATGTAGTTTCAGTAATGCACAAAAGGTTTACTCAAGCCTAGCCCAGTAATACAAAGCTCTTGCCCTATGAGGATGCATGAATACATGACCTTTATTTTGGAAAAGGGTGTGACATTAGCAGGTTTAAACATTTAAACAAAAAACTTAAGTAAATATTTACAGATTTTTCCAAAACGTTTATTAAATGGAACCCCTTTTTGGCATTTGATTGATATGATCTGGCGTACATTTTTAACATGCCAAATAAATGTATTGCTCCTAATTGCCTGAATTTTTTTCGTTTCTGTATCCATCTACTTTTGGGGGGATCATGTAATTTAAGATGACAAAAGTTGCTTATTCAGTGCCCTCAACATTGGTCTACATTTCTCTATCCAGCTGATCATGCATAAACATGTACATGTAAACCCCAAGGTTGGCAGTGGTGAGCCTCTGTAAAGTGTTGGCTAAATGTTTAAACAATATAGGAAAGTTTTACCCGTTTATCAAATTAAACACAAATTTCCTCCCTTAATTTTAATGTTTTACAAGCATTTACGATGCAATCTGGGAAAACCAGTCAGATATCGCCAAAGTTGTTTTGGAGACAATTGCATAATTACCAACTTTTTGTTTTGACAAACTGAGATAACAAGAAAAATCTTTCAAGGGCATTTAAGTTGAATCAATATCCCATCTTAAATTTTTAACCCAAAGTCTTTGGGACAATTCAAGAGGACACTTGCAGTTGCAGCAGCCAAACTTGGTATTTATTCAATTCTTCAAAAAATTAATGACAATGCAAACTCTACATTAGTAGTTCTGTCAATTAAATCTGTTGGCAACTGCTGCACAAGGCATTGTTAGTTGATGGCAAACATATATATATATATATACATTGTATATGTAATCAGTGCTCTAAACTCTGTAATTGCCGAGCTTACGGTAACTGGGTACCTTGATCAGTGCAAGCGCATTCAGTGCCCTGACCAAGGTACATTACCCAGT
This sequence comes from Acanthaster planci, assembly GCF_054643075.1. NCBI lineage: Eukaryota > Metazoa > Echinodermata > Asteroidea > Valvatida > Acanthasteridae > Acanthaster > Acanthaster planci. The sequence continues at coordinate 6,547,857 of NC_141789.1, forward strand.
TACCATAAGCTCGGCAATTACATAGTTCAGAGAACTGATTATATATTATATTTTCGTCTGTATTCTGATCACGGTGCTATGCAGCCCTTTCATATATGAATTTTTGTCCATTTTTTTCAATATTTTCTTCACAACATTGTGCTTGACCATTTTGACATGCTCCCACAGACACAACATCATTAATGTAATAGTTACATATGCATTAATGCTGCCAATGGCAAACATCTTGGAAACAGCATTTTGGGTTTTCATGAGTGACGCAATGCTTAGCATCCTTTGAACATGTACAAAACATATTTCAAGGAAACGGCTGAAATGCAGGTCAACTTGGATTTTTGTTTTCACGAAGTGAGGTTAGCTTCATAACATTCACAGTTGTGCACGTGTAAAGACACGATCACCTTCCCTGTGATTATTATACATTGAACAGAAGGACGTTCATGCACACGAAGTGACGTTAACCTCTGCTTATTAATTTAGGCTAATTAACCCCTGTTTTTATACTAATAACTCTGGTCGGGTGAACGATTAGACATCAAAGAATCATTTAAGGGATTTTTGTTACTTGAAGTTGTCACAAAATACTTATTTTCTTTGGCAGTTTTTATAAAGGAAAACTTCTCTGATGATTTTCTTGAAAACCTGATTTTTCTCAAAGCCACATTAGTAATACTTCATGGTGGTGGTGACGATTTTACGCAAGGTACTGAATTCTTTAATGTGTCCTTTGAAAATTTTCATTTTATTGTGTATTATATACAGAAAGGATGAAATGATACCTGCTTTTGTAAATGTGGAAGGAGCGCTATGAGTTGATATTGACATTACAAGTTGATCATTATGACGTGTGCCATGCATCTCGAATTAAAATCATGACAGTTACAGGTACGAGTATTTGTACGTTTAGGATAAAATGATACTATACTAATGACACAATATCCTGATTTCAACAGGAAGAGGAGGTTGACAAGGATCATTTGGACATATCCATAGCAACTCAATATTTCTCACCTATTGTAGCATCCTATGCATCACTGGCCAGTGAGCTTCACTCACCTTACTCATTGATCAGAACTCAGAATGACTTCCTGTTCGTCCTAAAACAGGTAAGAAACTTGCAAGTATGTTGATTTAAGTATGATCAAAACTGCCGTCACAGTTTATCTAAGTACTGTACAAATAAGTTCACCAAACTCTGTGGTATGACCATAAAAAATTTGGCAGCATTGTTATTCAGCAATATGGCATTAAAGGTAAAGTCCATTATTTGCAGTGATCCTAAAAGTAACTGAAAGAATTATTGACCAAATTATAGAAAAACATATTTAGTTTAAAGATGGTGATGGGACTAGACTTTCTGTAAAGTTATTCCTTCTGGCAAGCTGTCATTTTGAAGAAAACAATGAAAGTACATGTACATGTAGGCCATTTCCCAAGGATGTGTCTGCTCTAAAGGTCGGCTTTAGAAACACGTGCAATCATTGACATGTCGTGCGCTCGGTTCAGTGCTTGACATCGCGTAGCTGCATTCCACTGAGCATAAGAACGTGTTCCACATGCTAACCTCAGGCACAATTCAAGATTTTCAATGTAGAATATTGTTTTCTCAGAATATACAGTTTTCACTGAGCTGAAACTTTGTCAGGTTTGTTCCTAGGCACCCTTTGTTTTTTTAGATCTGAGTACATTTTGTTGCCACAAAGGAACATATGCAGAACTGACCTTGTGTACCTTCTGTACCTTTAATGTTTATAATCGAGCACATCCCAATGCAGCGTATGCAACAAGACGTTTAATCGACCTTAGCGATAAAATTATTTATACTCTAGGAAAAAAGAAAACATGTTTGTGCTGAGTGTAGATTGTGTGTTGAAATTCGAAGGGGGCCTGTCATGTAATAGTAGCGTCTAGGCGAAATGGGGTGGAGCAATGAGCCAGAATGAAGATCCAGAGATTTCCAATCATTGCGGGGGGCAGCCCGCCAGATTCATTGGCCATTCAGCTTCACGGGTTTATTTGGTCAATGAAAGTGCGCTGATCACTTCGCTAGCCTATTTCGTCACAGCTTCCAGCGATCAAACCACATGGATTTTACCTTACCTTGATAAATCGGTCACAGTGAAGTTTTGAGCGAGGCCCTGAATTGTCCGTCAATTGTGGAGGACTTAAAGAAAACGTAATTCATCGCAGAATTTTGCAACCTCGAACAGCTCTGTCAGGCCTTCCGGACGATATCGTTTGGATTCCACACGACAGGCAACTGCTACCCGGGGGGCAGCCGAAGAATGCCACGACCGCGGAAACGAACTTCCGCCCCTGCTTGTCTACAGGCCGGTACTCGGCCCAGTAAGAAAGCTCGACGGGGATCCCGGGCTCCCGCAGTTGCACGGGGAGCTGTGCGCCAGCACACAGCCGCATCAATGACTCAGTGTGGATAGGGAAATGTCAACGACTCCAGTCGCTCGCCACCGTCAGTACCTACAGCAATTGTATGACAAACAGTTTCATCTTCGGCAGGCCACGCCACCCGATCGATCATGGGCCGAGTTAGATGCGGAGTTGTGGTTTACGGTGGGAGCCTCTGCCGTTGGCTCTGCCAGCAACACCGCTCAGATAACTGCCACTCGGCGCGGAAGTAGTCAGGTGTGTTTTGCTTTTAATAGCCCGGGCGGTTGTAAATACTTTGGCTGTAAGTACCAGCACCAGTGCGCCAAGTGTACATGGTCGGCCATGGTTTGCACGTGTGCCAATTCGATGGTAGCCAAACGTGTAACCGGCAGTGGGGTCAAAAAGGGCCGAAGAAACGGGAATTCCCCCATCATGGGCATGATGTGAACCCCGCGGGCGTGACAGGGGTTGCACAAAGCGCAGACGTGAGTATCCCAACGAATGCACAACCAGCTGCTGCTGGTAAGCCAATTTTTGTACTCCCAACTCCAATTAATGTACCCGTATTGCAGAACTGGTCAGAATCGTACGATAACACTGCAGATCAACATGTACTGAGTGAGGGTTTTTCAATGGGATTTTCCTTGGGTTTCAGTGGGCCTCGGGTGAGCAGGGATTCCGAGCCCCTTGGCTCTGCAATATCAAAACCCCTGATTGTTAGAGGAAAAACTTGCTAAAGAAATTCAAGCCGACCGCATTGCTGGCCCCTTTCCAACGCGCCCACTAAAGAATCTACAGTGCTCTCCGATCGGTCTCGTACCTAAGAAAGAGCCAGGCTCGTATCACTTAATTCACCATTTATCATTTCTGCATTGCACTTCTATCAATGACTTCATCAGTCTTGAGCAGTGCAAGGTGAATTATGCATCTTTTGACGTGGCAGCACAGTACAGTTTGCTCGTGCACCTGAAGTGATGCAAATTTTGTGATGAGGTTTGGAGATACCCCTAGCTAGATCATGCAAATGACGGAGAAAGGCCCTACCAGGTCTTACAGCCTTACAAACAAAATTGAGATGACCTAGCAGGGACTGAAGATCGCGCGGTGTTATTTTCTTCTAATTGAGCACATTAACAATAGTATTTTTCAAAGCAGCTTGCTTATCAGATGGGAGTTTAATCTGTCGCGCAACCGTACTGATCGTTAAACCCAGGAAAGTGAGGTTCGTAGCTGGACCTTCGTTTTTTTTCTTCTGCAATGGGTACCCCAAATCGCTGACAAACTACTCTGAAAGATTGGAGAGAGTGTGCGCACTCGGCATGACAAGTGCCAACGAACAAAAAATCATCCAGATAATGCACAATTTTAGGAGATCCGGCCACCTCATGAGTACGGTACTTAAGAAAAGTACTGAACCGCTCAAACGTAACACAGGATATTGCACAACCCTAGGCATGTACATGCATTTATTGTAATAAAAGTGGCTGTTATGGGAAAACCAAGCAAGTCAAAATCTTTTGGATGGACGGAAAGTAAACAAAAAGGCGACTTAATATCTGACATGGTCATCAGGGCATTTTGTGGTAAATCTGCAATCATAGTTATCGCCTCATCAAAACTTGTGTAGGGAACGGTGGTGTCTGCGGGATCAGTAAAATCATTCCCAGAATTGCTGATGGGGACGACAAATTAAGGATTAACCGAAATTCACCAGGAGTCTGTGTGGGCAACAGGCCAACAGGTGAACAACGGAAGTGAGGAAGAGGCTGGGACAAAAACGGGCCAGCAACGCGACTCAAAGCAACTTCATGATCATTTTTCGACTGCAGAATGTTGGGATGTTTGCGAGCAAATTCATTTTGCTCTGCTTGTAATTTGCGAGCAAATTACAAGCAGAGGTACTAACCCTGGGACCTGAATAGCCTACCCAGAAACCATGCAAAAAAACCTTCTTGCAAATTGTGGGAGTCCTTAGTATGAGGATACAATTGCAAAAAAGGGAGCATACTACTTAGTTTTACTGGGGTTGGTGCCAGCTGCCGGCACCCGTGCTGTGACGTGAGACTGTGAGTTCCCCAGTTTGTGGGGTGGCCCAATGCCCTGCAGGTGGAGCAGCGATGCGCGAAGCGACACATGGTGTGATTGCATTGACCGCGGTTGAAGTTGTTATATGTGGGTTGACCGACTCCGGCTACTCGGCACCGACCAGGCCCAAAATCGGACAAGGGGTTGGCGGCAGTGGAGGGGGCACGCTTGCGTTGCTGGTACGGAGGAAAATTTTGATGGTGCGAAACGGGCGCACCAAGCAGCATCAGCCAGAGTTTCGACATCAATAGTTGCCCAAGAGTGTGACGACACACATGCCTGGCGTAATCGAAACTGTATGTCGTACTCTCGCCAACCATATCCCACATGTTGAAGTACAGTAGATCTAATTATGTCTGCGTACTTCAGCAACAAACAAGCATGGGTAGGATGTCACAACAAATGCACAGACTTGCAAAAACTAGAAACGCCGACGTCCACTGCTCGATAGACGTGATACGCGGAGCCCTGCCCACAAACACTAGTTAATGCCATGTTCGATTCAGAAAAGGGGATAACTGACAATGTGCTCAGAGCTGGAGTTCCCGACACCATGGGCCTGAAACTTGAAGAAATGACCGAGAGCAGAGGTTGCGGGGCTAATTCAACAGGAGTAGCAACAGGGGACTTACCCAGCTCCAAAGTTTGTGCCGAACTCCCTCCAGGCCGACTGATGGTAGTGAGCGCTAGCGTTGCATGGTTAGACTCAACACTCGCACTCCCTGGAATCATTCCGGCAGTAGCCAACAGTATAATAGTGGTATCTGGACTCGGCGATGCATGCCGCGTGCACTAGACCCTGCAAGGGCCCTGACCACTGGTGCCTCTTGATGGGAAGACTTGCATGTCCGCCCCCGAGAACGCTCCATCCGTCGGCCCAGAAGGAGCCTGCGGCCCAGAAGGAGCCTGCCGCCAGGAAATGGCGCGGGGCATAACTAACAAAATTGCCTTTGCAAAACAGACAGATTTTTCTCTTTTTCAGCAAAAGTGACTGTGAGTAACTCTCTCCAGAGCTACGAACCTTTTAAGGTCATGCCAGTAACTAGTTAGAGGCATTAAATCACCGTGCAAGCAACCGCGAGTGAACACAACTGAGCCACATAGTGACAAGGGTCTCCAGTGTCCCGCGGTGATAAATTATTTGAAGCTGCAATTTATTTTGCCTCCAATTGATTATTATTGATCTTTCAATATTTATTTCAGCCCATTGACTTTATACACGTTTTCGAGGCATTATTTTTGTAACCTAGCAATATTCGATCATCATTAAGTTACAAGCATTCCTCATAAAATGAAGATAATACATAAATAATTATGTCATGAGGACGTCATCAAGTGATTTATTATTAAATTTTTGATATTTAAATATTCCAGTAAATTTGGTTGGGTGCAGTATTCTTCAAATCATATACTGATGTAGTCACCGTCGACATTGTATATTGTTGAATACCAACATATCGCTTTTTTCATAACATTATCGAAATGTCAAATGTTATTAATTTGGCCTGGATTCTTCTCTTTTGTTGTTTAAAAAAGGGATGTGACACCTGATCTTTGTGGGGACATATTAAGTCTTGAACCCCAAACATGACAGGTGATGAAGTCAATGACAACACCAGACCCTTAACTTACAGATCCCACATTGTGTCTGCCGATGAATGCAAGAGTGGTTTGGAGTGTATATCATACAGTACAACATTCTAGTCACAGTTACAAAAAGTGAAATTCAGTTTTTGCGCCAAAATGTCCAGGATAGTGCAACAGATGTCATCGATAGTGGTCCTGCACTCTCTTTCTTAAATTTTGTATACAGAATATCTGATATGTGCAGTCAATTATTGTTACATTAGATATTATGGAAGAATTATGTTTGTTCAATGCATATTTATGATTCTGCAAATAAGGGTGGAGTTTGCAAACTGATGTCAATGAAGAATACACCCTTTAAGGCCCTATATCTCCTGAAGTAGATGTCTGACCGGGTTGAAATCTTGCAGATATCTTCAAAAGTCAGGGCTTTAGAGGAATATTGACCCGATGTGATGATGATTTCATGAGAAGACAAATCATGTCACGTTAAAGGTGACTTTCTCTACAAAAAACTTTGGCAATTACTTTCAGTCCGATTGATTTCAAACTTGGTAAAGTATTTAACCATCATCAGAAGTTGAGCCCCAAAACTTTTTGTATTGTGATGTCATCAGGAGTCACGTGACCTCAATTCAAAAGTTTATTCTTTACAGTCTAATAACTAGTAAACTATTGGACCGATTTAACTCAAAGTTGGTCTGCACATGTTCGGGGATGTGTTATAGATGAAAATTGATATCTTGATCTCATGTGACGTCTACTTCTGGTTTGACCGGAAGTTGTATTTTAACACACAAATCGTCATATCTCATGCACTATATGTTCAATTGCAGTGATAATTTGTTTTTAGGTGTACATGCCACTTTGGCAATTATTTTTAATCCAATTGATTGCAAACTTATGATATTCGTTGACAGTCATCAAAAGACAATAAAAAACATTTCAGGAACAGCTAAGTGTTTGTTCACAAACACCACCTCTATTTTTTTTCCTATTCCTTTTTCAGACTCTTTTTGTGACAGGTCTTTGATAGTTTTATTTATTTGATTGATTTCAAACTTGGTAGACCTTTAGATAGTCATGCCAGGTAGGTCATAGAAGAAATTCGTAATTATGACGTCATCACGTGATTTATTGTTGAATTCTGAATATTTAATTTTTTCCATATGCTTTGTCCATGTTTTTCTACTAAATTATCGTTTTACTTGAATATTGCTGTTGTTCAGAAGATCTGATTGACTTCATAATTACCAAACCTTCCCACAATTAAGGATAGTCCAACACTATAATTGTCATGATGGTGTCATCACATGATTTATTTTAAAATTTTGAATATTTTATTTTGCTCATATATATAGGTCGTTTACATGTTTTTCAACAGGAAGACTGCTTTTGCACTGTTATCAATTGACTGAGTTTGTGTTAGGGGCACACAATAGGGCCACAAGCTGGAAAAGGTTCCTGTACAAGTTTTCATAATGATGTCATCAGCTGGCAAGTCACGTGACATTAAACGGGCTCTCTTTAAAGTGCTATATCTCAAGAAGTAAATGTCCAATTGGGTTGAAACTTTGTGTATACTGTGAAGGGGAAGGGTTTAGACCCGAATTGACCTCACGTGATTATGACGTCATCTTGAAACAAGTCACATGACATTAAACGATAACTCTTGTGAAGTACACGTCTGATTGGGTTGAAACATTGTGTATAACTGGAAGGGCAAGGGTTTTAGACCAAAATTAAAGTGCATTTCTCAATGAACTTCGCAGATACTTGTAGCTAGAAAGGGAAGAGTTTGTGATGGAAATGAACTTTGTCTGATGCTGGTATCGTTTTATGATATGCATTGAGCTTTGCATGCATGGGCTTGTGAAATACTGCGCAGCGCATTCTTCCTTCATGTTGTTGCTTTGTTGTCAGCTCCCCTGTGATCTGTACTCTGTACTCCCAGCGAGGTCCGCGTTGTTGCAAAATAAAATTTTGCTTGCAGTCGTTGTTGGCTTCGAATCCCTGTGACTATGGCAAAATCAGGTCTTCTACCAGAGGTCGCCTAGTAGCACCAGTATAAGCAACAGTGTCACCCAGACTGCAGAGCTTGACACATTTGCTTTTATATATTCACCTATCGGCTTATGGGGTAATTTAGGCAATTTAGGCAACCTACTGTACAAGAAACAAAACCACGCTTAAAATGAATTCAACGATAATTAAATGGGTCAGAAAGGTCTGGATAGCACAGTGTTAAAAAACTTAATCACAGTAGAAAGTAACGTTTTTAATACCTACATTATACGGAAAGCTTCCGTCACTGTACTTTGAAAGGCCAGTGACGTTCTTCAATAAAACTTTTTGTCCTCCCCATTATTAAATATATTTTCCGACCCTTATCATTTTCTCAAAGCGCGCGGGAAAAATTACGTCAATCTAAAAACTCAATAAAATATAAGAAAGTGGTTTTCGGCAGCGTCAAAGTGAAAGAAAAATGGGGCTTCAAGAAAAAAAAGAGAGCTACCAACAAAGTATGAGTGTATGCTAAAGAAGTCGAAAGAATGTTCGAGAAGCCCTCATGAACTGCCCAGAAATGCCTGTAGTTTTATGAACCAAGAGCTCCCAACATATTGGCCACAAAGAGATGGGAGCGGCGGTTAGTCACTAGTTCGCTGACTCACAATGCAAATAAGCTTGTGGGCTTGTTGACGATCAGTTACCAAGGGCCAAATTTTGTCCATGAGCTACGTGGAGTTCACGGACGGTCAATTTTGACAAGAATCCTTAGGTGATAATGCATGTGTAAATTATCTTAGAATGTCTCATGATACCACTCTTCGTTCCTCACTATATTGATCATGCTTCTGTTGTAATGAAAACCAGCATTGTGCGACCTTGGCTTCCTTGGTCCAATGATGACATTAAATCATTGAAGCAGTGTCGGAGAAAGTATGAGGGAAAATGGCAAATGACCAAACAAGAATGTGATCTTATCCTTTTTAAGCGTACAAGGAACAGGGTAATTTTACTTATGAATCAATCTTGTTGTGAATATTATAATAACTTTATTACTAAGAATAGCAGTGATCCTAGGTGTTTTTTCAAGACTAGTACATCTCTTTTTAACATCCATACCTCATTGTAACCCTCATGTGTTAATGATTTTCAACTTGCCGCTGACATGGGTTTATTTTTTGTGAGTAAAGTTGATTCCATTTGTCGTAGGTTGTCCAGTACTGATCAGTTTAGATGTTCCACTCAAAATGCACCTGACATGTTGGTGTTTCAATGTCTTTCTGAATTTGATCATGTTGCTGAAGATTGTGTGAGGAAAATTATTACTGGTTCATCGAAAAAATCATGCCTGTTAGACCCAATCATACTCTTTTTTTGATGGATTACTTGGATGTTTTATTACCCTTTATCACTCAGGTCATGAATGTTTCCTTAAAATCGGGATGTTTTCCAGAACTTTAAAAGTCATCTGTTGTGTTTTCTCTCCTAAAAAAAGGGGTTTGGGTGCCAAGGTTGAAAACTATCGTCCGGTTAACAACTTACAGTTTATCTCAGAGATACATGTACTTGAGAAAATTGTTTGAGATCAGTTGCAATTGCATCTTACTTCGCATAATCTGTTACCTACATTTCAGTCAGCATATCCAAAGTTTCATATTACTGAAACTGCGTTACTGAGGGTAAAAAATGACTTACTACTGGCTATGAACAATAAACAGGTTACTTTACTTGTTTTGCTTGATTTAAGCTCTGCTTTTGACACACTTGATCACAGTACTCTCTTGAGCATTCTGAGGAAAAAGTTTGGAGTTGACGGCGTTGTTCTTGAATGGTTCAAGTCTTACCAGGATTGGAACCGGTATCTTCAGACAGTCAGAGAGGTACCGGTACTCAATCTACAGAACAAGGAGCCACATTATACCTAAGGGACGGTGTTATTTACAATGAAAACTGTGAGGGGTTCTCATTTGCTCATCGTAATGTAAGAAGCGTAATTAATAAATTTGAGCATCTTCAAATATTAATGTCTGGAAGTCCATGTGACATCATCTGCTTAAATGAAACATTCTGTGATGGGTCAATCAAGGACAATCTACCCACTTATTCCATTGCCAGAAAAGACAGGAACAGGCATGGTGGTGGGGTTGCTATGTGTATTCGAAACAATTTGACTTTCATCCGTCGTGAAGATCTTGAAACAGATGATGTCGAATGCATGTGGGTTGAAATCAAGTGTAAACAAAGACAGCCTGTACTCATCAGTTCTGTGTATAGACCACCTTCAAGCTGTGTTGATTTTATAGACAAACTTGTTGACACTATTCCTGCGAACACAAAGAAATGATTGTAATTGGGGATTTCAATTGTGATCTTTCCGAAAATGTAAATCCTAACCCAATTACCTCTTGTTTTAATTTGTTTCAAATGTCGCAACTTATACATGAACCAACATGTGTTACTGAATCCACTCAGACCACAATCGATCTCATTTTCAGTTCCCACGCAGAGCTCATGAAAGACTGTGGTGTCTTACCAGTCGTAATAAGTGACCACTTAAGTGACCGCCAACGACAAGTCAAGAAATTCCTGAAGATGACTAGCCCCAAGAATACCCACAGCAGCACTCCACCCCAGGCTATAGGATCTCCTATATCCCTACGCCCCCAGATGTCAAACCCCATGAGATGCTCGGTACTGCCCCACCTTCAGTCCAAGGAGTCCTTCACTAAGAACACCGTGGTCAACATGAGTAAGTGCTCCTTGTCCATTAGTAAGGAGAAAGTTCTTGCCCTAGGCTTGAACTTTGCGCTGACTCCCCGGTCCCTGCCCAAGGAAGAGATAATTCAAGCCACTGAGCCCACTCTCTGCCGCCTACACAAGACCACCGCCGATGCAATCCGCCTCAACATCAGCCAAGCCCTTCGGAAACACAAGAACCCGAAGCCGAACACCACCAGAGAAGACCGTTCAGCCATCAAGTCCCTCCGCCAAGACAAATCCATTCACCAAGACAAATCCATCCACTTCCTCCTTGCTGACAAGGGCAACGCCATGGTGGTCATAGACTGGGTTGAGTATGATCACAAAGTCATGGATATACTCAATGCCGGCAGCTACCGTGAACTTCCGAGAGACCCCACAGCAGCCATCGAGAGGAAGCTGCAACAGACGCTTCTCTCCCTCCACCACTCTGGGAACATCACAGAACAGCTGTACCGACAGTTACGTCCATCCAACTCAAGATGCCCAAGATTCTTCGGCCAGCCCAAGATACACAAGAAGGAGACCCCACTATGCCCCATTGTCGCTTCTAGAGAAGGGCCCACCTACAGCACTGCAAGACACCTGGCCAAGATCCTTCGTCCTCTAGTTGGCAACACCCAGTATCACATCAAGAACTCAGATGAATTCTCGTCCATTATTCAAGACCTCCGGCTGCAGCCAGGTGACATCATGGTCATCTTTGATGTCGTGTCGCTCTTCACCTGCATTCCCACCTCTGACGCAACAACTATAGCGAGGGACCGACTCCAAGCCGACACCAGCCTCAAGGACCCCACCAACCTAACCCCAAGCCAGCTTCAAGACCTCCTCACCACCTGTGTTGATTCTGCCAGCTTCCAGTGGCGGGACAAATTCTATGAACAAACAGCTGGAACCTCCATGGGATCCCCTATATCCCCGGTTCTGCCTGACATATTCATGGAAGAGTTCGAGCAGACCCCATGGCCACAGCAGACCACCGCCCCAAGATCTGGCTCCGGTATGTGGATGACACCTTCGTCATCTGGGAGCACGGGCAAGACAACCTTCAACTCTACTTGGACCACCTCAATGGGCTTCACAGCAGCATCCACTTCACCATGGAACAAGAGAGGAATGGCAGCATTTAGTTTCTTGATTTTGAGGTGTCCAGAAGGGAGGATGGCAGTCTTGCCCGGAGGGTTTATCGTTAGCCCACCCACACCGACCGATACCTCAACAGCGCTTCCTTCCATCACCATAAGATCAAGTCATCGGTCCTTTACGGTTGAAGACAACCTGGTGCACAGAGTTAAGCTTGCTGTTGGAGACCCTCATCTAGATGCTGCTGGCCAGAGAGTTCTCGCCACGAAGTACATAGAGCGGCCAGTCCAGAAGTTGGTATTGCTCATTCCTAATGAGGAGACCAAGGGAATCCCTGTCGAGGAGCCAATAGTGCGAAGAACCGCCTTATGCCTGATTGTGTTTTGATTTGTCCCATATAGTCAGGACACCCACTGATGAGTTTCTCTTTGTTATATTGTCATTGTTGGATTAGTTGCTCTGTAGTGTAGTTCTTGGGGCACTGAAACGTCTCTTGAAGTTATACACAGAAACAAAGTTACAGGCTTAATCTTTAAGGTTATCACGAGGTATAAAAAGGGATTCATTTTGATGATCTGAAATTAGCCCTGCTAATTTGGAGAGCCATGTTGATGGAACTTGCCATTAAGTTGTTATAGTGCCCTCTTTGTAATACTTACCCGAGGAAACAAACACCAACCAACAGAGGCATGGTCTAAGTTTTCCATGTAAGCCATGTTTTGTCTCTTATGAGCGATAGAAAAGTGACCAAATAGCCAGAAATGACCAACATTGTTAACTACAAGTCTAGTGCACACAAGAAGGTAATCCACATAACTACTCTTATTGTCATCCGGGTCTGGAAATGAGAAACTGTCTACAGTAACATCCCGATAACTCAAAGTCGGTTAACTTGAGACTCTGCTTAACTTGAAGAATAATTAACTCCCACCTGAAGAATAGGCTTTTATGTACAAAACCATATCCGTAACTCGAACTGCTGACATTGCCGGATTCGTTTACCTCGAAGTTTCTGTATAGTAGATCCAAAAGAAACCGCCGCCAAAAAACTTCCAGAAAGTGTAAACAGAACGCGGGTCTAGTTATGAATAATTTCTGACATGCACACTTTGTCTCTTCACACTGGAACACCTGCAAGCGTGCTACAATGATGATTGATCTAGACATGTAACCACACAGTGACTGCAAAATCCAACTTGCAGGAATTGGCCCAATTGTTACCGTGGGCCCATTATAGCCAGTGCGTCAGCAGGCCAACTGATGGCTCTTTGAGGTGACTGAGGCAATGCATTGGAGATCTTTGTGTATGCCGCACGTGCCACTCGTACAGAAGTTAAGTCTGGCTTAATGGTCTGGCCCAACTGCTTGCGCTCGCCCGTGTGATGGCTGCCCAATTAGAGCCACAAACCACAGCATGCTCACGTGCAGTGGACCAACCACGTGACTGCAACGCAGAGCGTTTGCGTAGCCAAATCTCACTCCCAAAAAATAAACACAAGTTTAAAAATAAAGAACAAAGAATAAAATATAAAAAAGACACCAATAGCATTTTTGTTTTTACGAAATTTTATTGAAGCACAAAAATGGTGTGCCCTCATGTGATGAAAAAAGTCATCTGACTAAACGGGAAACCCCGCCCGAGTACGCACGTGCAAGGTGCTGCATTACGGTGCAGTATCAGAAATGGGGCCACCACAAAGGGTCACACATGCACAATGCAAAAAAAAGATTTGCCACGCAAAGGTACACATTTTAAATGATTTACGGTACATGTATTGTGTTATTTTCAGCCAATTGACAACAAAAATCCTCCGCAAAAATGTCTTTCTACGAACAAAAACTTGTGGCACCAAAGTATAAAATAACCATAATGTCATTTCAAAAGTCATCATAGGGAGATTTACGATAACTGTGCATCAGCGTATAGGTACATGTCATGATACACATCGTGATATTGACTGTTTGAAAAGAAATTGGGACTTTCTTTTAACTCGAATTTGGGATAACTCGAATTTTTTGTCCATTCCCCAGAGATTCAAGGTATCAAGATATTACTGTATCTTTCTTTATGTTTTACTTGGGAAAACTTTTCGTAAATTGTATGCTCATGTGGAGATACATGGACTCTGTAATCTTAAGTTACCGTCTCTATTACCGTTAGTCAACATGTACTTAATGCTTTGTGTAACTTTGTTCTTTGTTACTATATACAGTTTTCACGCTGCCTTTGGGAATATTTGAGGAGTTCTGGAGCCATTAAGCATATGTAAACCTAGCTTTTGTGAGATGTACATGTATACTTTCTGCGATATCCAAGAACCAGAACAATGACCATTGATTAATAATGCTTCAGTCATCACTACAGTATTTAGATATACATGTACCGGTACACACTAAAAAAATTATTTTATTAACATGTGTTACTTTATTTGCCAAGTATATTGTTTATAATCAAATATTATGTATTCTGAAATCTGGCATTTTCACAAGTAAAACTGTAAGAAACATGCATACACTCCAAGTTAACTGACCATTAGCTTACTGTTGGCTAGCCAGTGTTGTAATGTTTCACATAAATTTCCTGCTTGCAGTGTGATGATCATCTGTATATTGCAGTGAATGGCGATGGCATTGAAACTGAAGTGTTTCTGCAACGCAAACTGCAAGTTCTCCATCGACTGGTTTCATTTTACTACGGGCCCATATCTGACCAGTAAGTTTTTGTATGTGCTTAAGTTGCATGTTTTCAATCACATCAAACCTCAGATCTGTGACTGAAACTTACAATGCCAAATGACCATGATACTGAACATTTTGTGTGGACCTTGTTGTGTTGGTTATAGCTGTGTTCCACTGCAAATTAATCAAGAATGACCTTTTATAACAGGTCTCTCCCAAATGTTGTGGCATCCTACAGATTGCCACATGCATCATCATTCTTGATCAAGTTTTTTTGATGTGCATTGCTGCACCGTATTTCAAAGATGCTTTGATCAGCAGTCGCGCTTGGGTAGAATATGTTGCACGCTGTGTGCACACGCACATGATAGTGTGAAATACTGGTAAGCAGTTCCAATTTTCCTACAAAGATGGCCTCCTATGAGAGAGCTATTCTGGTGCTCACCATCTTTGAATTATATCACTTTCAGTGTAACTCAACCTTCTTCTTGTGGCATCTAACAGTACATGTATGCTGTCACCAACAGTTTTCATCATGGAGTGTTAAATATTTCACATTGAATGACAAATGAAAAGTCAGATGCAGCTGTAAGATACTAGAAGAAAACAGCTTTTGTGTTAAATAAATAACAGGTACATGCATATCTTCCTGATGTACATGTAGTAGAGACCGGTATTTACTGGATCAGCCCCTCTTCCCCACTTTCCAAATCAGCGCGGGACTTAACCCACTTCCTGGATCAGCCTGGGACTTCCCCCAAACCCCATGGCCCAAATCATGACTTCCCCTACACCCCGTGACCCAACTTCCCAAACTAGCACTCGCGGAGCCCCGAACATACTTTCCCCCAGGACTTTTTACCACCGAAAAAAATGCTCTGCCCTGGAATCACCGGGAAAAATTAGATAAATTTTAAAAACCTATATATAAATAGGGTATAAATGAAGAAACCAAATCAAAACGCCGACCTGTTTTATCGGACTTTCAGCGTTTGAAAAAATTGTTTCTAGCAGACTTTGCTAAACGATATAACGTCTCATGACCGGCGCCTGCCAAAAAAAGTCACTCAAAGTCGGAGCTCGTAAAAGCAATTCAAGAGAGTCAACGACAATTTAAAAATCTCACTCGCCAGCCATATTGCCAGCTTTTAAAAATAGCTCAAGATAACGACATAGAATTTACAGCCATGGGTGTAAAAGGAAAAATATTACGAAAGGACTTGATCACCGCGATTAAAGCGTACATTACCCCACGGGTGATGGAAGAAGTGGACATCCGGAGAATTACGTGTTTTAGGGATAATTACAGAAATTGGGAACTGATCCCTAATTTTTACGAAGACGACTTATTTAATTTTTTTGATTTTTATAGAAAGTAAATCAAAGATAAGGCACTTGCCGAGTTTAAGGAAATCGGCTCTTATAAATTACAAACGGCCATTAAGATTCAGTTCAAGATGGAAAAACCGGGAGCTGAAACTAAGATCGGCGTTTTCTCATTTACCAGTCAAAATAACACGGTCTTTTCTAAAAAGGGTATTAAATTGGCGTTGGATCAGCAAATTGCACAACATAAAGAAGACGCGGAAGTTCACAAGAGGCTCTGGTTGGGTCTTTGATTAAGTAATAGCTTTTTATATCAACGTTGTGAAGTATAATCCAGTCGGCGTGACTTATATTCCACTACCTAAATATTTAGTGGTTAAAACGGCAATTATTAACGTCCAAAATAAAAGTGACCAGGAGTGCATCTGTTGGGCGTTGAGATCTGCTTTAAAAATATATTCAGACAATGTCAGGTATCAGTTAGAAACAAATCCAAATTACAAAATAAATAACGAGTGTACCTCGACTTACACAAAAGAAGACGGCCTAAATTTCAAAAGCGTAGACTTTCCCACGCCCATTTCACAAATTTCGCGAATCGAATCACAAAATAATTAATGTATTTGGTTATACTGAGAAAGAGGGCACTTATGTGCTGTACAAGACCAAAAGCGAAGAAGAGCCCATTAATTTACTTTATTTTACCAAAGGTGAAATAAGTCATTATTGCTGGATTAAACAATCGGTTAATGTGCGATGTTACAAAACACACCGGTAAATTATACTGGTGTTTCAAATGCCTGTCTCACTTTCAAAGTGAAGAAAGATTCACCGGACCTCGAGAAGATTGTCAAAGAATTGACACAGCGGCATGTAGAGTCGAAATGCTTGCCAAGGCAAAAATATTATCAAGTTTAAAAATTATAAAAACAAGCAGAACGCCCCTTTTATAATTTATGCAGATTTTGAGTCTGTTTTAGAAAGTTACTGCCAAAAGAATTAAACATGGTCAAAACACAAATCCATAAGCCTTGCGGCTATTCTTACGCAGTCGTTAGATGCGACGGGGTTTGCCCTTCACACGAGACTTACAGAGGTAAAAATGCTGCAGTTAAATTTCTCCAGTCGCTTTCCAGAGAAGTCGCCACGATTAACAAAACATTTGCAAATCCTAAGCCGATTATTTGGTCTGACAAATTACAAAAAATCTATGAAAATTGTAACCGCTGCTGGATCTGTGAAAAGCTTATCGGCAAGAATAGCGAAGATCAGTGCCAGTGCCCAATTCCCGATGAACCACAAAGAAAAGAAGAAAAAATTGCCTTTAGTGTATTAATGAAAAAAGCGGTTAAAAAGACTTTATTTGCATGACATGTAAAAAGCCAATCAATAAATTTCACAAGGTTAGAGACCTATACGTAGAAACGAACGTGCTGTTATTAGCGGGTGTATTTGAGAACTTCCGCGAAGTCTGTAAACAGCGCTATGACCTTGACCCAGCCAACTACATGTATTACACGTTACTGGGCCTGTCGTGGGATGCATTGTTAAAGCACTCAGGCATACAATTGGAACTACTGACAAATATAGACAAGCACTTATTTTTTGAGGGGTGGCATTTCTAGCGTGGGTGCAAAGCGCTATGCCAAGGCGAACAATATGAGTTTACTAGACCATGACCCAGCTAGAGTCACATATCATGTATTTAGACGCAAACGGTTGGGCCATGAGCCAGGCTTTGCCTTTTAAAGATTTCAGTTGGATTCAGGACGTGACTATATTTACTCCAGAGTATATCTCGAAAATTTGTCCAAGCGCGTCCAAAGGTTATATGCTCGAAGTGACATTAGGTTATCCGCAGCACTTACACGATTTACACAATCACTTCCCACTCGCCCCCGAAAATATATCGATGAATGGCTGTCAGCGTATCAAAGGGATTTAATGGCAAAAGGCGAGCGAATTAGATAGATAGATAAACTCATGTCAACTTTAAACACAAAAAATAAATATGTGGTTCATTACCGAACTTTACAGAAATATTAAGAACTAGGCCTAGGATTAAAAAAGGTGCATTGCGTCGTGTCTTTTAAACAGGAGCCTTGGATGAAAAGTTATATTGATAAAAATAATGAGTTATGAAAAATAACCAAATCTAATTTTGAGAAGGATTTTTTTAAATTGATGAATAATTCGGTCTTTGGCAAGACGATGGAAAACGTGTGCTATCGTATGGACGGGCATTTATTGCGAGACTTGCTAGATGCCGAAAAATACCAGAAGTTAACTTTTAAACCAAATTACAAATCTACCTCGCCATTTCAGGAGTGCGAGCTTTCTTTTGTGGAAATGTATCAAATTAAAACTAAATTAAATAAGCCCATTTATTGCAGTGTAAGCGTGTTAGATTTATCGAAAACTTTAATGTATGACTTCTATTATAATACATTAAAGGCTGAATTCCTTTCAGATGTGCATCTTTTATACACTGACACGGATGCTTTATTAGTTCAATTTGAAACGGGTAATTTAAACAAGTATATGTACCTATGCAAAAAGCATAAATTATTTGACTTTAGTAATTACCCAACCGATCATAAACTTTGATTCAAAAAAAGGTCATTGGTAAATGGAAAGATGAATTTGGTGGTCAAACAATTTCGGAGGTAATTTGCATTAGACCAAAAATGTACTTGATCTTAACGGAAGATCAAAATTTAAAGAAGGCAAAAGGCGTTACTAAAGTTATAACCGAGAAACGGTTATCACACGCCGCGTATAAAAGTTGTCTAATTGACTGAGTGCAACAGTTCCATAAACAGCAATTATTGAAATCAGATAAACATCAAATGTACACCATCACGCAAAATAAATTAAGCCTGTAGCCATTAGATACAAAGCGCTATATATTACCAAACGGCATGAAAACTTTAGCTCACAGGCATTATTTAGCGGGTGGTAATTCGGTGTCATCAGGTACCAGATACTTCTATTTGGCCCTTTTAATAAATAATATAAAGTGGGGCCCATTTTTATCCACCTGCCATTGACTCGTTTAAATTGGCTAGTGCGTTTTTCAATTTGACAAACGTCAACTGACCAGACTGGATCGGTCGCTCTTCTAATGGTGCCACCCTCTTGCTCGCCCAGGTAAAATAAATACCTAACGACCATTACTTGGAGGTAATTCTCGCTTGCTCGCTTTTGGAGGCACACTCTGTATTTGTTTCACTTGGTCTAATTTGATAGCTTCTGTGGGCTCTTTGTCGATTAAATGCGA
Organism: Acanthaster planci; assembly: GCF_054643075.1. Classification (NCBI taxonomy): domain Eukaryota; kingdom Metazoa; phylum Echinodermata; class Asteroidea; order Valvatida; family Acanthasteridae; genus Acanthaster; species Acanthaster planci. The sequence goes on from NC_141789.1 coordinate 6,567,055, forward strand.
TTTCACGACCTGGGGCAAACGCTGTACCCATTCTACATTTCGCTCACCCACATTTAACATTTCTTGAGCATATTGATGACTAAATAAACGCTCGGCCAATGTACGGTTAAACCTTTCCACGATCCCCTGCGACCTATGAACGTCTGGCTCGCCCACTTGAATTTCTACTTTATTTTTTGTCAGTAACTTTTTAAACTGGCCTTTAAATTCAGATCTAGAGTCTACCATTATAAATTTAGGCCAGGTTAGCGGCGATCGCTCGTAAATTTGTTTCACGGCTTCAGACGTTTGCTCAGCGGTTTTATTGGTCAATGGCTCAACTTCTATGTTACACAAGCTGACGTCTACTACGGTCAAAGTGTATTTAAAAGTTTTACGATTCACTCGGTCACAAGGTAAGTATAATATATCCATTAGATGCGCATAATTAGGCTCCACTGATTCCGATTGCAATGTCATAGGCCGCGGTACGTACTTTGGCGTGGGTAAATATATTTGCCAAATTGCCTGCTTTTTTAGCCAGTTTTTAATAACTGATTTGTCTGCACCCTTCTTTTCGTGTAAATGGCCGACAGGACTTTCGCCTCGCCAATAGCCTCGCGGGCTGTAAAATTATTTTGAAAATACTCGCTCCATTTTAAATAAAGTTAACTTATCCGATAAGCTAAGAAACCGACTAAAAAATCAACTGGTAGAAATTCAAACCGATCAAACAAATATCGAACAAATGCTGGGTGACATACGCGCAGATATCGATCACATTGGTGACATGGTCTTAGAGATTCAAAGTGAAATGTTTAGAAAGAAAAAATAAATTAATGGAATATGAAGATCTATTTTTCGCAGCTGGCATATCCTTTATTCCGTTATCATTCCTGTTTAAAATTTTTAAGTAAAATATAAATAATATATATTAAGAAAATGTCGCATCAATACACTAAAAAATTAAATCCGAGTCTAAGGCTCAAAGCACCTCGCGCGATTAAAGGCGAAAGACGCGAAGTAACCATCACCCATAACTCGAGCACAATAGCTGCGGGTCATACGTTAAACGTAAAATTCCCCGCGTTAGGAATGAATGACGTAATAGTACCCAGCACGGCAAAGTTGGCTTTTAAACTCGATCTAGACGGAGCATCAGACAATAACAGAACTGTGTGTAACAATGTGGCGCGAAATTTGATCTCGGAAATCGGCGTGAGTCTCCAGGGCAATAAAATCGTGAGTTACAGAGACGCGGAGGTATTTCATAATCTTAAGGACAATTGGCTACCTCTGTCGCAGACAAAAAATGGCATACTTCGGTATAGAACGGGAAAACGTGGCAAAGTTACGACTCGGGGCAGGCGACAAAAACGAAGCCGCAAACAATGGCAAAGATAAAGCAATTGCAGACGCTTTTAAAAATAGATACACGATACCTTTAGACACGCTGATTTTGACGGACCACACCCCTTTTTATTTGTCGGGTTTTAGAGAGCCTCTGACGTATCAGTTGACATTTAACGGTCACGACAAAGTGGTCAATTCGACAGATACAGCCGCAGAGTATTCAATTTTTTTGATTTGACCTTGGAATACGAAGTCGTCACCAATCGAGATTTGGCGCAGGCCCTGGGGAGCAAGCACAAGGGACTCGCCTATTACTTATTCAACAGGATACACCTGTGGAAAAAACAAGCGGTGAATAAGTTGGATACGTTATGGAATATTAATATCGATCAAACGATCAAGAGCTTGAAAGGTGTCTTGATTCTGTTTAGAGATCCGGCTGTCAAAAATCCTCAACGATTTTATAACCCGCACGTTACAAAGACGGTAGTAACGGTTGAAGGTAAGCCAAATCAGCTGTATTCACAGGGACTTTTTGAATATCAACACTGGCCAGATATTAATAAGTATTTTGGCAATTCGTTCGGATATCGAGTCGGCTCGCACGGTAGTCAAAGATTTAAATTTAACCAGGGTTGATATGGCTGAATATCTAAAAGATAAATACCGTCTGTGGCTCGATTTCAGAAGTTCGGACGATAACTCGGCTCATGGGTTGGGTAGCCTCTCGGGGGTCATGGCGATATCTCTATACAGATGGAACACGAAGCTGAAACCGCGGGTCCTTTAACCACTTCGTGCCGGGGCATTTTTCAACGTTGAGGATGCTGGGCCGGCATGACAATCATTTTTTCAGTTTTCAAAATCCTTCAACAATTCATCATTCCATTTAACAGTCGTTTATAGCCACACAGAGTAATCTTTAGGCACTACTCTAAGTTGACAGGTGACCTTCATTGACGCCCGAATATTTCAGCCAGGCTTGCAGCCTTGTAAACAGAGCCCAGATTGTGCGGTGTTATACAACTGTCTTTTGTTCACGAACCTGGCTCAGTGCACTGCTGACCTCTTTTCAATAGGGGCCAGATTAGCATGCAGCGGTGCTGTGTGGCTCATCCCTGCGGTGGTGGAGAGCTTTTGTCCCCGGTGGTAATCCGCTTGCTCTAAATGCCCCAAACCCTGGTATACCGTTATATTATAAATCAGACAATGGGACATTTACTAAGCGAATATTGTTACTAGTACGGCGTGTACCTATCTCTGTTGGCAGCTTTGTTAATTACCACTAAACATTTGGAGTTCAACAAATTCAGACAGTAACTAAACTAAAATTAAAAAATTAAAAAATTAAAAACCCCAAACGCATAGAACAAGGTAAAAGAAATTAGCCGAGCATAACAAAAAAAAATGAAGCAGCAGTTGGCCAAGATGAAATTAGGCAAAGCAAGCGAACCGAGCCCCAGGAAATGAAATTTATGAAACGGTTTCGGAAAATAGAAATCTGACATTGGGTGGTTTAGCGATTGATGCAGTTGCTGTATTTTTAATTTTGAAAAATAAATCAACGCCTATGAAAATTCAATCAATTGTTCAACTAAAATAATAAAACACCTGAAATTTTAGACAGGGAATGAAATTTAAAATACTTTATAATCTAAATGAGTAACGCTACATCAATCAACGTAAATGGAGTTGCAAACACGGTTTACCACGGTGCCATGGTCTCAGCCACTTCCATGGGTTATGTGATGTTGTCGAGTAAGCTTTTTAAAATTAAACCACCAGATCTAAATAAATTGACCGCGGTGCCAAGCAGTATGTTGGCTACCCAGGGTTGGCTCATTTCAAAAGGGATATTGCCCGCGAGTTTGCCCACCGCTTGAAAAACGTATATTATAAAAATGGCCAAAGGAGGAGTTGATTTTGAGGAATATCCTCTGTTAAATCTAGATAACGAAGAAACAAATCTAAATGATTTAGATTGGGACGTCGTTGTTAGAAGACACTGATTATGCACATCCTATTACCGTTGGGCCAGACGAAGAAGAAGAAATATATGGCGGTTTAGAGATTGAAAAGCAATACAATGAATTAATTAAAGACGTTGATCCTCTACACGAAACGGAGCTGCAAAGACAAGTCAACTTAATGGAGCTTAGACAATTGTTGCGCGAAACTAAAGTGAAGGATTTTTACTCTGCTATTAAAAAAGAAACCGGTTACGAATCAGAAATTAAAGACCCAAACATTTTTAATTTAGATAGTAAAGATCGTCTATATGTCAAATTTGAAGGCAAAAAGTTCTTTTAACCCGAGAAAATAACAATAATAAATTTTGCAAGTAGAGCACAATCAAGAGTAAAACGAGTACAGATTTTATAAGACGTGTCCTAGGCTTACGTGAATACGTTTCTGGCAAAACAAAACAGCAGGCGCGAGAGCGTAGAATTAGTAGAACTGCCCCAAGAATCAGATCTAGCGAGTGACATCGTAGAAGACCTCACACGAGGTGTAGACGTTCAAACCGAAGGATTAAATTACAGAGAACTTGTTGCTTTAGATAAATCGTTACAGACGGTCAAAGGAGAATTAATTTTAAATCAAGGTAAATTAGATCAGTTATTAGATCAGTTAGATGCAAACATTCAACAAGTCGATGCCAAGTTAGAAGAAGCGGCATCAGAAGGAGAATGTACAGAACTTAAACAGCAATTAGATGACTTACGAGTCGAAAGACGGGATAGATTAGAAGTCATCAATAGAAACACTGATCAATTAAGGAGCCAAATTAATTGCATTAAGGAAACAATTGAAAAGGTCATGAATAAATATTTAACTTTACGTGAGAAGATAAAACATTGTTTAGAGAGCAAGGCGTCATGATAGTGAGCATTTTAACGGCTTTTTCACTAGCTGTAAGTACCATTGTTAATAGTATCGTTGCTAGCGTCGGGGCTGCTGGAATGCCTACACCAGAACCCGCGCCAAAACCTATTGAACCACCGAGTAAAAGGGGCGTAATGATTTGATCAAAAGGCAATTGCAAAATTTGGCAAACGTGTTGAAGAAACTCGGGTTGAAAGCTTTAGGCGCTTTGCCAGGAATCATTTGTAGCGTTTTAAGTTGGATATTTAATGTGGCAAGTAAGGCGGTTGGGTGGATCGCAGATCACATGTAGACTTTGTTTTTAGCGGTCGGTTATGTAGTTTTGATTTGTACAAAAAACGTAGGTAAAGAAATAATTTTGGGTAAAAAAAAATTAAACCCCTTCTCAAATTTGAGAAGGGTTTTTTTCATGCCTTTTATTTTTCTAAGTTAATACTTTATATAACATAAAACTGAGAACACCTACGGCAATAGCTCCAACGGTTAAAGATAACTTCTCTTCATTATGGAGGTCTAACTTTTTTTTTCTGCTACCGGTTGCTACCGGTACCGGTTGCTACCGGTACCGGTTGCTACCGGTTGCTTCTGGTTGCTTGGTAAAATCTAATTGCTTTGGTTGAGTGGGAACTGTTTGCTTTGGTTGAGTGGGTAAAAGTTCTGGTTGCTTCGGTTAGGGTACTTGGTCAGGATTTGCAAAATCATCTTCAACCTCTGACCCCAAATTTAAACTCGGTAAATAACCAGTCTTCATGTCTTTAGTCACATTTTGTAAATTGTTGTAACCCTCAAACGTACCAATACGTAAGTCCATGTCCGAGGGCACCAGACATAACCCTGGGGTGACTACAAAGTCTAAAGGCATTTTTGCATATTGCAACGAATCTTGAAATTAGTCAATTAACTGTTCAAGATCGGGGGTTGAATTAATTAAAGATTCCACGATCGTAATAAATTGCCGTTGCGCGTCTAATCCAGTGCCAGTGGCCAAAACGCTAGTCTTTGTTTGTGCTTGTGCACCGAGTAACACATAGATGTAAGCTCAAATCGATTCGTTTCCCTTTTTAACTCCCACGTCCGTCAAGCTACTCTTTTTAGGAATGAAATCTCACCAGGCCAAAGTGACCACGTGTGACTGTGAAATCCAAGTGACCGTGTAAGTACTCGCGTGGCCCGAGCCTTTAGGCGGTTTGTCCCAGCCAAAGCCCATAAAAGTAGATCCTGTGTAATTGCCGTTGGTGATGTGTAAGTCATGCGCATCATAATTTTTATCAGGGACAGGTACGTAAGCTTTGTCATAATAATAGGCAGTTCCTAATCTGTTTGACAAAGTGTCACAAGTTTGCTTATACGATTTACTCAGATCGCCTCCATATAAGAGACACGTTTCTTTAAACTTCCGATGATCGTAATTGTTGTGTAACGCGTCAAATATGCCGTCGCTCGGAATGGGCATTACGCAGTCGTAAAATATTTTTCGTACAGTATAATATATGTGGAAATTGAATAAAACCGACACGTATGGATTGGGGTCAGACAGCAAATCAAAACCTACCCCGCAAGCTGTCCTCGCGCAATAGACCGCGAAGTTAAATTGATTTTGTTAAAATGAAATTGGCTCGGTTGTCCAGTGATTGACGGCTTCGTCTGTCGTTACTTTCGGTAATTTATATGCATGCGTTAAATTTGGAAACTCAGCTAAAAACGAGTTGTCGTTATTGACTACAATTGATAAATGACTAAAGTTGGCTCCCATTTATTTTATACGTCTTTAAAAGGCGGTGCCGTTGGTTTGCTTGCTTGATAAGCGGGTGGTTGATCTTTGTATTTAACTGACTTGGTCAAACTTATCTGCCAAGTTTTTTCATAAGATCTTTTTTTAACGGCCGCTCGTTTGTTGGGTAGCGCTTCTGCTCTTTTGTTGACTTGCCGTTTGAATTCTTTTATGCTTCTTGTTTCGCTCGCTTGCAGTTTGGTAGAGGTACTTGACCTTAACTTAATTTAATTTAACATTTCATTGAACTTTTTCAGCTCGAATAAAATCAGTACAAATTCTTCCTGCGATATATCATCATCTTCAATTGCGTGAGATACGTATTCCTCAATTGTATTTAATTTAGCGTCTGCCAACATTCGAATTTGATCGTGCTGTTTGGTTTTGTGAGACAGCCTACGCGTGGCGTATTTTAATATTGCGTAAGCGCCAAACGCGCCAATAGTGATGCGTTCCATCACTAGTCCAATGGGTGGGAATTCCGACGGCTGCCGAAGTAGCGCCTAATGCTTCCACACCGTACTCTACGCAACCGAGTGCAGTGAGTATCCATTTAATCTCTTTGTAGCTAGTTTCGCGCGCGTCGCATTCTCTTTTGATGTGGGATTTGATTTCTTCGATCTTTTGAAGGCGGTAAATTTTAGTCTCTGCTTGCTTGGCCGAGTTTAATTCTGGGTACTTAGTTAAATCCGGGTATACGTTAGTCGTCATGTTTTTATTTTATATGCATTTTAAAAAATGTTTAACTCAATTAGAATTTTGCCGATTTTATTTAAGAGCTCACCTCGCTCGTTTTTAACAGAAAACGTCAATTCATTGATGTTTCTGTCTATTAACTTTTTAGGCATTTCACACATCACAGGTGTTGAGTAGCATGGCTCGGTAGCTATCACGTTAGGCTTGAGCGGTATTGCCTTTTTCGATACCGCGGTATCCATGAAAAAGAATACCACGGTATTTACTAATACTGCGGTATTCATTGCAGAAGGCAATGACCAAAATACAAGCAGTGACAAGTGAGGAATCAGGTTTTTGCTTTTCTTTTCGTATGGTTGGAACGAATGTGAGAACAATAAAAAAGATCGTTGATTGCCGTGGATGTTGAACAGATGCAGATTTATGGAATCATTTTATAGTTTATAACACACATACTGGCTTCGGTTAGATAGATTTTCACACAATACTTGTACATGTTGTATATAAAGGACAAAAAAGACCCTAAGACAGCACAAGGCTAGCACAAGCAGCATTCGCATTTTCTGATCCACCAATAAAAATCTTCGGAAAATAAAGTCCAGTGCGGACACAGAAGACCAGCTGATTTTTTATTCCCGACCTGTAGGGCTTTGATACATGTACATGACTTGTGTACATGTGCCAATGAGTAATACAAAAAGCAGTCGGTATTCCGGTATTCTTGGATTGTTAGTCGGTATTGCTTGGTATTAAAAACAAAACCGCGGTATTCGGTAATTTCGAAATACTGCCCAAGCCAATATCACGTCTAGGAAGTCTAAAGACTGCCCGTTGTAAAAGTTGGCAAATGTATTTAACTGTTTGCAATGAATAAACGCAAGTTTCAAGGGGTTTAAATCATACTTGCCTTCATAAATAACGTTGGGTAAAAGTTTTATTTTGGGTAAGTTCAATAGCTTAGACACTTCTTTATTTAGTTGCAACTTGAGATTGGGATCCGTAATGGCCAAAGTCACCCTTTTAGATTCTGCGTGAACCTTTAAAGAAATGCCTGGAATTGAGTTTAACAAAAATTCAAACCAGTCCATGTTATAATAACCGAGAGATACCACGATGCTTCCTCTTTGACCCTCAGGTAATGGTTGAGATGAGCTTAGAGAATGAAGTCTATCGTATATAGGTTCTGTTAGCCCCGTCAAAAAAAAGGCTTTTATTTAGTTTTCTTCTGGGTCTCGTGGGTTGTACGGGGGAGTTTGTTATAGGTCAAGTTGGGGGATTCCCTTCATAAATTTCATCCAAAGCTTGTCTCTGCCCCTCGAGCAATGAAACTGATTTGACTTTTTTATCGTTGATACCATAAGCTAAACGAGCTCGCATTTCTGATGGTTGTCTTTGGTTTAACTGCTCTTCTAAAGTTGCGATTTCTTGGTTTAGCTGCTCAATTTCCTCAGCGATGATTCTGATTTCTTCTGCTAAAGTGCCTCTTTTATTTGCTTGGATCAATCTGGTTTTAGCTGTTTGTATTAATTCTGAATTGGGAGATAGTTCCCTTCTTTCCTCTAAAGATATTCCAGGCGGTCGTTCGCCTAGCGTCCAAGTTTGTATCCCACTCAATTTCAGTGCGTTTGTTACATTAAAATATCCAGCTTCAAACCGAATATTCCTTACTCTGACGACTTTCTCGCCTTTGGTGTTTTTATTGACATCTTTCAATTTAAACGTCTGCTCGCTTTTGGTCAAGTAAAACGTGTGAGTCTCCATTTTATTACATACCTGTTGAAAAGTCTTGTTTGGCGAGGTTTAATTTGTCGAGGGCATTTTTTCAGCACTTATCCAAAACTTGAAACAAATCTTTTACTTTTAAATCGTCCTCCCAAGTTGCCTCTTGATAACATACCGCAATTAGAGCCTTAAACAGTTTACCTCTAGAGATATTACCATCAAAAACTTGATTTAACACGTATTCTATGCGACCCGATTGTTCACCGGGCAATTCAATGTTTAACTCTTTCAAAGTCTTTCTTGATTTTGGTGGTGGTCATTTTTAAAAATGTGATGCTCGTAATATATATCTACAATGTTTTGTGGGGTGTATGAAGGTTTAAAACATATTACCAAACCGCAAATTTTACAAACATACATGTCGTCTATTTCGTGCATGTTATGGTCACAAATTTCATGGGGTCTTGGTGGCCCTGGTGGCTGTGGTTTGGGTTTTATACTGAAAAGGTAATAAATCTCTGCATCTGTCATTGTTATTAATAGTCAATTTATTTAAGGAACGAATGACGTGAAAATAACCTCATTTATAACCTCAGTTATTCCGAGGATTAACCGAGGTTCAATTGATTTATAATTTAATCGACTTTTAATTTTACGGGAGATTCAGATATGCTACTTATTTGAAATTAGTCTGTTGTTTCTAATTTTCAACATTGCCGCTGTCACTCTGTACCGAATGCTGGCACCGCACGACAGTGAACAGTGAGTACCATAGTATACGTCTTTTGGACAAATAAATGATTGCGCGTCGCATCTCTTATTGATAAATTTATCGATATTTGACGTGTCAGTGGGTCTCTTTTGATGATCAAATAGAGAGGCATAGGGATCTATTCTAACATACATTTGGTTCTTAGCCGTGTAAGGTGGTTTAACTACATACACTGTATTCGATCTTGTTCAAATCATCAATGTCGCGACTGGCTTTGTAGGCGTTTATGGTATTAGACAGGAGATTAGACTCTTGAGATTCGATAAACCTATAAACGGCTAAGTTTATGTGATCGAGTATGTTTGTTGTAGGTTTCTGTATTTGATAGCAAATTTGCCGACCCACTAAATTTTCCAGCGTTTTATCTCAAGTGCTGTATTTGTAAAGCGGGGTTATGCCGTAATAGGGTTCTATCGTCACAATCAACAGGTGTTTATTTTGACCGTTGTGATGATAAAAAATGGGCGAGCTGCATTGACTCACGTGAGTGCCTTCTTTAAAATTGGTTTTGAAAAGATTAATCAACTCGGATCAAAGGGGCCACAGGTGACGTTGGAATCGCAGTTGTTGGCGTTGAGACGCTCGTGGTCGTCTGAAACGATATATACTTGGGTTGACATGATTCTGATTTTCCCGGCTTTTCCATCTCATTTTCTCATTTTTATTCGGCCGCATCTATTTAACTTGGGTGGGATTTCTATTTTGACATCAATGTCATATTCAATAATTTGTCCAATTTTGTATAAATCAGAGTCGAGTTTTGTCACTGAATCGGGCGGTGGCTCGTTTTCTCGCACGTGCCTCAGCTTTTTATGCTTGCCGTTTACGAGCACCACATGATCCATTCCATCCAACTCGACACAATTTATGCGGGTTTGGGGGAAGTTACGCTGAGTTGGGTCACGAGTTTTGGAGGAAGTTCCGCTTTTTTGTGTTCGGAGCTCCGCGATTGCTAGTTTGGGATGGCGGGTCACAGGGTTTGGGGGAAGTCCCGGGCTGATCCAGGAAGTGGGTTAAGTCCCGCGCTGATTTGGAAAGTGGGAAAGAGGGGCTGATCCAGTAAATACCAGTCTCTACTACTGATATCACAAAGTAACTTTCAAGGCCACAGGCTTGCAAGGACACAGCACATCAAGCCTTTGTAACTGTTTTGGAAATAAAATGGGAATGTAATTTTTAAGTTAGACTGTAGTGTGCATATTCATCATTTTGAAACATAGAAATTTTTAAAAAATCTTAAATGCTGTAGTGAGAAAATGCATGATACAAATTCAGTATTTGTTATTGAGCATATTAATAACTTACAAAATTTTGGATCTCTCGGGGTTTGCTTTTGAAACCTACATGAAGGCTGAAGTATATGTACACATTCCGAACAAAGTTCACTCAAGCAGCATAAAACTAATGCTAAATGGATACAATACTTTAGACTGCTGGTTTCAACAGCAGAACCAGAAAATCTTGGTATAAAATACATGTAAAATAAAATAATATGAAAACAGCATTTTTTTTTAAATAGAACAAAGACCAGCGCTTGCAATGAAAGTCACTGAAATGAATTGACTCAATTGGTCAATTCATATTAACATTTTACTTCTACATGTATGTGTAATTGTCTAACAGCTCTAATAGTCCTGAATTTTCCAATCTTTTTGGGATTATGTAGTACCAGTAATTGTGCATGGAAGACTTCCCAGTGCAAAGTGAATTTACAGACATGAAATACATATACACTATGTAGTTGATTCTTTGATGCATTTTGTAGCTTTGGCTCAGTCATTTTTTGATGTGTGTCAGTTTTGGAAACTTACATGTACATTTAAATGATCTGTATGTAATGTAATCATTTCATGATTATTATTTTATTGATCAATTCAAGGCTTCGCCCTGACAGTGTTACAGAGAGGCAACGTGTGTGGGAGGAGTTAACCAGATTGATTGACACATGGACCGAACTATACAACAAAGAGCAATGCTTCCTGGTTGAGGTTGGTTTAATGCTCCGGCAAATGTTTTCCCAACTGAAATTTAATCATATATAACGGGTTTGCCCTTACCCAACATATATTAATAAACACTGTATGCTCAGTGCTTGTCCGAGAGCTTGCGAAAAAAAACCTCACAAGCTTACTCGGGTGGGACTCGAACCCACGACCTCCTGCTTACTAGTGCAGACATCTTAACCACTCGACCACCGAGCTTGCCGGGGTCAGCTGGCCGGTCCGAGTCAAATGAAGCAGCGGGTACCGCGAACTATTTTCAAGATGCATTTTTGCGTTGGAGAGATGTTAATTATATATAACGGGTTTGCCCTTACCCAACGTATATTAATAAACACTGTATGCTCAGTGCTTGTCCGAGAGCTTGCGAAAAAAACCTCACAAGCTTACTCGGGTGGGACTCAAACCCACGACCTCCTGCTTACTAGTGCAGACGTCTTAACCACTCGACCACCGAGCTTGCCGGGGTCGGCTGGCCGGTCCGAGTCAAATGAAGCAGTGGGTACCGCAAACTATTTTCAAGATGTATTTTTGCGTTGGGGAGATGTTAATTATATATAACGGGTTTGCCTTATCCATCGTATATTAATAAACACTGTATGCTCAGTGCTTGTCCGAGAGCTTGCGAAAAAACCTCACAAGCTTACTCGGGTGGGACTCGAACCCACGACCTCCTGCTTACTAGTGCAGACGTCTTAACCACTCGACCACTGAGCTTGCCGGTGGTCGAGTGGTTAAGACGTCTTAACCACTGAAAATAGTTTGCGGTACCCTTGTGAGGTTTTTTTCGCAAGCTCTTGGACAAGCACTGAGCATACAGTGTTTATTAATATACGTTGGGTAAGGGCAAACCCGTTATAAATAATTAACATCTCCCCAACGCAAAAAATACATCTTGAAATTTAATCATTGTTCATGCTCGTAAGCTTTAATTTTTGTGAATCATTGGAGGTATAAAAATGTTATGGAGTATATTTAAAACCTGATAGGGGCCTGATAGAGGCCTGAAAATGATAATGGACTGAGGGATGCATTCCACTAAATTACTAGATTCCTGTGCTAGAGCTTATTAATATGACTTGGGTCTCTAACTCGGGGTATGTTGTTCACAAAAACCTTGAACTTGTGAGCCTATTTTGCATAGAGGTGGACAGTTACATGTGTTCACACTGCCTGAACCGTTGTATAAACAGTTACATGTGTTCACACTGCCTGAACCGTTGTATAAACAGTTACATGTGTTCACACTGCCTGAACCGTTGTATAAACAGTTACATGTGTTCACACTGCCTGAACCGTTGTATAAACAGTTACATGTGTTCACACTGCCTGAACGTTGTATAAACAGTTACATGTGTTCACACTGCCTGAACCTTTGTATAAACAGTTACATGTGTTTACACTGCCTGGACCTTTGTATAAACAGTTACATGTGTTCACACTGCCTGAACCTTTGTATAAACAGTTACATGTGTTCACACTGCCTGAACCTTTGTATAAACAGTTACATGTGTTCACACCGCCTGAACCGTTGTATAAACAGTTACATGTGTTCACACTGCCTGAACCTTTGTATAAACAGTTACATGTGTTCACACTGCCTGAACCTTTGTATAAACAGTTACATGTGTTCACACTGCCTGAACCTTTGTATAAACAGTTACATGTGTTCACACTGCCTGGACCTTTGTATAAACAGTTACATGTGTTCACACTGCCTGAACCTTTGTATAAACAGTTACATGTGTTCACACTGCCTGAACCTTTGTATAAACAGTTACATGTGTTCACACTGCCTGAACCTTTGTATAAACAGTTACATGTGTTCACACCGCCTGAACCGTTGTATAAACAGTTACATGTGTTCACACTGCCTGAACCTTTGTATAAACAGTTACATGTGTTCACACCGCCTGAACCTTTGTATAAACAGTTACATGTGTTCACACTGCCTGAACCTTTGTATAAACAGTTACATGTGTTCACACTGCCTGAACCTTTGTATAAACAGTTACATGTGTTCACACTGCCTGAACCTTTGTATAAACAGTTACATGTGTTCTATTACTCCACGATTGCATTTAGACGGCGCAATGTTCAACTAATATTTGGATGTATTTTGGGGAAGGGCAGATAAAACTATCTTGTTGGCTAATCCATGGATGTACATCCATCCGATTTTGAACTGCTTACTATAGAGGGATCCCAATACGACACTTTTAGCGTCGATCTGCGCACTTCCGCATTTGAGTGCTTCCAGAAATGAGCATGTTTGATTGCAGAACAGAGAAATGTATATTGTGCCCTTTTTGTAAGTGTGTTTGGGGAAAGGGGGCAGATTATTTAATCCAAATGATTGAAAAAGGTCTGAAATTACATGTACATGTATTCAATTTTTATTCCTGCAAAGCACCTTCCCCCAATGCAATGGGAAACGAAAAGTAGAGAGTGTGAATTAACAATTCTGTCATCCTGTCCTTTTTGGGGGTTTGTCTTCTCTTTGCCCTGTAATTCTGTGGAAGAAGAGGTTCAATTCCATCTTGTAACGAATTTAATTCACACTGCCTGAACCTTTTTATAAACAGCTGAAATAAAGTGGCCACCTGTATCATCCCTCCATATAAAAGCAAGAAAGCACATTTTGATTTTGGAATTGTGGGTTCCAACTTGTGGGTCTATTTTGCATAGATGTTGGCAGTTACATTCAAATCTGAGCATGGAGTTTGACTACTATGTGTATGCTAGGGGCATTTTGTAAGAGAGGATGAAATGTTTTTGGTTGGCTAACCTACATGAAGCTGAAAAGATACCTGATCTTATGGCCATGATCTTAAATTTCCAGTTAACTACATACATGTATATGTATCAATTAGTTTTTATCACGTAGTTTCTGTGTGCTTTTGCAGCAACACAAAATGGCATACCTCATCACAGCAGTTTGTAATTGTTATTTGAACTGAATATAATACTAGTCTAAAAACAGAATATTTTACACAATAAGCTCATGGTAGCGGTACAATATGATACACATGATTATTTTATTTATATTTATAGGCAATAGAGAGACTACAGGTCAACCAGACAGTCAATGAAATCTGTATTGGTGCATTAGAAACTGTTCTACGCAGACTACGCTCTGTTGGAGAGAAATATGCTGTGCATGCAATGCTTATGGTAGATGCCAAGTTGTTAGCTCTCTATTCAAGGTAAGTACAAACCTGTGAGGGCCCATTTGCAGAGACAAACAGTACAGAATGCTGCACGATTAAAAAATATTCAACACAGTGTTTTTCTACATGTATGGCACAATTCACAGTGACGGTGGATGTAACAGTGAAAAATGTTTCAATGGGAGAAAATCCAGTTGAACTAATTATGTATTCAATTACTTTATAAATGGGACAAAAGAAAACAAAACAGGAAATCAAACTCGACCTTTGAAGGAAATGAAAAAAATAATTTGGGGGAGATGAAGAATCTTTTGTAACTTCCAAAAAATTCACGAAAACCAAAGAAAACGAAAGAAGTTAAAAAAAACTAAATGGCAAAGGGAAACTGAATGGTTGTCATAAGTTTTCATGTTTCAGAAAGAAAGTGTATTCCTCAGATTAGAGAACTTTTAAAAGGAAACAAAACTCTGTCAGCTTAATATATGTAATTAAACAACAATGAAACTAGGCAATAAATAAAAGGGGCAAGATACAAGAACTGGATGTATACATCATTGGTGGAAAAAAGAAGCAAGTCTGGTCTGAGCCAATTGGGCTCATTACCCCAGTGTTTATCTCCAGTTTCCTTGTCATGAAACGACTGAAAATATTTCTGTTCCCCTGGATGGGATGCCAGTTCCTCGCAGGTTGCTTCCCCAGCAAATACTGGTACTCATTTATACTCCTATGTGGAGAGACGCAAGCAGGGGTGAAGTGGCTTGCCAAGGGCCATGACATACTGCCAGCAGCTGGATACAAACCTCCAACCCTGTGGTTGGAAGCCACAGACCCTAAACACCTGGCCACAAGCCCCCACATCATTGAAAAAGAAGCAGTGAAAATTATGAGACGTATACCAATCAAAGAGCAGACGCTTGTACGATGTAAAGTCTGCATGTGTATACTGTAAAGGGCAACAGATTAGAATTGGTGTGAGTCCTTACTCTGTTACGATACAGTTGGATCATTCCATGATGTAAAAGACTTTGATACAATTAAACTATGTCCTAAAATATCATGGTACGATGGTTATTTGTTGTTGCTGTGTGAAAGACGTGTGCGGTATATTTGCACGAAGCAGCCATTTCCAAACATGTCCTATATATATTGGCTGAAACAGTGCACCCGGTTAGTTCTCATCCAGCCTCCAAGATGAATGGACATGATGCTGCTCTTCTGCAACTTGCTTTCCTCCAAGAACATCATAGGAACAGCATAGAATTCTTCCTGATTGAGCTGAACTTGTACCATGTCTATAAAGATCCTACTACAATGCTTATACATATTTGTACACTAAGACTATGTGTACGCCATCTTTACGAGGCTGTTAATACACTGTCTATGCAATTTGAAGGCACTACAACCCTGCAATATAAATTTTCATGCTCAAAATTTATGGCACAGCCTCCCTGTCCATGAAGACCCTACCATGTTACTGTCAGGTTTCACTGAGTTCTTACTGTCACGATTGGCCACACTCGCCCAATTTTTTGAGCACGTAATTTGAGTGTGATGGGGTATATAAACCCCATCACACTCAAATCACACACGTACATGGGGTTACAACAATTTTGATATGAATATAGAAGTTGTTTTTTTCTTTCTTAGCTGTTTAAATATGCACAGATATGTTCCAATTAATTTAAAATTGCAGCATGTCTCAAATTTTGGCAGCTAAACCCCTTACAATGGTCTTAGATGAAAGGCTACTACATGTATTACCAAATCTGAGCCAAAATAAAATAGAAGAACATGACAGCTGGTAAGGAGTGAAGCTAAAGATGGCATTCCTATGAAGTACTAACTACTCTTACACCCACCTTAATTGAACATTCCCTTTAATTTTAGTAGACACTGGCCTTTATTTTGTTTTCTTCACATTAGTCGCAAGGCATCTGAATTGCAGTCATCGGATATTTTGATAGCCACACTTCTGGCACAGAGCTTCTATTATGCCAAGGAGAGCTCAGAAAGCTTTGTGACACAAAGCGTGCAGCATTGTGAATGGCCAGACAGCTCACTCAACCCGCAACTTTCCAGCAACAGTGATGAATATTTGAGTGCAGATGATGGGGTAACTGGTTTACATGTAATTTATCGTTTGAATTTAATGTGAGAGATATTGCTACCATATTTACAGTTTCAAGTAAATTGAGTTCATGTAATGTACTGGTATCATGTATTGTGTTGCAGACACTTACATGTACAACAGTACCCATCCGAATATGTAAAGTTTCGTATCTAGCGGCGAGAGACTTATTTTGCAAAATCGTGAATATTAAATGTTTATCTGATCTGAATAACTGCTGTCTATTGAAATGCTGCGTTTTTTCAAATAGACAACTTTCATATGCCTCGTGAGTTGGGCGTTTTTGCGTCACTACTTTTGAAACTCGTTTCGCCTTTTTAAAATTTTCTCAATCGGTTAAAATCGAGTACATTTTCGGCCTAATGCAAATGACCTCTGAAATTGTTTGACCTCCAAATTCATCCTTCATCTTTTACTTTTTTATTTTTTGGATCGTAAAGTTTATGATCCAGTGGATAATTGCTAAAGTTAAACAGTTTACATTTTTTACACAGGTACTTGGTTAAATTGCTGGTTTGAATTTGAACTAATGAAGAATCTGTGTCAGTGTATAAAAAACACACATTTGAACCGAAGTCCGTTTTTAACGTGTTATAATAGAAATTAAAGTTTTGGACAAGTCTAATACACTTACACCGCAATAGATTGGCTTATTTAGCTTTGTTTTTATGGGATACATTTTGACAAATGAAAGGTCACATTCTTTAAATGGATTAGTCGATTTATAATTTGATTTAAAATTTAGCTTCTAATAATTGTCAGCGTCGTGCGAGTCTCGCAATAAATGCCCATCCATGCGATAGCCCACATTTTCCATAGTTTTACCAAAAACTGAATTATCAATTTGAAAAAGTTTTTTTCAAAATCAGACTTTGCCAATTTACGTAATTCTGTGTTTTTATTGATGTAACTCTTCATCCATGGAGCTTGTTTAAATTACCTTACCCGGTGTACTTGTTTAACTCTAAACCGAGTTCTTGATATTTTTGTAAACTGCGATAGTGAACTACATATTTGTATTTGGTGTTTAAAGTGGATACGACTTTATCTATGGACATAAATCGCTCACCATTTGCTATAAGATCTTTTTGGTACTCTGAGAACCAATCACTTGGGATCATTAAATTTTCTGGTGCCAGTGGGAAATCGTTATGCTTGTTATGTAATGTTTTGGATAGTCCAAAGCCACTTCTAAAATATATTCATTAAATGCTTTTGGGGAAATTTTCAAAATCTAGTCTGGAGTAAATTTGGTCACATCGTAAACCCATCGAAAGTGTTTAAAGGCAAAGGCTGACTCATTGCCCAACCGTATAATTATAATAATAAATTATTCGCGTCTAAATACATGATGTGTGACGCCGGTTTCTCAGGGTTATAATCTTCTAAATCCGGATTATTCGCTTTAGCATAGCGATATGCACACACACTTGAAATGGCGCCTCTTTGTTAATAATTCCAATTCAATGCCGGAGTGTTTTAGCAACGCGTCCCAAGATAATCCAGGCGAAGTATAATAATTGGCTGGATCAAGGCCATAATTTACTTTACACACTTTGCAAAAGTTTTCAAATACGCCTGCTAATAATAGTACGTCCGTCTAAACGTATAAATCTTTATAATCTCCGAGATTACGGCAAATTGAATGTTTGCCATACTTTTTCAGCCAGTGAATATTCTTCCTCCGAAATAGACATATGCCTCAACGAACTGTAGAAAGCAGCTCGTTGGGGCAGGCTTGTTTCTTCAAATTTATTAAACGAGTCTATATATTCATACGGGTAAATTGCCTTTTCTAAAAGTAAATCCGTGGAATTTGGGAACGTTTCGCGGAGCAGGTTAAAATCTTAAGTGGAACAATTTTTAACCAATCGATCGAGCGGCGCCGCCATGAAATGAAACGAATCCAAGAACCGGAGTTGATCGAAGCTAAATGAAATATAATCCTCGGTATTTTTAGCAATGACGCTAATTGTACCTTCGTTAAACACTTGAGCACCTTGCATAATTAAATGAGCGTCGTATTTCTCTAAATTGTGCAAAATCACGACAACGGGCATTTGGCCGGGCACTCCTCGTAACTTAGCATTACACTGAGCGTGTGCTGGACCTCGGTACTTTCCCATCACATGACAATGGTCGCGAACTTTGCAAAATTTATTAATGGGCTTTTCACAAGTCATGCAAATATAATCCCAAAAACCGCTTTCGTTTACTGAACTAAAGGAAGCTTTTTTGTCTTTAGTTTTTGGTTCATTTGGAACTTGGCACCGGCACTGAAATTCTTTAGTTTTGCAAATGCATTTTTCACAGATCCAGCATGTGTTAGAATTTTCGTAAATCTTTCGCAATTCGTGCGACCAAATAATCAGCTTTGGATTGGTAAATGTTTTATTGATCTTGGCAACTTCTCTAGAAAGCGATTGCACAAAATTAACTGCCGTGTCTGGACTTCTGTAAGTCCCGCGACCGGTGCGAATTCCATTTCATCTGACAACCGCATAAGAACAACCACAGGTCTTGTGAACTTGCATTTTAACTGTGTTTAATTCTTTCGGCGGCAAGTGTTCCGAAACAGATTCGAAATCTGCGTAGATTATATGAGCGTCTTGCTTGTTTTTATAATTTTCAAATTTGAGAATATTTTTGCCTTTAGCGTGTAATTCAACCTTGCATGCCGCTGTGTCAATTCCTTGACAATCTTCTTGATGCATGCCTAATCTTTTTTGTGTTTGAAAATGTGTTAGGCATTTGAACAGCCAATATTTTTTGTGACTTTGTTTATCAACGTCATCCATTAACTGTGAAAAGTTTTTAATCCAGCAATGATGACTCGTTTCGCCTTGCGTAAAATAAAGTAAATTCATGGGCTCTTTTTCGCATTTAGGTTTGTAAAGTACATAAGTGCCTTCTTTCTCCGAGTAGCCAAATGCATTGATGGCTAAATTATTTATGATGCAATGCGTGGAATTTGTGAAATTGGTGTGAGAAAGCTTATATTTGTAAAATTTAAGCCGTCTTCTTTAGTGAAGGTTGAGATACGCTCGTTAATGATTTATTTTGTAATTTGGATTCGTTTCTAACTGTTGTTTGACATTGTCTGAATATAATTTTAAAAGCACTCGCAAGGCCCAGCGAATGCACTCTTAGTCCTCTTTATTTTGAACGTTGATAATTGCAGTTTTTACTGCCAAATACTTTGCGAGTGGAATATAAGTAGCACTGACTGGATTATATTTCACCATAAAACGCCACTACTTTTTCAAAGACCCAGCCCAAACCTTTCTGTTCATGAGCTTTCAGGTCTTCTAAATGTTTGGCAAATTGTTGGTTTAAAACTTCTTTAATCTCTTTTTTAGAGAAGACTGTGTTATTTTCACTCGTAAATGTGAAAACACCGATTTTGGTCTCTGCTCCGGGTTTTTCTATTTTGAATTGAACCTTGATTGCCATTTGTAATTTATTCTCCAACTATATGTGCACAAACCACACATAGACACCATGTTTTGGTTTTTGGCAAAGATTTCTAGCGGCAAGTTTATTTGTTTTTGCCGATTTCAACGCCACTTTCTATTGCCACACTTGGCAGAAATTCTGTAAGATTTCTTGGCACACTTGCCATACTTGCCACACTTGGCAGAAACTCAGGCACACTTGCCAAAGAGATACTTGCCACACTTGGCAGAAAAACAGGAACAAACTCGCTAAAGGCTTGCCACACTTGGCAGAAAAAGGCAAAGTTGTTAGCAGAAAGACTTGCCACACTTGGCATAGCAGGTTGGAATTCCTTGGCACACTTGCCATGCAAACAAACCCCACCGGAACCAGTAGGTGCTTGTCCTATGATTCATAGTCATGTGATTCTATTTATCCTTTACAACTTAAGAAAAACTTACATAAGGCACGCCGTTTTTTCCACCGCTTGAACAGGCGGTTGGAATAAGCCCCACCAGAACAAGAGGGTGCTTGGCATAGTGTTTAAGAAAAACAAAATGAAACATTACTAACGACTAACTTTACGTTATAATCACTGCGAGATAAGTCGCCTAAATTGTTTATTTGTTTACTTCGGAAACTGCATGTCGCTCCCAGGTAGTTCCCGCCCTTAAACCAGTAAAAGCTAAATTCATAGTCCAAAATTATGGTGGAGATGGGGAGGTGGTGGGTTTAATTTGTGTGTTGCCGCCTCAAAAATCTAAGCCGAAGTGGCCCATTTTTAGTGCCAAACTTGCTGTGGTTCAACGTTACTTCCTTGAGGCCTTCTGGCTTCACCAATTATTCCCCTCGAGACAGTTTAGGTGTCTGGGCCGGGAAGAAGTACCACATTCTCTGAACCCTGTGAGGCCTCTGTTGATTGATGGAAGGCCATGCAGCCACTTTGCTGATCCCATTAAGCCAGCTAGTGCAAGACAGTGATGGGTGAGACAGTAGTGCCTTGTTCACCATGGTATAAGCCAGATGACCAGGACTGTTTCAACGACTAAACAACGTGCATTGTGGTGAATAATGCATTTTATCCCATAGCGATAAAATAAATTATATGTGCCAATTTCTTTAAACTAGGCAAATGCTTTGTCTTCGATATACTTTTTGTAAAAATCGAAAAAGTGAATCAGATCGTCAGCAAAGAAATTAGGTATCAGTTCCCAATATCTGCAGTTAAATTGAAAGCGTCGGATTCTTTGGATGTTTACTTCTTCAATTACTTGTGGCTTAATGTGTGATTTAATTGCGGTGATTAGGTCCGTTCACAAAATTTTACCTTTTACGCCCATGGTCGTAAATTCTATGTCGTTGTCTTGCACTATTTTAAAAAATTGACGATATGATTGTCTCGAGAGATTTCTACATTGCTGTTGAGTCGCTTTAATCACTTTTACGAGTTCCGGTTTTGAATGACTCTTTTCATTGGGCGGCGGTAATGGAATGTTATATCGTTTGCAAAGTCTGCCAGGAATGATTTTTTCAAACCCCTAAAATTTATCAAGAAAGGGCAGCATTGTGATTTGGTTTCTCTATTCATGCCTCTTTTATATTATAGGTTTTTAAAATTTATCTCAATTTTTTCCCGGCATGCCCCGGCGTCGAGCTATTTTTTTTTAATTAGAAAGGTCCCGGGGGAGAAGTCCCCTTTAGTATGTTTGGGACATCACGAGTTAGGGTCGCGTTTGGGGTCACAAGTTTTGGGGAAGTCCCGGCTGATCTGGGAGGTGAAAAAGAGGGTCTGATCTGAAACTGGCTCATCCCTACTACTGTGTCAGTGAAATTTTTTTGTAAGAGCCAAAAATATGGGTAAGTCACAAATGAAAACTATAGAAGTAACTACACGTACGTTTGACCTAGAGAGGAAATGAAGAGACATATTTGATGTTAAGTAGCTCTTCCACCAAGCTATTACATGTTTTGTGTCACTTGTGAACTCTAAATGAATTCTCAAAAGTTAATTTTATTAGTGGTGCCGAGTGAAAGGGACTAGTTGAGTATTTTTGTGCATTCAGTTCTTCTAGCGAGTTAGAAATTTAAAAATGAACGAAGTAAAAACATGGCGAGAGCGTTGAACATTAATACAGTATCAAATGCCTCACCACATATACTATTGTACATGAGCAAACATGCATGATGGAGACACAGGACCTAGCCCCAACTTTAAACGTACATACGTAACATGTATGTATCCATATTTTGCAACATTTCCAGGAACGTTACAGCCTCTCCTCGGGATGTCTTACTTTGTATCAACACAATGAACTCAGTTGTCTACCAGTAGTCTAGTATGTGTACATGATACAACATGCCTGTGTGTATCTCGACATGAACAACCCTGACTTTGATTACCATCTTAAATAAGCTTTGCTTGCCTGACTTTGATCACCATCTTAAATAAGCTTTTTCGTGAATGTAGGCTAGATCTGTCTATATTCTGAATTTTTACATCAAAAACTACAATACCACTTTCCGATCATGAACATTACAGTATGATTGATCCGGTAACCCTGATATGCTTTCATGGTGAGAATGCTAATTCCAAGTGTTTTCTGTGCGATACCAATCGTATGTGGTACTTGAATGGGAGTCTTGCCAACTTCTCAGAATGCTCGAGGAGCCAATATGAGAGCACGGGTATTTCTATTTCTTCTCATCACTTCCCTTCTGTTGTTCTCCAAGGCATAGTAAATTGTTGCTCCGCTTCAAAAAAGTAAGAAACAAAATGAAATACAGCAAATGAAAAAAAAACTAAGAAGCTTGGATGGAACAGTTGCAGTTGGTTTGTGGACTCGAACCTAAGCTGCTTTCAGCTGCACTTGGTTTGTAACCTTTTTCCTAGATTTTTTTTCAAGCCCTCAATCTTAATCTGCCCACTGCTGAAGTTTTAGTCGAGTACGTAGAAAATAATGATGATAAACACAGTGAATCATGCTGTCGGCATTGGGTGCTTTTTATCCAGGGAAAAAAAAGAACACTGTGGGCTAGATTTGTCCCATATCTATGTCCCATCTCTCGATGCAAAAACGCAATGCGGTTTCCTCCATATTCCATGGTTAAAAAGGACACAAATTCGTTTGTGCTTATCTTCACTTTGAAGTACACTACTTTCTAACCTTCCCCTTCTCCGAAATGTGACAGTTGTTTGCTTGGGGTACTTAAAACAAATATGTTTTTTTAAAATTTATTTTGCCCTCCCCTTTCAGTGTTACTGACCAAAATCTTGAGGCTTTATATAAGCTCCAGCCTACATACACCGAAGCTTTAGCCTGGATTATGCATGGCTGGCCCATGAGTAGTGACGAAGCTTGTGTTCATTAGATTCACGGTGTACCCAGCAATGCACTTAGTAGATGCATGTGAACTGCATACATACTGCACAGTGCCTATTGAGAGTGACACCTAACTCTAATGTGCATACTTAGCATGCACATTTGGGTTAGGCATTACTCTCAACATGTACTGTGCAGTATGTATGCAGTACACATGCATGTAGTACGTATAAAGTGCATTGCCGTAGCATTTCTGTGGCAATGAGCTGGTCCGTTCCTCAGATGGAGTCATCCGGATGTGTTCTTTGCCAATATGTGTTTCAAACCCTAAAATAGCCATCCTTATTTTTTGATAAGATGAATGTATTTCAAACAGATCGTCAAAACGTGTATAACACCGCCTTTCATGCGAAACATAAATCAAATGCAAAATGTTCTTGTACTGTACCCATGAAGGAATCACGATCCAACTAAGCCAACACTATATGAGTTGGATGGCCCCGACTGTCAACCTTTTTACTCTTTTAGGCAAATACAAAAAAATCCAAATTGCTTACTGGCTGTCATGACTTAAATACACAGTACAATTTGAAAGAAATAGAAGGCATGATATTTCAATCCTAGCAGAATGTTTCCTTTTTTTAACAGCGGTGATATTTAGTTTACAAGTCATAACGATTTGTAAAAATTTCTTTGGATAACCAAAACAATAAAGGACAACCCACCAACAGAGCGGGCCTTTTTATAGATTAAAAGGAAAAGTACCGTATATTAAAAACATTACAGGTAGATGCCACCATGGTGCAACGCGTGGGAGCATGCATGGGAGATCACCAACAAACTTTCTTATAAACTGTTTGTAGCATAAAGTTTAGATTTAATTGTGCCTTTCGAAATGAATGGGGGTGTCACACTGATTAGCTAGAATATATTCATAATAATGGTCAAAAACAAATAAAACACATCCAGATGACTCGGCTCGTAGAATGGACCAGCTCATTGCATGCCACAGAACATCAACGCTGTAGGACTGGACAAAAAATTTGGGAAAAAGGCTAGAAACCAAGTGCAACTAATTAAAGAGCAGCCTACATTCAGTTCACAAACCGACTGTTCCATCCCAGTTCATAGGTTTCCTACTATTTGTTCTACTTTATTGCATTGAGGTTTTTTAAACGGAGCAACATATCACCATGCCTTGGAGAATAAAGGAGGGGAAGTGATAGGAAGAAATAGAAACGTCTGTGCACTCCTATTGACTCGTGAATCATTCCATGAAGTTGGCAAGACTCCCATTCAAGTACCAAGTAAGCCTAGTATCGCACAGAAAACACTTGAAATTTGCATTTCTCACCGTGAAAGCATACCAGGGTTACTGGAAAGCGGTATACTAATTCAGAATTTACACAGATCTAGCCTACATGTATGCAAAGCTTATTTAAGATGGCGATCAAAGTCAGGGTCATTCATGTCGAGATACACTCAGGCATGTTGTATCATGTACGCATACATGTACTAGACTACTGACAGACATGTACATTCACTGCGTTGATACAAAGTAATACATCCCAAGGAGAGGCTGTATTAAGGTCCCAAGAAGTATTGCAAAATATGGATACATACATGTTACGCATGTAGTTATAATCAGGGCCAGGTCTGTGTCTCCATCATGCATGTTTGCTCATGTACGCTAATATAATGTGGTGAGGCATTTGATACTATATTAATTTTCAATGCACTCGCCTTGTTTTGACTTTGTTCATTTTTTAATTTACCACTCAGAACAAGAACTGAATGCTGAAAAATACTCAACTAGTCCCTTTCACTCGGCACCACTTATAACATTTACTGTTCAAGAATTTCTTTAGAGTTCACGAGTGACACAACACATGTAATGGCTTGGTGGAAGAGCTACTTAACATCAGATATGTCTCTTCAAAACGTAGTTACCTCTATGGTTTTCATTTGTGACTTATTTTTGGCTCTTAGAAAACAAAATGTCACCGACCCTCTATATATTGTGGAGTTTTCAACCAAGAAAAAATCTTTATTTTTGTGCCACCGACCCTGTCCAGAACATAAAGAAAAAAAAATCATCATTTTAATCCCCGACCGATTGACTTGGCCTCCCCAAAGATAAAAAATACAAGAACCATAGAAGGAACTGTGCTCATCACATCAGGAACGGCAAGGGCAACTCTTACCCCGTCCCTTACGTACAAAAATCAAATGTAAAGAAGGCAATGAAAATGAAAGGGAACGAAATGCATTAATTTGCCAAGAAAACCCAACCCGGCTGTAAACCGTTCAAGTCTCTTTATTCTGTATTCATCTTTACCATTTGACTATAACCTTATGTACAATCTGGGCTCATGTTTCAGCGTAAAACAAATTACACGTATTTTGTGTTTACTTGTTTAACTTTTTTTCTCCGATTTAGTGGTCTGTACAGGAAATGAGGGGAATTTCATTCTGTTTTTCATGACACAAGTAATATACACCGTTTACATTTTGCCCTAAAAATAAATCTCCCTCTACCCATTCAATTTATTTCAAATCTACAGAAAAAAAGACGGTTCCTGGAGAGAGATGAACAGCCGTAGAGTTTCTTTTTAATAGAAAATGAAACACTTGTAAGGATTAAAATGTACGGTAAAAGAAACATTCTCTGAACTAGCAAAAGTTTCCAGTGTTATCCTTAGTCTCCGGTAAAATTTGGAGCACAAATCTGAAGGTAATGCTCGTGTTTAATGGAGCCTAGTAGCTTAAAATGTTTGTAAAAAAAATAACACCAAATTCAATATCACTGGAAACAGAAAAACAGTGGGCCGTCCATGAGGATGAAAAATTTTAAAAAGCAAAATTTCATGATTTAAGATCAGTAAATATGTTCCCCAAATTTCCTAAAGCAATAAAAAAACTATGACTTGAATTTCTGTTCAAAAAGAATCATTTAATTTTTGAACAGTTCTATCTGTTCATTGTAAAAAAGATTTGATATTTCTGCAATAATCACACTTTCAACAGAAATTAAGCAAGAAAATAACATTTTGACGCAGATCGGTCAAAACAGACATAAATAAATGTCACTAACTATCAGATTGCCAGTCACTGGGATTTTGCTTGCTGTGTCTGTATTGCGGAGGTCTCAGAAATCAAATTTCATCCAATTGGAGAATTTGTTACGCAGCTTATGGAGACTTTGACAAACAATCGAAATGGGTGTTGTGTCAATACAGTGTAGACACTGCCAAGCACGTGGTTCAAGACTTGACTCCAGGAGCAAATTCGTCGATATGACATGTTAATTTTCAATTGAGAATGCATCCAAATTTTGTGTGAAAGCTTAAAATGTCATTGCAAAGGAGGTTGGAAAATCTTTCACACTAGTTTTATCAGAGGGACAGGAAGGTGGACGGGTTTTAATAGTTCCATGAGAGTCATTAAAACATTGGTTTCATGACCGAAAAGTTCGCTGACTACCAAAGAACCGCATGTCATTTTTTTGCATTTTTTTTAACGGCAGGCCTACTCTTTTAATGTATCTGCAATACTTGTTATACCAAATCTTCTAATTCTGGGCGTTATCGTGTTTGTGACTTGTGAAGGTGTTTCCGTTGGTAAATTCTTGCAAGGTCTGAAGGTCTAGGCATTATGTGTGTTTCAACGTAAGGCATCGTTTGTGAATTTCAGCTTATGTTCGCCCATCATTAGCAAAGAGGGGCGCAAAGTTTCCCAAACAGTGCTTTGCATTTCTCCCATATGGTGGCAGTCAAGTCTTCGCGAATCGGCCTTTACCTTCGCAAAAGAAAGGACTCCCCGGACAATTTCTGAAATTGCACCGCAATTCGCAAAGAATTCTTCGCAGTAAATCGATCGCAAAAAGGTCCTATACTTCTAAGCGGTTACAGTAGTGATTATGGGGGAAAGTAAGATAGCCATACAGAATATACCAGTGAGCATTAGAAGAAAACAAAGTTAGACACTTAGGTCAACAAAATTCATGTTAATGAAAATGAATTTGTGCTGTATGGCCAACAATCAGTGTTTTTGACAGTTTTAACAACAGTGGACTTGTTCAGCTTTGTCATTTTGGCAATTTTAGAAACATGTAAGAAGCAACTGGCTGAGGACAAGGTGTTCATTGTTACTCCTGGAGTACATCTTAGATGTAAGATTTGTGATCACCATTTCCCAGGAACTGAGCAGCATAATTGTACAGATGGAGTGAAGTTGAAGTGAAGTAGTTGAAGTGAGCGGTCAATTTGTTTTTGCTGCTTCTTTGCCAATGCCCATCTAATTAATTGTGTGCTGATGGCTCTAATCTAGATGTTTTTGTACTTCGCCCCTGTAAGTTTCCTTGAGTATCTCGGAAGATCCTATCTCAAGGAGTCACTCATTGACTGGTTTTCGTTCTTCAGAGACATGCCCAACATGGCTTTTGGCAAAATCCTGTGCAGCTTGGAGGACCAGGCTACATTCACAAAGATGAAATGGACAAGTGTATGCTAAAAGGAAAGCAGAAGTACAGTTGAGGCTTGCCTGTCGCTCCTAGTCATCAGTGGGTATTTGTATCTTGGGACCTGCTGCCTGCATCCTTTGTGGAAAGTACTACCTGCTCGGATAGTGCACTCATGTATACTATTCTTTAACAGGAAGGATATCATGTCTAAAGTTATCACGATGTAGAGTTTGTCACCCACATTGCATACAGAGTGGAGGTCCATTCCAACAGGATCGAGGGTTGATGGGAGGATTCAAAGCTTAGAAGTAAATGAGAGCCATTGTACAGAATATGCTGTCTTAACACCTAGGTGAACTTATGTACAAGTAGCATCAGGGCGATGGTGACTCACTGCATTTCTTTATTGCGGACATTGTATTACAACCTTCTACCCTATGCCAGGGAAATCCAGTGGAAAAATTTATCATGAGTTCAAGAAAAGAGTCTGTAAACACACAATAACCAACAACCACATTGATTGGAGAGTATTTGCCGGGGAGGATGTTTCTGATATAAAACAGCTGCTCCTCAATACAAGCACAAGGTCGTTATTCTGTATTCTGGTTTGCGTGTGTGTGAAATCATTGTCCAAAATCCGGCTCAAACAAATTGTAGCGGAAGGAAAAGGAGCATATTGCCTGAGTAAAGGAATGTCCATACTACATATGTGAAACAAGTATATGTGTGGATCAGTGGTTGTGGGTGTATGTGTTTGGATTTGCGCGTTGCTTCTGGAAATTAAGGTGTAAAGGTGTAATTTCTTACTTCTCAAAATTCACGTCCTTGTTGGTTAGTGATATTGAAAGGACAGCGTGAAGCTGACAGATTCCATTTTGCAGCAACAAAAGCTTTTCAGAAAGAAAAAGGAGGAGTGTCCTTTTATTGATGAACCCCCAAACACTACAAGTTTTATTGGTTCTTACTATGTATGAAACAGGTCAAGCAAGACTATCCAGTACATGTTACACCATAAATCCAACTCCTGTCATCACTTTAACGCATATCATAAAATGATTAAGTTGAGGGTTGTACAGTTGTAGATCATGAAGTAAATCTCAAACACAAAGATGGTACATTCGCATAAATGTTTGTAGCCTCTTTTCATGAAAGTACACAACTTAAGATTTTAAAAAATCTGCTTTTCTTGAGCAAATTCGATCAAGGACCATACATATGAAGTTAAGCTTGGTTCGACTCACTCTGATCGAATGCACGTTAGTCAACAATGGACTAGTCTAGTCAACTATTCGCAACCAGCCTATCGAGGTTGGTTGCATCGTTGGTTGCCATCAACCGTTCTTAATAGTACAGAGCAGAGAGGACCAGTTTTAAGAAAAATGCAGGAAAAACAGTATGTCTTTAATAACAATTTTGCTTGTTGTTATTTTGGCCTTCCTGTGGCCACTAGTCCTAATGACCTGACAACATTTGACTAGGGTTTTTTTATACTTCAACTTTACTGTACATGCGCTAGGTACATCACAAACTAACTACTAGTTACTAGTCCTTGATCGATCTTGCCCCTAGATGTACCTTACAGTTAAGTGGGAAATTAGCCTTTCCATGCTAGAATGCACTCAAAAACACTTGTTATTTTCCAATTATGACAAAATGGATAATGGGAAATAACAGCAAGTTGATGAACTCCCTTGAAGATGCTGTTTTGTTGACAGTGTTTTAGTTGCATTGTTTGTGGACAGCATTTCTTATACACACATTCACAAACTTAATTCTGGCTTGTTTGCAATTGATTGTGTTGTGTATTCCATGTTTAAAGTTACTGGTAATACATTACTTTTTTGATGACGTTTATACATACACACTGACATGTCATTTCAGTGAAAGTACACTGTTATTCTTAACTTTCATTTCTGCAGTCTGCCTATTACAGCCCTGATGACTCGGATAATGATGCCAGTGACATTGATACAACAGGCAGGTTTGGTACACAAGTCCAAGCTTGTCCTATGAATCGAGAGCATTTGGCCAACATGGAGGATAAGGGAGCAGCAGTGGATGGGACTTCATCAAGCGATGGTGAAGCAGAGCTAAGACAGGAGACATTTTACACACCTCCTATCAGTGTAACACCAGTGAAACCAAGAAGCAAGTCAGTCAGAGTACAGGTATTGATAGTCTTTCTTTCTTGTAGCTTGACGTGCATATGAATTACCCATATATGGTTTGTGTTCTTTTCAACTGTGTTTATGTATTCTTGTGTGTGGATTCATAAAATCAAAGACTGCAAACAACAGTGTACTTCTAATGCACTGAATGATAAGTTATAGTAGGTCCTGCCCAAGAAATTTTAATAAAATTACAAATAAACACCAATAATTAAAACAATAAAACAAAAAAATAAACACCGATATAAGTATATTCTCTACCCATTGTCAGGAACGGTGCAGTTTAGATTGAATTATCCCATCAGGATGTCAATACGATAATTACCTTGTATGTAATATTCAGACTTTGTTCCCATTTTTCCTCATATTTTGCTGTCATAGTTTAGAGTGTCCTTTAAAGTGAACTATTTGTGTATTATATTTCCTTTTAAAAAAGAAGTACATATTTAGAGGTACCCGGTGTATATTTCAAAGTGACTGAGCTCACAGGTTGTAATTGAGATGATTTGGGGATTTCTTTGTACCAGGAGCCATATTCCAGCAAGGATAGTAACGAATGTGGCCAAGCTTTGCCAGTAGCTGATACTGTTTCTGTGTCAGGTAGTGTCATTGCTAGTGAGAATCTAGACAGTGACAAGCGAGACTGTGTGCGTATGCCGGCATTCTTACAGCAACCATTTTGCAATTGTGCACCTCATATACTGCAATTTGTACCCGTCCTTCCTGGAACCACTATGGTTATTGTCAGTCAGGTCAGTATTTTTGTAGCATCCCTTTGCAATGTTACTTGCAGTATTTATGTGTTCATACTGGTACCAATGCTTGACAAGTAAACCATTTAAATGTAATATTCATCTCCACAGCTCTAACAAGTTTTGGTATTTACAATTTTGGCTTTGTTAAAGTTAATGCCAACCCTGTGAAGTACTTCAAGCCTTTTGTTCTCGATTCTGCGATTATTGCAGCTACTCATTGTTTAAATTCTTCTGTGTATGAAAACCTCCTTATCAATTATTTTAAAGGTGAGAGTACAACTGGCCAAGTTAATCAACAATGCATTGTACCTCCTAAACCTGATTAGCCAACCAAGGAGTGAGGTGACAGAAGTTCAACAAAGTTTTTCTCTACGAACCTTATCAGAAGCATTAGAAAATGTCATCAAACAAGTCTGTGAGCATGCCAAGAAGTTTAAGGTAAAAAATTCTTGAACAACTTCTTTTCACTCTACATAGTGATACATGTACCATTGGTAAAGAGAGTGTGGTTGTGATTCCATATCTACAGGGTATTTACATTCTAAACAGTGGGTAGCCAGTGTGGCTCTCCATCTGCCAACTTTGAAATATGATGAATTTTGAAAGATGCTTTGTGGCATGTACAAAAAGCTGCACATTTTAAGTGGTGGTTTTATCATTTCGAGTAACTTTTTGTCAGCAACCACAAATTTCAGAAACAATACCTGGGACTTTTATTACACAATAACCTGTTTCTTAGGTTTTTTGTTATGCATAAATATAAATTTATGCAAATTGTGGGTGCAAATTTCAGACGTACATGTACTAATTGGAATTGGGCATACTGCAGACCAATGGCAAATGTTTGTGCGATAAACGTGCTATAATTAGTTGAAATCTCTACAAAATCTTTCAAGGGCATTTAAGCTGAATGCATTCCTTAGGTGTTGGGGAAAATTACAAGGACACGCATGATTCCAGCAGTCAAACATGTTGTTATTCAAAACACCAACAATCAATGACAACACAAACTTTGCTTGTCTTGTCGATCCGATCTGTCAGACACTGCTGTACTTGATATTGCTGGTTGACAACAAAGAGTGTACTACGCTTTTGCACTGGACATATTTGTACACAGTGCCTGCACATAAAAGCCATTACTGGGTGTTTTTGTTAAGGAATAGGCATTTTACTTGACTGTTTAGAGACTTGATATGGAAAATATTTTGACTATTTGTTTAAATGAGAACCAAAGAACTCTCAGCAGATAAGCACTTGTTGTATACTGTGACGCAGAATAAGCTGTCGCTAAGTGCTTTGGATGCCAAATGGTTCTTGTTACCAAAGGGTATAGGTTATTTGGTTAAGAAACATAACTATAAGAGCTGGGTGGTAACTCTCTGTCTCCAGGAATGACTCAGTTCTTCTCACACAAACAAGCGTTTTGGCTCTTTGGTCAGGTAGTACAGCGTAGGACCCAGTGTTACCTTCTTACCCTTCACTCTTTTAAACTGACTTGTTTTCTTTTCAATTTGGGACATGGTACAAATATTTGGTACAAATATGATCAGTTGTTGTACTGATGCTACCACTTTCTTGTTCACACGGGTAATACAAGTACCGGACTAAAGCATTGTTAAGTATCGGTTTTCTCTGCCGCTCAAGTCAGTAGAGTTGGGTTGGCTCCATTCACAACCGCCGGTAACTGTTTCACGCAATCAAGCATGATCACTTCAGTAGGACTGAGCTCTTAATCTTGATGGTCTCTGATCAACTGGTCTTTTTATCGTTCAAGACTTTCATGACCAGGGGTAAACCCATTCGGTGTTTTGCTCAACCCCCCCCCACCCAAGTTTAACATTTCTTGTGCGTATTTGTGTCCAAACAACCGTTCAGCCAAAGTCATATTATACCGTTCAACAATCCCTTGCAATCGGTGAACCACTGGCTCACCTACAAGCAAATTTACTTTTTACTTTTAAACAAGGTGTTAAATTCAGTTGTAAATTCTGTCCCAGTAAATTGTGTCTCTTTTGTTCTTTGTCGACTTTTTTGTTGGGAGATGCCACTAAACAAAAAATTATACCCGGTGAATGCTGGTGCATTGATGATAGCGCCACCAACCATTATAACAGTTTTAAAAAGTCTCTTAAATTTAAAACATTTAAATTAAAGAAGTATCAATTAAAGAAAGTATATCTTAAAAAGATGAATCAGTGCAGCAAGAAACTACACCCAAACAGATGGTTAAAATTGCCAAGAGCTATCAAAGGCGAAAGGAAAGACGTTGTGATTACCCTTAACCGTAGTACCATCAGCTCAGGACAAAAACTGATTGTTAAGTGCCCTCCGTTAGGCGTAGATGACGTGATTGTACCCAACATGAGTGAATTAGTGTTCAAGCTCGAGCTAGATGACACATTGGACGACAACAGAAGCGTGTACAACAATGTAGCCCAAAACTTAATTCAAGAAATGTATGTAAAGTTGCAAGGCAATGAGATTGTGAGCTACAGAGACACGGACACGTCCATCAATTTTAAAGACAATTAATTACACACCAACATCACTAAAAACATGGCTTACTTTGGACTCGAATGAGAAAACTGGGCTAAGCTCCATTTGGGAGCAGGCGACCCCAACGACTCAGCCAAAGATAAAGGTAAACATTTGGAAGCAGGTACGCGATTCCTCTGGATGTTCAGCTGTTAATGGATCACATGCCTTTTTTTTATCAAACAACTGTTGACGTACGAACTCAAGTTTAATGATCACGATGAAGTTGTGAAGAATACAGATACAGCCGCGCAATACTCTGTGTCTGGAGTAAAAAGTTGTAACCAACCGAGATTTGGCTGAACGATCTGCAGTAAACATCAGGGCTCAGTGCACTGCTTGTTTAACCAGATTCACAACTTGGAAATGCAAACGGTAAACAATTTTTACATGTTGTAGAATGTCTCGGTCAATGATTAAAAACTTGAAAGGCATCTTGTTTTTGTTTAAAGATTCTGCCATCAAGAACCCTCAGTGGTTTTACAATCCCCATGTCACAAAAACCAGCATTACCGTAGAGGGCAAGCATAACCAAATGTACTCGTAAGGCATGTTCGTATACCAACTTTTGAACGAAGTTTTTTGAAACTCTGAAACCAAGTTAGGGCGAGCTGTTGTTAAAGACTTAAATCTGACAGGTATAGACATGGCCTATCACCTGAAAGACAAGTACAGTTTATGGCTGGACTTCAGAAGCTTCGATGACAACACTACCCATGGATTGGGATGTCCCATCAGCGATGGAAGCGGCATCTCGATACAAATGACAAAAGAAGCTGAAACTGGTGGCCCCCTCAGATAGTCATGGATGCTCAGCTTACTATCGAAAATGGAAATTTTAAGAAGTTGGTGTTTTAAAGCTTCCTAATCTAGCTCTGAATTTCACCGAGTTTGTTTTGGCATTTCTTTTTTAAATGGGTTTCAGCTTGGTTTAGAATAAAACTTGCTAAAATTAAAATGAGTCAAAAACACAAACCACACTGCGCTTTAATCGTAGGCAAAACAAACCCCAGGAAGACCAAGTCGGTCATAGATCTTTTAGAAACTGAGTACCGCTATGTCTTTGAATTGATCGTGATTATGTGCCCGACATTGTTCAAGAATAAAACTTATTTAGACCACTTGTACAGGTCTACACCGACAAAACGTCTTTTTGTATGACTTTCATTGAGAAGAATTGAAACTTAAGCTCTGATCTTGTACCGTAATGTTATTGACAACATTAACAGCTCTGGACTTTTGCAGACAGCTGTTCTTCTCACCGAGACATCAAGTACAGAAAAAAGGCATGTGCATTGAGCCACATGGTGTTTTCTGGACGACAATATAATCATTTGTGCTGGCTCTTAACCCAGAAGTACAACTCTGTTCTTAAAGACTACCGTGAGAACACTGCTTTAATCAGGCTTTAGACGAAAACGACATGGTTCTGGACAATGAAAGGGCTTGGTTGAAATGACTCTTGTGCGCCGTGAAGTATTCCAAATTGGTTTTAAAAACAGAGCTCCCTATGTCTTGTTCACTGTTGTAAAAAAAAAAAAAAAATTAAATATAATTTGTAAAAAGTAACAAATAAAAACAATGACAACAGAATCCAAACCGGATATACAAAAGTGTGCAGCGGGTGTAGAAAAACAAAAGATTTTTCTGATGTTAAAGTAAAGATAAATGGTAAGCCTCATTCTTATTTTTAGCGAGTGTATTCAGATGTCAAAAGTGTATAAAGATCAGGACATGACGAATCGCCGTTCGATAGCCCAGTGCAATCAAATTTTCTTTTGGGCAATTTAAAATTTTGACTAGCTGTGTCCATTCAGGCATGTCCAGAAAGGCTGATGTCTTTCCTGTCTTCACAAAACATCTTTCAATCACCTTTTCTCGCATTCAACTGCTTGTTTTTATGTGTTTTTCCTACTTACATTTGCAATGTTTAGGAAGAAACTTCCATTATTTTCACAAGTTCCCATTCACGTTTTGCTGTCGCAGTGGTGAAAACAAAATTTGTAAAGCTCAGTGCATCAAACAAAGCTGCACTGGTTCCTGCCGCACCGCCCCACGCAAAAGAAGGCGTGATGGAAATGTAGGAACCAGAAGAAGTCTATACATGCATGCAACCCTAAAGCTGCAGGTTGAAAAAAACATTGATGTTGCCAGAGGTTTTCTGCAAGTTAATTACAGAACTTCGTCTCTTATTTATGTATGTATTTTCAGTGTTCATGAGTTTAATTTGAAGTTGTTTTGCTTATACTTGAAGCGAGCATGTTTCAAAGGAAAACCGCACCTGGATTTATGATCCTGGCATTTCGAAGAAAGTCAACTGTTATTGTGAATTGCATTTTGTTTCATCGAAATCGATCAAGGGAATGGTACAAAAAAACCAAGGACTGAACATTGGGGAACGCCAGAGGTATTTTAAAAACTGGCATGGACTCATATGCCTGTCCTTCAGTGATGATTTTTTGAGTACGACCACTGAGAAAGTTGCCAATCCGAGTATGCAGTGTACCGGTAATTCCATAGTGACAGAGTTTTAGCAAAACAAGTTTATGGGGCACCTTATCAAAAGCTTTTGAAAAGTCCAATATATCTACATGTACATCCATAGTCTTTTTGTTATCGATTTGTTGATTTATGTCATAAAGGGGTTGTTATTATCTGAGTTTGGGTTGATATCCTGGCCCTAATCCATGTTGATTGTCAGATAAGATATTGAACTTCTTCAGGTGTTTTGTGATATGGCTGGCGATGATGTACATCTTGCAAGGAACAGATGTTAGGGGTAAACATGTAGGACAATAACTCGAAAGATCAGACTTATCTCCTTTTTAAAAACAGCAGACACATACGCAATTTTCCAGGTTGCAAGGACGTCTCCACCATCAATGGATGTCTGAAAGACGTCCTTGAATATTGGTGCCAGTGGAGTAGCCACAACTCTAAATAACCATGGAGGTATACTGTTAGGGCCGGGTGCTTTAGAAGGAGCTAGGTCTTTGAGCAGCTTTTGTACACCTGTTGTTGAGATTTCTAGTTTTGATATATGTTGTATACCTTGAAGGTCTGGCAATGAAGACAAGTGATCCGGATCGAATGCTCTCTGGAAACATCTGTTCAATATATCTGCCTTGGATTTACTATCATGCACTGCCACCATCACCGAGCAGTAATTTCGAATTGTGGAGACAAGGAGGCCAGAGCGGAAAATATGAATGAAAAAATCGGTCACAACTGAAAGAGGTGGAACAGTTGGATCCACCGAACGTCCTTTGCACCATGAGTCAAAATGTCTTAGTTGGCTGTCATAAATCTTTCTTGTGGATTCTCGTCGACCTTTGGCAGCCAAGGCAGCATTGTCTTGAGAAAGGTCTTCTGCTTGAAGGATCACGTGACAACGTCCAACACGTTAAGTGTAGGTGAGTGGGGTCCGGATGCAGTAGACTAGACCTGGGTGGAAACAACAAATCTGAACGTGGAGGCAGAAGAAGGGGAACATCAATCAGAAGCCTGCCTAACCGGGGGAACCACGCTTGTCTTGACCAGAATGGGGTGATGAGAAGAATGCGGCAATTGCATTGTTCGATCTTTGTCAGTACCAATGGAATAAGTGATATCGGAGGGAAAGCATAAGCTGGAAGACCCTCCCAAGAAATGTGTAGGGCATCGAACACCCATACCTGGGGATGTGGATAGTGGCTGCAAAATGTTGGCGGTTGAGCATTTAGGTGTGATGCAAAGAGGTCCACGTGAGGTCTGTTTATCACCTGAAAAAGAGCTTGAACGATCTCTGGTTGTAGGGCCGACCAGAGATTCCCTTGATTTCCGATAGGCCAGACCGGCCCCTACAGGCCACATTTGAAGCAAGATATGGGACGGAGAGAACCCCCCCCCGCCTTTTTGTTGGTCATTGTTTGATCGGAATCTCAGGAATTCTTTACAGACTTCTAGGGGGAGGTGTTAGGTAACAATAGTCTAGAGTGTGTATAGGAATTGGACAGGTAAGGGGGGTACCCCTCCGTCCCATATCTTGCCTGGTATAACAGGCCGAGAAAAGCAGTAATACAGGCCGAGGATCATATCGACCACAAAACGAGCAAGCAGTCTCGGCCTGTAGAGATACCGGCCGGCAGTAGACGCCATGCCTTAACTTTTTCGTAGATAAAAAGAGTCAACAATTTTTAAATTACTTGTGCGTTTTGCTTGAAGTTTTACTTGTAGTTAAGTGTTCCCCAAATCCCTAAGTCTGCCACAACTGTTGAATGTATTTTTATCAAACACAAAAATTAACCACTTTACCCAGCTTCAGTGTAACTTCACTAACACTAAAACCAGCGCGTCAAACACACTTTCCATCTTCCTTCCTTTTTCTAACTAATAAATCAACTCAAAATCAATTCAGTACTTGCGCTCATTCCCGCTAAATCTTCATTGTAAAACTCAGTCTGCTACAATTGAAACATTATGCTGACACCGCAAGGGCTGATTTTGAAATGGCACAATGTATTGTACCAGTCACTGCAATTACTGATTCTAAAAATCCCAACATGAGACTAGGAGTCTCTGCAGGTTGACTAAAACTGAAAGAAACTGCCAACAATGGGGCGGCCTTGCTTAACCAGAAAAAAATTGCTCATGTGGTTTGCCAGGCATTGGCGCATGAGTGTCACTATGAAAGTCGGCTTTGCCTGTGGTCACCTCTGGTTCATGTTAGCCGCGGTAGACTCAAGTGGTTCCTAAAGACCTGCTCCACTCTTTAAGCAGGCTCAGAAGCAGTCTTGGTGGGTTTGGGGCAATGCCTGTCCCTAAACTGAAAAGCCGAGACTGAGACCACTCTAAGGCTGTCTCGGCTGGGTTTTAGAGAGTTTTAGAGCTCAGAATTGGCCTATTTGCCCTATTAATGTTTCCCGGTGTGGCCCAATGAATGAATGTTAACCACTACCAGCCGGGGACTCTGGGATTGGAGCCGTATGGTTTATATGTGTGGCCGGGGTCTCCGAACTCGGACAAAGGAAACAGGGCCCTGTAACAAAAGACCGTACTCCGAACAAAAGACCAGGCTGCTGGGCATTACCGGCATTTTTCACTCTCAAAAGTGGTGATAATCCCGCATTATTTTGAAACCGTATACCAGGGTTTGGGGTATTTAGAGCAAGCGGATTACCACCGGGGACAAAAGCTCTCCACCACCGCAGCGATGAGCCACACAGCACCGCTGCATGCTAATCTGGCCCCTATTGAAAAGAGGTCAGCAGTGCACTGAGCCAGGTTTGTGAACAAAAGACAGTTGTATAACACCACACAATCTGGGCTCTGTTTACAAGGCTGCTGGCCTGGCTGAAATACTTGGGCGTCAATGAAGGTCACCTGTCAACTTAGAGTAGTGCCTAAAAATTACTTGGTGCAGCTATAAACAACCGTTAAATGAAATGATGAATTATTGAAGGATTTTGAAAACGGAAAAAATGATAGTCATGCTGGCCCAGCATCCTCAACATTGAAAAATGCCCCGGTCTGAAGTGGTTAAGCAGTACTAGAGCAAAACTTTCTTTTATTTGATTCTCCTTTCAGTTAGGACCTACCTGAAATGTGTAACATGAAAGGGATAAACATATATTTAACAAAGTGCAAGAATTTCAGCATTTTTTATTTGTAATTTATTTCTTGCGGGTAAATTTTGCCCAAAATCCTCATTTGGAG
Source organism: Acanthaster planci (assembly GCF_054643075.1). Lineage (NCBI taxonomy): Eukaryota > Metazoa > Echinodermata > Asteroidea > Valvatida > Acanthasteridae > Acanthaster > Acanthaster planci. The sequence goes on from NC_141789.1 coordinate 6,605,901, forward strand.
ACTTTTTGTGGGGCGGGCAGCAGCACACCTTTTGATATGGGTCGCAGTTTGAAACGGGGTGTCTATCCATGAGTTATAATTGCTATACTGAATGACCGCAATACCAAACATTTTGTGTGGACCCATTATGTTTGTTACAGTGGCATTCCACTGCATAGAATAGAATAACAAAAGTAATGCTTTTCTTTCATCTTGTTGTGTTGCAAATAGAAGATGCTGATTTTAAGAACACATCAAAAATTGTCATGCAATAACATAATATAGCTCTTACTTTACCTATTTTTAGCCTTATTTGTTAATGCAATGTGGAATAATATGAGCACAGCACCGAAAGTTTGAAGTTACGGTTGTTCCTCAAATCATTCCTACCTAAAATGGCAGAAATTCATAATATTGAAAAAATTACCCATATTATCAGAAACATGGTAATCTTAGCCTGTGATCTTTATTCTGTCATCTCTGAAAGCATTACTGAATATTATACTGATGTATTATCAAGTTATCTTATTTCTACTTTCATCTCTTAATTAATTGCATGGGGTGAAACTAAGCATTTTGTAATCTTTGCTTGGCACGAAAACTAGAGGATGATCCTTTCATCCATTCCCCCCTTCAAAAACTGGGGGAAGGATATATCCCCCATCACAATGGGATTAAAATCAATGCTAACAGGATACCTATAAAAGTTTTGGAAAGGTCTTCCAGTGTGCCTCATTGAAGTCAAATACAAAGCAATGCATACACCTCAGCAATTTTTTCTTTCATTGGCTTTTTTGCAGTTTGCGAAAAAGACATACTTTTTGGCTTTTTCGCAATTTTGTGAAAAAGGCATTCTTTTTTTTTTTTTGCTTCTTCCTTTTTCCATTACTCAAAAGCCCATTTGTTTTGTACACGTTTTTTTCTTCCGGTCACTTTAGTCATTTTTCAACTTTGGATCATCATCAAACTTATACCAATGACAACCCTTATGCATAGATGGTCCTAGAAACATGACGTGACATCATCAAGTGATTTATTATCGATTTTTACCTATTTATTGTAGCCCATTGACTTTGTACACGTTTTTGAGGCGTTATTTTTGTACTTAAGTAATCGTTGATCGTCGTCAAACTTGCAGCAAGTACTAACTATAAAACAAAGATAATTAGCTGTTTCAGGCACCGGCCAAAACAGCTATTGTTTTTGTTAATTATTATTATTTTTTTAATTTCTTCTCAAATCCCATTCTATAACATGGGTTTTCGTTCTGAGCAGGACTTCTCCCCTTTTGCAATTTTTGATTGACTTCAAACTTGGCAGGTCTTTGGACAATCATCCAAGGATAGTCCTAGAAGAAATTTGTGATGATGACGTCATCATGCGATTTCTTTTTGAATTTTGAATATTTAATTTTTCCCATTGACGTACATGTATTCAAGCCGTTATTTTCAAACCTTTGCAATGTTTGATCACTTTCAAAGTGATAGCCAACAAAGACCCTGATGCAAGATTTATTGAAAATGAATGACATTATGATGACTTCTTCACCTTATTTTTGTATTGATTTTTGAACATTGTATTCCCCCCCCTAGGTTTTGTACATGTTTTTGACTTGGCATGAAATCTGTAAATTTCAAAGCCTTTTATCTCCTGAAGGACATGTCCTATGTGGTTGAAACCTTGGATCCAAATGGTCATAATGACAGATTTACACCATTAGGTTTGTGCAGTAGATTGATTGTTCAACTTAAGAAAGGGATGCGAAAAAGCCCTTTGTTCTGTTGGCCAACAGAAAGATAACCTCTCATTTTTATATTACTTTTTTTTGGGGGGGCAGTACCTGTGCTATTGTGATGGAAGATATTAATCACTACTAAAGAAAATCTTTTTCGTTTTTTTTTGGGGGGGTATGTGACTGTTAGTCAAATCCAAAGTTGAACTGATGGTAGTCAAGGAGTTGTGATGTTGACCGTCATCTTCTTCCTGAAGGAAGACTGTAACACAAATTGGTTGGGATATTGCAAATTGAGAAACATGTTTAGTTACTTCCACTGGCAGCAGTAAGTGAGTGCAACAGAAAGGGGGCAGTTGACCACAATTAATCAAGCAAAATTCACTCAGTAATTCTGTATTTTGACTGCAAGTGGATATGGAGGAAGGGATAACGTGGATTTTATTCATAAGATTGACATCAATGATACAATTATTAGCTTTCAATATGATATTCGAAAACAAAATGGGGAGTTTGATAAACCTTGAACTCCTGTCGGCCTTGTTTCACCAGTCTCTATGTTTTATTTTATTGTTGACTGTAGACAAGTAGCATGTTAAGGCATCAGAGTGAGCTCAAGGAGTGTTGGCAGCATGTGAAACGCTTTGGTCTACAGGCCTACTTAGACACCAGCAAAACATCTTCAATGGCACCAAGGTAAATGACAAGACTAATGTTGAAAATCTTGTAATTTATCTTGCGTAAAATCTATGAAGTACAAGGTGTTAGTAAGCATAGTTAGGGAATAACACCGTCAGGGTGGGGAACAGGTATGACAATGACGGCCAGGACTAATCAGTGAATGTCAATGAGTAACGCGCCTCCTTGACAATGTACCGCACTGTGGATTCATGAAAAAACCTCATCCTGGAATGTAGTCGACTAGTGTCTGTGACACTGAAACAAGTAGGCCTATGATAATGAACATCCATGCACGATACAAGTAGGCCTGTGACAATGTAATGACCACACTTTCACATGAGTTTACATGTCAAAGAAAGTCTAAGAACTCCATCTCCATTCTTAGTTGACTAATAATTGTAAGGTTTAAGGTGTAGAGATTGTACTTTTTGTTGATGAAAATCCTTTTGCAAGGCAGCTTGGAAGCAACCACCATATTTGGATAATATCATTATGTTCAAGGGGTGATTTTGAATTTGCAAAGTTTTTGTGTTGAGAAAATCCTTTCCTTAGATAAAATTTAACTCCACACCAATCCAGTTTATTTATTTTGTATTTTACACCTTGCCCTATCGTTTGAGTTTACAGTGAGTTTGGCGACTTTCTGTTGGTACATTTTGTTAGCAGCCTTTTGCATTACCCGTTCATGAATGGAGACTCTCAGAACATCTGCAAACACTACACACACAAAATTGGCACCTGTGAACAAATGTGGTGTGCCAAGTGAAATGAACTCTTACACGGTAGTCAGATTACCATTGTGAAAAAGAGAACAACATTTTTGTGTTCACGATAACTACAGCATTCTGGGCAGAAATATTTTACAGACTGACTGAGGCTGTTATGTACTTTCTTTCAAGTAAGATATTTTGGGATTAAATGATTAAATTTCACCAATTGTGTACATCACTTTTATTGTGTGATGGATTTCCAATAATTTTGTCCTAGAATTTTACTAAAGAAGTTGTGACTGGCTTCTCCAAACCCTAACCCCCTAGTGTGTGTGTAAAATCATATTAATATCTGAGGATATGGGACTGTTAGGGATGTCTTGAGAGCATTTTCTCACCCCAATTGGCTTAGAGTTTTGGACTATATCTGACAAAACTGTTACCTGCTTCAGATTCAAAGTAGTATTTACCTGGGATAGACATCCTGAACAGGTTGCAAAGTAGCCAAGATATTTTTGTTAAATGTGTTGTCTTGTACAGGATGTCCCCCAACTGATAGTCCAAAAAGGAATACTGTGGCCAGTTTACTTCTATAATAAACACTGCAGTAGTTTGATGTTTATAACTATTGTAATTTTACTGCAGTCTTTTGCTTTCAGCCTACCCCAAACAGTCACTAAAAATTTGATCAATCGTATTGCGCCCATGATGCATTCTCTGCGTTCTCAGAGGCTAAAGTGGTTTCTGTCGTCCAGCCAGAACCACCTCCCTAATGGGACCCGGCTCAGGATCATGTCCCGGATCATGGTGACTCTCTCCGCTCCGAGCACGGTTCGGCTCTCCCTTCTGCAGGTCTTCAACTTCTCTCTTCCGAGGATGGCGACAATGACTCTTGCTGGCCTGACCCAACCTGAGGGCCGCCTCTGCCTTCTTGATCGTGACATGATCCAAGTTCTTGGGCTCCCATCATCAGACCCTACGCACGGAGTAAGGACACGCTTCGTTCAAGCGTCCCCAGGGTGCTTCTGTCACAGCTCCCTGCAGCTCAGCCTGCTTCAGGCGACCACGACCTGCATTTTGGACATTCTGCTTCTTCCTTAAGGTTCTACGGCTGGATCACCTGCACGTAAGAAGCGTGCACTCTAATCGTCTTCTGCGGGGTTCAAATTCAAATTCAACATCTCGCTCTACACCTAAGGCATCATTTCAAAATTCCTATCGGATGACTATATGACAGGGCCATTTGACCGATAACAGTGACTTGTGGTGAATAACGGAGGGGGTGTTGCTCCACTGAAACTACATAGCCTTGGAAGTAATGCAATAAAAAGGCATTTATCAGTTAGAGTTGGCCACTTGAGAACACTTAACCTGATAGCCAACCAATAATAAATGTATTGGTCGGACCGTTCTGTCCAACACCTACCCAATAAGAATTTTGAAATGGTGCGTAAGCAAGATACATGTATTTCTTCATGTAATTTGATGATGGTGGTCCGCTCTCTCGGAAATGCTGTCCACTTTAGTCAGCCACCTTGAGTCAACCTCAACTCCCCCGGTGACTGCTCCTGACCCAAATCCCCGATGTGAGGATCTCCATTCAGATCCTCACCCAGATTTGTAACTGGCTCCGCTTCCGACTTCCAGCTTCATTTCCGGCTTCACAGCCGGCTCCATCAGTCCATCCAATACATGAACACCCATTCATTTTATTTTTCGCACTTAACCCCTTTGCGGCGGGAATTTCTTTCCAAAAGCCGACTCCAAGAATTCCAGCCTCGCTTGGCCACGAAGGCCACCTGCCAAACCGTGCTCTGCATGCTTTGAATTACACGATGAAAAGACTGATTGTTCGTTGGCATGCGGTCTAGTCACGCTTCCACATTCCCGTTGCCTCTTTTCAAAGTGATGACTATTGTGAAGCTGGTGATTACGATGCAAATTTGGTCTTTTCATCTCTGGGCTACACACAAAGGCCAATTACTATATATACAAGAGCCAGGGTCTGCCTTCTTTCACTGTGTTCGCTCGAGCGTGGGCCGACAATAATAGCTGAAAAGTGGGCTGAGGATCTCAATTTTTACAGCGTGTCTAGCCGCGTCCCGGCGCAAAGGGGTTAACAAATTCATTCAATAACAATTCTTCAACTTACCCGGGTACAACTGCGCTGTGAAAAGGTTTTCAACTTTTGATTTATATTGTACCCAATGTTGGTGTAGATAACAATGTCCCAACCTTGTGCAAATTCTTCCCAATCGTTGGTCAATGTTTGACCAATAGTGATGGAAATTAACCATTAATGTGGCAACTTTAACCAAGATTGGACAAATAACAAATGCCCAACGCTGTTCGACCAATTCTTCTTCTTTACAGTGTGGTGATGTTTCTTATCCAGGCCTAAGCTTCTGCCTTGATCTGTCCACTTTTTGGGGCTTGTGCGCATTACATGTACATGTTTACTCTACCGGACCACCTTACGTCATTTGCTCGTACGGCCCCTATACATGATACGAGTGAATGCGAGTCAGAGTCACACATGCTTAACTGTGACCATGACCCGAACAATAGCTCATAGGCCTACCGCTACAATACGCATCAGACCGCCGGCTAGCACTCAAGACTCCCATGCCGGGGGCCAGCTGGGCGGGAAACAGAGAAATCTGCTACATGGGCATCTCTCTACCATTCTCTGGAATTATCCCGGTGAATAAAATGCGATACAATCAGCCTACTGTGTGTTTATTCTCCCCACAGGTTTTCGGGTCATTTATGCCTGTGGTAGATGCCAACACCCTACTTGCAGACCCAGTGCCCAATTAAGCCCTCTGACGTCTGAAACTTCGGCATCAGGGCACTCAAGCGCGGGAACAATCAACCACGATCTCTGAACAGGCTCCCCTCTATCTGTGACTGATGATTACGCATTTCAATTCAACATCCACGCCTCGGGGATCCGCGTTCACCCAACTTCTCATTGTCACGTATTCTACCCACTCCTTTCATCTAATAATTCCAGGATCTCCAAATATTCTTCTGTTCGGCCTGGCCACGCCCCACATACTATCCTGACATAAGTTCCTTTGTAGTGCAGTCAGCGCACAGCCCCTCCGTTAATGAGCATGTTTGGCAATTCCATTTACACGCGAAAACGATCTCGCGAGTACATGGGAGTTCGCAAGAAAAAACCAGAATACAGTAGTGTCCCTTCAACCTGCCAGGAAATCCATTGCTTCATTCGTGGGTCGAAATGGCTTGGTGAGCTTTGTATTCCAAAGATAAATTATAAAACATGTTGAAATGTATTTAAAAAAAAAAGAATTTCTAAAAAAAATCAAGTGATGATATCATTATGACCTCACCTCAAGTTTCATCTGTAATGCATTATGTATACACACATATAATGTGTCATTCCAATTGAACCTACAGTTTGTAAGATATGACGGCTTAAACTTCACATGTAAATGATTATGATGACGTCACATGATCCATGATGACGTCTTCACAACATCATATTTGGGAAAGACGGTTTTATATTTTATTGTCAAACAAATTTGGGATCCAACATAAGGAAAGTTTTTTTTACGATATCTGTATATTTCTCCTGCTTTCAACAGAACATTCACTAAATGTAGAGTCACTTAAATGCAAAACATTTGCTAATGCCTTTACAGTCTACCCGCTGGTTATGAAAAGAAAGTAAACCACTAAAACTGCTCGGTCACTTGCGCATCTGAAACTCTTCCTGTCGGCAGTCCTGCATATCAACAACTAGACCGAGCACTTACTTGATTTCACCACTGCACTACACAGTAGTTTCAGACTTAGCTAGCAGTTCCAAAATTTATAATGTACAAAGAAGAATGAAATAAAAAAACTCAGTTGGATTTTTTCTTGCAGGTAGCTCTTGAGATGATTTATTTCTTAACTGGGCTCAGAACAGAAATTAGGAACATGTGTTGGATTTATTATTGAAGAAATTTCTCGGAAAGACAATAATTTATGGTGAAAATTGTGCATCTTATTCAAACCTGGCGAAGATACAGCAAAATGTAAGGTCAGCACGTGAGAACTAGGGGAAAGGAACAAGGCTACCAGAGGATGACAGATCTGCGTAGAGAAGAATTACAAAATCCTAATGTATTATAATTGTAAAGTTAAGCAATTCTGCAAATGTACAATCATTGAAAGAGGGGTCACCCTCCTATAAAAATTCCAATGTATGGAAAATAGTACAGTATATATAAAACAGTGTAGGTTTCAGAGGATGGTAGCATGCACTTGAAACACATCTCTCAACCATTGATGACTTTAGTCTACAATACTAAACATGTTCTGTTAAGCAGAAATCTCGTGTTTTAGGGAATCCTTTCATACATCAATATGTTAACACATTATAGTGAAATATAATGCACACGTCGCCCATAATTTCTTACTGTGAATAATAAAATTTACATTAAGCATTGTACCTGCCAGAATATTAGTGAGGGGGAAGATGTACAGCATTCCCTGCTTCTTATCGGCAGCAACGGTATTCCCAATCCCAATCGTTGGTCAATGTTTGACCAATAGTGATGGAAATTAACCATTAATGTGGCAACTTTAACCAAGATTGGACAAATAACAAATGCCCAACGCTGTTCGACCAATTCTTCTTCTTTACAGTGTGGTGATGTTTCTTATCCAGGCCTAAGCTTCTGCCTTGATCTGTCCACTTTTTGGGGCTTGTGCGCATTACATGTACATGTTTACTCTACCGGACCACCTTACGTCATTTGCTCGTACGGCCCCTATACATGATACGAGTGAATGCGAGTCAGAGTCACACATGCTTAACTGTGACCATGACCCGAACAATAGCTCATAGGCCTACCGCTACAATACGCATCAGACCGCCGGCTAGCACTCAAGACTCCCATTCATTGCAATTGACTCATTATTGCTTTACAACAATCAAAATTACATATGAAAGATATCTCAAAATTTCCTCGCCAGAATCTCGTCCCGCATGCCTAAATTATTGTCGGCCACAGCCAACTGTCAGGACTCTGTGCAGCAATAGCTTTTACTTCAGAAAAATGACCAAGGAGGAAAGCAATGGCTATAAACAAAGAAAAACGAAGAGAGAACAGCACTCTGCGTCACTCCTCTCACGACAGCACGTGTAGGAATGGCCATCTTGAATATGGCGCTGCACCACGCCCTAACCCGCACATGCTTGGCAAGGCATTGACAATACACTGTTTGTCCCGGGCTATGTAAGAAAGAAATTCCTATTACATGTGGGGAAGTACATGAACGTAACCAAATGGATTTGCAGTGCGTGAAATTTCGTTTGTTACAATATCAATGTCCTGACTAGAAAGAATCAAGTTGAGTTATCATGAATCTGCTTCACTAGGGATAGAGTGTTGATTAAAATGATGGAAGGGGATAATGGTATTCCAAAGGCAGAGTTGCTGAGAACTGGAATCTATACTGGTAACAGTAGTAGGTTTCAAGATAATTAAGTTTACAGATCATCTGTCAAACTGCAGTGTTTGACTTAGGGCAGGGAATAACGCTGACTTATAACAAACTGTATATGTCTCTTGCATTTCTTTCCCGCTCTGCATCTACGTTTGGTTTCCTTAGTTTTACATATACCCAGAAACTTCAAAGTTTGCTATTCATATTCTGAAAGTTTGGAATATTTTTCACCTGTGTTGAGGGTTTAGTAACAACATGATAGGCTGTATTTAACTTGCAAGCCGGTTTAATGTCACGAGAATAAACTGACCTTTTAATGCAAAGTTTCCACATGAAAACAGAGCGATAATCATGACATGCATGAGGCTTCGGAAGAATAATTGGTGAACAACCTTTGACCTTGCATTTAACAAGTTTGTCCAATGAGGGCGCACTGACAATAACTTAGCTACTACAAGGGCAAAGAGTTCTCTGCTGTAGCGAAGGCAGTGCATACATGGCAGAGGATAGTGACTGCTATGTTTAGTTAGTTCCAACGAGATATTTGTAAATGGTAGTGACCCATCTAGAGCTTTTGAAGTACCCAAATCCTTAGGATCCCCAATGAAATTAATACAAATGTCAACCTCATCAGCACAGGTTGCATGATATAAACATATAGTGGATGCACAGGAGCAGTAATGATCCCTAAAAAGGTTTTTAAAAAAATGAGAACAGAGACAATGTCACTGAAACGTCCAGTCACACCGACACACAAATAAGAAGTACATTTGAAAAATTGAATATTCTCAAATTCTTAGATGTACATGTATATACTCAGCTGAAATACCCTTTTTAGTTATCATTTCCTGTCTGTTGAAATCTATTCCACTTTTGATTTTCAGGTTGGAAGCAGCTTTGTCAGAGATGATGCGTATTCTTAAAGTAATCTTCAAAGCCCGTTATTTCAACGTCAAGTCAAGCCCTGAAGGTGTATCCAAGAAGTATGCAGAAACCATTAAAGAATCCCAACAACTACTGCGGGAGAGCTTGTTTCACTACCAGCAATACTTGAGCATCAAGGCACAGCGCAATATTACCATGACCACCTACTTGGAGGATTTCCCTGGTCTTGTGCATTTTGTCCATGTTGATAGGAAGACAGATCAGATTACAGCACCCTCTTTGGGAACATTAGGTCTATTGAATAAAGAGAATAGGGGCCAGGACTCTGCTGCATTGGTCAAAGAAAAGGTTTGTAAAGCTTTGCAGTCACCACACATTAGCTGCTTTTCTATGAAGGTCAGAACAATTACAGTCATCAAAAATATGGGGTTGGACCTTTTGCATTACATGTACTATTAACCCTTTTGTGAAAGTCACATGTCAAGTAAAGATTTCACAAGGGCAGGCTGTAGTATTACAAATGCCAAGCACATCAAATAGAATGAAAAAATCATATTTTAAGACAATTTTAATATTTAATCAACCAAATGTTTTCACAAACTTTTCGAATTATGGTAGACATGTATATAAGCCAAATTACAGTCACAGGCAGATTAAAGGGTAACAGAAATCGAAAGTATTTATTTTTTATGAAGTATTTCAAAATAACATTGAATACGTAACCAATTTCAAAGACATCATAAAGGTAATGTTTTCCTGATTAACTGTGACCTCCAAATGAATCAAAAGATCCTGCATTTCCCTATCCACAAAAAATCCCCTTTTGGCGGTTCGCGTTCCAAGGCTGATTGGATGACGTCATCCCCAGCACATGCACAGTGTACATGTACATAAGGCACGTGCATGTTAATGGCAGTATCGCATGCTTACAATAGACCATGTTGTGTTTAATGTAGCTTGGCCCACAGGCGAATACTGTCTCAGTTCAAGGTAGAAATTAAAAGACCCAGTCCTAATGTGTATTTCTTAAACTGAGACAGTGTTTGCCTGTGGGCCAAGCTACGTCAAACACAACATGGTCTTTTGCAAGCGTGTGATACTGCATGTATTGTGCATTACGTACTGTACGCGTACACTGTCCATAGATGCGTTCTGGCGTTGACGTCATCCAATCAGCCTGTGGGCGGGGAAACTCGGGATCTTTTTATTCATTTTGGGGTCACAATTAATGGGGTAAACATTAAATTTATGATGTTTTTGAAATGGTCACGTATTTATTAAATTATTCTAAATACTTCACGTGAACTAAATGCTTTCAATTTCTGTTACCCTTTAAAATAGCAGCTGGCATACTTTTCTGCTTTTTGCCAAAATGAGAATGTTGGGAAAATGTTCAACCAAGAATTAAAGCTAAAAGTGTAGTAAGAGAGTTCATGTGAGTCCAGAACATCTCTCATACATACCAAACTGTATCCTCATTTATCACCTATGAATGAAATGTGTCACCACATGGTTAGCTCAAATGGAAAGAAACTGTTCCTGAGGTGGCAGTACGTTTGCATGTGCCACTACTTGACTTTGAGGCACACATAGATTATAGAAAGTTGTAAACCATAGTTGGTTGAAGAGGCAGTTAATATGACATGAGCATGACAATCTTCAATAAAGGTTTTTTATTTTGGTCAGTGAATAAGTCAGTTATTATTAATTGTCAATTTTCTTTATGAAGGTGTGGAGCATAGTTCCCATGATGCATGACTATCTGATGCAGGGCTATTACACTGCAGCAGTAAGACATGGAGATTTCTACTTCACATATTACCTCTACTTTGAAGATGTCACAGTAAGTTTGTTCTGGTTTGCAAAGAAAATATTTTCTTCCCCTTGCATGGGATACAAGTCCATTGCGAGTTCAGCTATGTCTGAATCTTTTTTCTAGGGCTTAGCACATGTACTTCACTGGTTGACGGATGTAGTTGTATTACAGGAAATTGGCTTGGGATATGACCTCTTCTCCGGTCATTATTGGTACCCATGAGGAGTCATATGAATGTCAAGTGTCTTGCCCATGAGCACCTACAATGCAGGTTAAGAAATTCAAGGGGAGTTGAAGCAGGGCTATGAGCTGGCTGGGTAGTTGACATCTGTTCTTTGCTTTAAAGGACAACAGTCTCTGGCCATTGGCCTTTAAGTCTGTTCTGGCATTAATGTATATGTAATGATGGTTATTTTTGTATTTTTAATTCACCTTGTGAAGCACGGTGAAAAAGTGATTCAAAAAATAAAATAAATTCTGTCGAGCCAGTAGTGAATTATGAAAGACTGATGGGAGCTTTGCTGATGATTTTCTTTCAGGGCAAATTAGTAGCAGCTCAGCGGCCAATAAAAATGGAACATACAGACCTTCCTGGTATTCTGACTGGAACCTTTTTCAAGTGAGTAAACTACCGCTATTAAAAATCTCAGTGCAAAAATGGAGGATTTGGAAAAAGTTGTGAAATGCACAAACAATCTTACGATGTCCTTCAGTAAGGTAGATGCAAAATCATCGTGTACATGACTCATGGTGTAATTTCATTTTGCTTATGGAAATCATTGATAAATACCATACATCTATGTGTAGTGCCCTTTCACTTTGCTCCACAGGGTGCAACATGATCTGGATATCTGTACACACAGACATGGCTGACAGGTTCAAACATAAAGCATGCCTTGACTCATCTATTGACATTCAAACATGTTATTGCACCATTTCAACATCAAACTATATATTTTTCTGTTTTCTTACCAAACTTTGAAATTTTTGGCCCAAAATAATACCAGCCACAAGTGGTTAAACTTAGCCGAAGGATGGACTGTTATTCAGTGAGCCAGTTTGGCATTAATCCAACACTGCATGCCCAAAATGAAGTGTGTTCAAGGTCTTTCCCTGTTGGCACAGCCCTGGTCAGAGTCCCATACATGCTTTGCTACCCAGTCACCTTATTTTATTGAGTCTTCTGCTTTCAACCTACCCTAAACAGTCACTAAATATGCAAATTCCGTTGCGTCTGATTCAATTCCCTAAAATTGCTGATCAACCGTAGTGCGCCCTCAAGTCCCATGACGCATAGCGGAATGGCTGCCATGTTTGTTCTTCTTTTCCTTAGCGTGATTCTAAACGGATTTGTCTTTTTGACATCTTCGGGTTTATCAAGTTTCCATTTCGCTCCACACGTTTGTGATATTCTGATCAAACCGTAACGTATTGTAATAAATGTACATTCTATATTTCTGAGTTAATGTGTATATTTTCTTGTTTTGGTGGTATATTTTCTCTCCTCATGTACGCATTTTATAGATTATTGACTCTACGCTATTACTACCAAGCAATACATAGGGTCAACGGGGCGACCCTGGGATTGTTGGGGGTCCACAAGGTGGTGCAAGCGATCTAATACCGCGGTCCCCCTCTTTCCTTGGTATATTTATAGGGTCAATGGAGCGACCCTGGGTTTGGTGGGGTTCACGAGGAAGTACGAGTGTTCCGAATTCTGCGACCTTACACTCCCCTATAGACTGACAGAAGTTGGTCTGCGGAGGATCGAGTGGCATCTAGCTAAACTTGTGATCCCACAGCTAATCCCTGCTGGCAATACCATCTTTGGTTCAGTTCAGGGTTAGCCTACGCCATGCTTCAAGGGCCTGAGCTGCAGTGTGTGCAATATCGATGCTCGACGTAACACCGAAGCATCGCAGTCAACGATAGTGCAGAGTGGCACTGCACTTGGGGTTGAACTTTTACCCCGCTTGCTGGGTCTGGGCACAACATTTCTGCATCCCAGTTCCTAAGCATTCTGAATGGGTGACACGGGCTGACAACAAGCTGCCATGGGCAACACCCGACATCGGCATGGCTCACAAGTCTATGCGCCAGAGGGGCCTCACGCCACCAACGCTAGCTACACCAGCCGCATCACCCCTGATGCCATTGTCTTCAGACACCCTTTCAACCGGGGCACCCAGCTGTGACAAAGATGCTGACACTCCACGGACTAACACAATGCTGCTCCCCAGTGCGGTACCTGCAGAGACAATACCGGGCCATGCGGGCTCACCACCACCCACGCTTGGGACAACAGAGCCCACCGGCCTCCTGCGCCGTCAGGGCTTTCGACCCGCGTCTGTCACTCTGTCTTCCAGATACCTTCTGGGCCTTTATGGGAAGACTGCTTCTACCTCTGCAATTCACCAGCCCTCTCCTGCTGTATCTTAACTGCAGTCTGGGCACGCCTCCGATGCCCCAGCCCAACAGCCGTCGACTGCTGGCTCTACAACCAGTTCTCCCGTATGCAAGAAATGCAAACATTCTAAGCGTAAGAAGTCTCACTCCTCACAGAATGTCAGCGGTCTGCATGCTCTTGGAGAAGCTCTCTTCTATAGCCAGCCCTCTAGAGCCCAATCCTGCTCCCGCGGTGACGGCCCGAGATCCAAACCCTTTGCTGGCGCAACGTAATCCACACCCGGATCCACATCGACACCCAGATCTTCAAGATTCAGCATTCGCATCCAAACCTGCATTCATCGGCGATCTGATCTTCATATAATGGTTTCGTCCCTTCAACTTATCCAGGTTCCAGCACAGACTACAGCTCGCCTCCTGCTCCAGTCCCTGGCCACCCAATAAGACATGATGACATTCCTCCTTCTTCGGATCAACTCCGGATGGAATGGGATACGTCCTCTGAAGATAAGGATATCTCCTATGCAGCCAATCTTAACCCTCCTGAGGCACGGCTCTGTCTTCTTCAGAAGAATATGATCCATATATTAGGCCTGCCTTTTAATCAATCTACAGCTGAGGCCGCTCCACATGCTTCCTTCAAGGGCCACCCCGCTAGGTTGGAGGCATCAACGCCAATTTTTCCTGAACTTCCACTTGACCGCTCATGCGCCGAGATGTTTAAAGTTCTCCCCGGTACCAAACAATGGCGTCCATACCCGCCTAGGGCCTCAACTTATTTCCAGTTTGCTAGGGAGGACTTTGACAACTTTCTCTCTGTCCTTGAGATTCCAACAGAGGCTAAAAATAAACTTTCCTCTGATGCTCACAAGCCTACAGGAAAGTCTCCATTTAAAGACAAGTGTTTCATCGAGTCTACTCTTGCTAAACTCGACAAAGCCTCACAACATGGCCTTCGCTGCATCACATTTTTAGAAATCCTCTCTGAGTATTTGTCCCGAGCGTGTGATAAAGATTCAACAGTTACTCCGGACCAGGCAGCTGTCGCACTTCGAGGACTTGATGAGAATGTCAACTCTGTCTTTGAGCAGTTTGTTCGGATCTCCGTTTTAGCCACGTCTGCATGCAGATCGAATACCTTAGACGCCATGAGCATTCCCGGAGGGAGTCAAGTCAAGACTTCAGGAACTTTTCACAGGGAAGTTCATGAACAGGATGGAGTCTGAAGTTAAGTGCATTGACACAACACGTAAACTTAGATTCTGTGGCCTTCCACTGGTGGCTCCACCTCGCCGTCCTGATGATCGCCGCCTCGACCCTTCAGACCTCCACGTCAGGGCAGTTATATTAAGCTACCCCAGAGGAGTTTCAAGGGAAGAAACACCGAGCCATGCTACCCCTGACCTCCTGGGGGTAGGCGTTGCTTACTATTCAGATTTGCCTCCTCCTGCCGATCTCAGACCCGTCGGAGGGCAACTCTTTGCCGGGTCTTCGGAGAAAGTCACATTGGACAGCTAAGTGCTCGCGACCATTCGTTACGGGTACGCCCTTGAATTCACGAGCACCCCTCCGTTTGTACTTATCCTCCATCCGACTTCAGTTCCTCCTGGCAAAAACAAACGACAGGCGCTGCTGTCCGAGATTTACTCTCTCCTTCCGAAACTTGCTATCCGCCCGGTTCCCAAATCTCAAGCAAACAAGGGCTTCATTTCAACATTCTGTCCCCTTCGGCCTCTCCACCTAACCGAGGGTGTTCTTGAGGGTTGAAAAGATCGTCGCCGCTCACCTTCAAAAGCGGGACATCTTGCTGTTCCAGTACCTGGACGACTGGCTGATCGTCGGCAGATTGTTCAACAAAGCAGAGGTTTCTACCCACCTCACTTGTGACATCACAAATCGACGGCTCAAATCTCACCCCAATGCAATACCCAACGTATCTAGAGGCATCTATCGACCTCCAACAAGACATAATACAACCAAACGCATCAACAATCTTCTTGACTGTGTGAAAGTCTTCTCTACCAAGCAGTCTTCTCCGGCCTGCATCTGGCTCCATCTCCTTGGCTTGATGGCCAGCATGGTGGATCTCATTTCCCTCTGGCAGCTGTACATGCACCCACTACAACTTCATCTCTTAGCGCTCTATAGGCCAAAATGGGGCTAAATCAATCTCCAGGTCCCCATATCAGACATCATCCGCCACCATCTTCAGTGGTGGTTAGTGAAGGAGCACCTCTCTCTCGGAGTTTCCTTACCCAAGGTAAACCCGGAAATAACTATAACCTTGGACACTTCTCATCTGGGCTGGGGAGCCTCCCTACCGCCACTTCAAGCATCGGGAACATGGGACCTCCAGCTCCAAGTTAGTCACATCAATATACTGGAACTTCAGGCCGTATTCAATGCACTGAAGGCTTGCCGTTCAAGCATCATAGGCAAATGAGTCCCCATCCGCCCGGACCATTCCACAGTGGTGTCATACATCAATCGCCAGGGAGGCGCACATTCTTCCTGATGAGACAGATATTCCTTTGGGCCCAGGATTATGGCATCGACCTCCAGGTGACTCACATTCCTGGTGTCGACAACTCCATAGCAGATGCTCTCTCTCGGGGAAAGGTTCATCCCAATGAGTGGACTCTGCACACCAGTGTAGTCGAACAGATCTTCACCAAAGTAGAAAAACCCTATCGTCGATCTTTTTGCCTCGGCGGAGAATGCCCAACTGCCAGTATTCTGCACCAGAATTTACTACCCGCTAGCCTGGGCAACGAACACTCTTCAAATCAATCGGGAAGGGATGTTGGCTTATGCTTTCCCTCCAATATCCCTAATACCGGCAGCTCTCTCCAAGATCGAAAGGGAACACTGCTGTGTCCTTCCCATCGCCCCCTTCTGGCCACGCCAGCCGTGGTTCCTGCATCTGACCAGACTTCTCGTCCGGGTACTGGTGATCCTTCCTGACAGACCGGATCTGCTACATCAGCCGAAGTCAAGCATGCTTCACCCTCACCTGACGTCACTACACCTGACCTGTTGGCTGTTGTCAAACAGTCCTTCAGATCAGCAGGACTTTCTGATGAAGCTGCCGAAATGGCCTCAAAGAGTCGACACCAGTCTACACACAGCATCTATGACTCCAGATTATGAAATTTTCTTCGAAGTGTTCAGGGCCTGATCTTTCTCTGACTGAGGTTTCTGTGACCCCTGTAGCTGACTTCTTCATGCACCTGTTCAAATCAGATCTCCAGGTTTCAACTGTCTGTAACTACCGGTCAGCCATTGCAGCTATACACGATGGGTTCCCAGATGGTTTGACTGTGTCCAACAATACTGCTCTTAAACATCTACTCCGGGGGATGTTTCTTGAGCATCCCCAACTAAGAGACCAATTCCTTCATGGGACTTGTCAGCTGTCCTCCATTTACTTACTGGTCCTCCCCTTGAGCCTCTCAGCGACACATCGTTGATCAACTTATTGGTGAAACTGGCATTCCTGCTGGCAGTTACTACCTCACGGCGCGGCAGTGAACTGAAGGCATTTTCCATCACAGATGGCCACATCGTCTCATCCCAATGCTTAGGTTTCTCACCAAGAACCAGTCAGTTTCCTTCCATCCTCCAGACATTACCAAACACACTGGGACTCCCGATGACAAACCATGGTGCCCAGTGCGGACTCTTAAATGGTACTTAGCCAAAACTAGAAAACTCAGGGGTACCACTTGCAAGCTTTTCATCACCACAGTAAAACCTCACTGAGCTGCAACCAGAGACACTATAGCCAGATGGGCAGTTTCGGCTATCAACTTTGCCAACCAAGATTGGCCAAACTCTGTGGACAATAAAACACTACGCCTCATCAGGGCTCATGATATCCGAGCAGTTTGCACATCATAGACCTACTTCAGGGGCGTACCTATATAGGAAATACGCAAGACAGCATGCTGGAAGACCCCATCTACTTTCACCACATGCTACCTCACCAATGTTCTACAAAAGGACTCCACGCATGGCAGAACGGTCCTAACATTGGCCACATCGATTCCGAAGGGTTCCTCATCAAAGCGGCCAACCACTGCAACGACATAACAACTCCATTACTTGGTGGATCCACAATAAAGTTTGGACAATTTCATACTCCTCTGGCACTCTCATTATGTAGTGCATCCTCGCCATACCCCTCTCCAAGGGCTCGGTGCTACTCTGCATATCTAGCAACTATTTGGGGTAGGTTGAAAGCAGAAGACTCCTCCCCCACAGAAACGCAGGTGAGGTCTGCTATTGAATACCTACCCCAAACAGTCGGCTCCCTCCCATCCTTCCCCACTTTTGGCTCAGACAGTTTTAATGCCGGAAAAGGACAAACTTGGCAGCCATTCCGTATGTGTCATGGGTCTAGAGAGCTCCCTACAGTTGATCAGAAGTTTTAGCGAATTGAATCAGACGCAAAGCAATTTGCATATTTAGCGACTGTTTGGGGTAGGTATTCAATAGTAGACCTCACCCACATTTTTGTTGGGCAGGAAATAGCGAACTGGCTCATTGTTGCTTGCTGTGTAGGGGTTCTTGGTATTTTATAAACCTGAGGGGGCAAATGGTAGGCAACTGTTTTTATACCATTTTTGTAGATTTTACAAATGCAAAATTATAGAGTGATTTACTGCAGAGTAATTTATTTCATTTCACTGAAATTGTGTTAAGGTTAAAGGTTATCAAATCCATCTAAATCAAATTGATAGGGAGTACCGTCTTTTATCTTGGTATTTCTGAAGAAATTTTCCAGTAAGTTGTCCAGTTCTGTCATCAGTAGTGTCTGTCAGTGTAGTAGTGTCAATTGTTACGGTTGATCTCCCTGCTATGCCTGTTGCAGTGCAGAATTTGGAACTATGGTGATCTTATTCACACAGATTCACAATGTTCTGAAATTTTCTTTGTACTCTGCTGTCCTTTCCTGATATCAAATTTCTTATCTCATCTTTGGAACAAGAGAAAAATGTTTTTGAGGGCAACCTGCTGTCATTTGCTAACATTAATATTACAGAGAAAAGCAGCAAAATTGGCCCAGTCAAAAAATGAACAATGGGAACAAAAATACAGTTGTATCAACAGCAGAAATAGCTGCTTTACTGTCCTTCACTGCTTTACTCATACATTAAGTAATGTAGTACCAGCGCGGCTACACAACCTTGTACCCAAGGTTACACAGTTACAACACTCTGGAAGTGACACATCAACTGTGGGAAGATCAAGGTTATCTTTTTTTTTTCTTTTCTTTTTTAGGACTGCAACATCGCCAACATGTGGTATATCACATGATCATTTGCAACCAATAAATATTCACTATCTATGACTGTGGGGAGGTGTTAATTTGTGTTTTAATAACAGCTTTTTGCCCTTACACCAGCACATATATAAAATAACACTTGCAAAAAATTTCACACGGGTTGAACTAGAGCCAACTGCCTCTTGCTTGCTAGTGCAGACGTCTTAACCACTCAACTACCAAGCTTGCTTGGGTCAGCTGACTGGTCAAGTCAGATGTAGCAGCATAGGTACCGCAAACTGCAAGTGCTTCTCATTGTCTCATCTCTACAGGTTTCTTCAAGGCTTGTGAGCTTACAGTGCCTAGGGCCCTCAGTTGAGGAATCCTTGGTGTCATTACCAGAAATTTAATGATATTAATTAATAACTATAACAAGATGTACTATGTTTCAGGGAGATGTTAATTTTTAATGGTGAGGTTTTTGCCCTTACCATATTCCTGATTTGAGATTGGTCGTAGAAATGCTACATGAACAATGTAGGAGTGCAATTTACATCAAAATGGGAATTCCAGATAGTTCTACATCTGTATTTACTGAGAATGATATTGAAGCTTTGACATTGTTTTAATGGAAACATTTCTTTTACCTCTGTCTACAAACCAACCATTTGGGAGTTCCATCTGTCTCCTGATGTGGTTGGCATGTACAGAAGCAAAATCTTAAGAGACTTTAATTGCCACAGTAATCCAGTACTGTAGCTGAACCATAGAGCCGAACCAAACATCATCAAACATGGTACTTCTGAACTGATCCAAACAAACTAAGCTGATTGGCTTGGATTTTCAGCATGTCCAATCGTGATAATGCACAGAATGCACGTGGGAAAGCTCAGCCGCAACAAAAAGCAAAATAGATAACAAAGTTATTGTGCACTGTGCATATGGCCCACTCAGAATGTACATGTACATATATATGTATAGGTACTGTACATGCATTCAGTGTGTGCATGAACATATATATGCGACTGCATTGCATTATGCGATGTGTATGAAAAACATGGTTAGAACTCATTTTTAGGTGAAGAGTGGCAAACTAATTCATCCTTGCACACTGATGCAGCTACAAGCATTAAGTATGAAGCATGCTTCAGTTCCTGGTGCAGTTCGAGGTAGATGGCTCCAAAAACTACTACGACTACTACTACTACTAGTGCAGACGTCTTAACCACTCAACTACCAAGCTTGCCTGGGTCAGCTGACTGCTCCAAGTCAGACGTAGCGTAGATACCGCAAACTGCAAGTGCTTCTAATTGTCTCATCTCTACAGGTTTCTTCAAGGCTTGCCAGCTTACAGTGCCTAGGGCCCTCAGTTGAGGAATCCTTGGTGTCATTACCAGAAATTTAATGATATTAATTAATAATTATAACGCAATGAACTGTAACTGTGATGAACTCTGCTCACAGGAGCTCTGGTATTTATATTTGTCAGTTTTATGAACGTGTCAAATCAAAAAGGTATGTACGAGTACACTCTTAAAGCTGAACAGAAGTATTTAAAACAAAGGTCCACAGAAATTGGTTAAAATAGCGCAAACTGTCCAGATCTGATTGACAGAAGCTGATAAAGACAAATGTATGATGCCATCAAACAAATGATATTCCTTGATTCATCTTACTGCCCTACTTGATTCGTCTCAGTCTTGCTATCACATGTGTTTTTTACACCTCATTTGCAGTGAATTTTCCTTTCTGTCCTAAAAAGGGGAATGATCAATGACACCTGTTTAGAACTGTGTAATTCTTCAATGAGAAAACCTTTATCTGCCATAACATGGTCAAATGGTTCAAGTAATTCCAATAACCCTGACCTTACAGTAATTTCCTTGTCTGATGTTGAACCTGCAAACAGTGAACTGACAAATGACACAGCACTATATGGTGTGATTCCTAACAGACCTTTGAAGGCTTTTGTAATTTGAGTAGATTTCAGAATTCAGAAGTTTTAAGGTTGGCGTTTGCACTTTAATTTCTGTGCTATCCAAGATCACCATACACTTGGCAAAAGTCACCTTAAAGCAATGTGGCACAGTTTGTCGAGAAGACCAAATCTCCAGGCTTCCAAGCATCATATAGAAACAATTTGACCAAGTTATAAGAAGCCTGCTGATTGAAGATTGCGAGAAACCAAATCTAAGCACAAGGTCTTTTTCATGAAATCCTTGCCTTACTCTACAGAGATACATGAAAAATTGGTCAATAAGTGACACGGATGTGTCACTGAAAATTCCAATTCTAAAAAGATCAACATTTGTAGAATGCCTTGCATTTGTGTCCATCTGATCATTGATGATGCCGTCAGCTGCAGTGCTGTAAATACACATGTCAGCGTCTCATGGTTTTTGAATCCAGTGTAAAAAGCAATGGTTTGAGGATCTGATGAAAACCTCTCAAGGAAGAAAGTTTTTCCCTTCGGTTGTTGCACCTGTTGCTGAAGTCTTTCAATTTCCAACTGGGCAGCTTCTAACTTGTCCTCTTGTGACAATGGGGGAGAGCTGTAGTCATGGTCAGCAGAGACTGCCGGTGTCACTTGAATTTCAACAGGGTTTGCTGAATCTTCTTTGGAGGTACAAGTCAAAGTGGATTCCCTGTAATGTGTTAAGAGTACAGATAAAGAGTCAAACATAACATGACAATGTTCACTGATACTCTTTTCTGTGTTGTCCCATGGTGTACGCGAATGTCTTGATATTGGAGACTGAAAAAACAAGGACTAGAGTGTGGGGCTGGGTTGAACCTGCTGAAAACCTGTGAGTTTTCCCCCATTTTTCACAAAGCAGTTGTATGTGGGGGCTGTCTCCTGGTAACTCTTGCCTCCCTTCGATCCCCTCAATGTGAGAAGAACCAGGCTGACCGGGCTACACCAATTTGACAAATTGATATGCTCCATATCCTCCCTTACGACCATAGTAGTAATTTGAATCCTTCTATTCTTTAAGGGAACAGTTTAAATTACCACATGCAACACTCCATGTGCAACATACATGTGCACGTAAAACCCTAATTCAACATTGTCAAATTTACTTTGCCAGCCTTACTTGCATGATCTCCTTCGTGGACTTCTGCATTTTGGAGTACTTTGTGTCCACTTAAACAATGATGGCACTGCGTCTGGCTTCAATCTTGTATATTCAGACAGTGTTTTGATGAAGTCTGTTTGAGTGAAGTGGGTTGAACACACATGTGTAGCAGCAGACAGCTGAAAATCAGAGGCAGAATAGGTACACACAAGAAATTATTCTCAATCATTCTCATCTTGTACTCATGGTCATGACTCTTTATGCAGGTGTTATCAGCGATTATCCCCTGATTTAAATTCTATCCTTGAAATACAGTGCTAAAAGAAAATGGGAACATGAAGCATGGGCATTGTTGTTTGAAAAGAGGAGCATTTATTATGAGTCATTCACCAACAGAATCTGTAGAATGCCTTAAATGTTAAGGTTGAATCTATTGAGATTTGTGCGAGTCATGTTTGGGGCACTCGGATGCTTCTGTTTTTGAATTTGATCTTGAGTGCACCGACTCACCTTGGAATTATTGAAGTTGTTCAAAGGTTCAACACATTATGGAAAGAGTTCCATACAGACAACACTTGATGCCTTTGTGTACAAACCTATGAGACTTGCCTGAAAACAACTGTTTTTAAGTAAATTTTGGGAATTTTCCGTATGGAACTCTTCCTCTAATAAATAACCTTAATCAATTTTAAGTGTTACAAAAGCAGTCTGGTACTAGTACCACTGCATAAGACAAATTCAAGGGAAACTCTGACTGCTAAAGAGGACTACAGCAATCATGCACCAAACCATCCACGACCGGTACATTATACACATGATACATGACGGACATGCACAATGAATCTTCAGAAGTTCATGCATGGCAGCTCTAAACTACATTTAAAAACATACAAACTAGATTAGTTTACCTTGAAATGATGCCCTACATCCGGTTTAATCTTGACAATCCAGGCTTTACACACCCTCTTGTTCTTGGGGATTCTATGAATTGTGAGAGTCTTTTCAATTGTATTGCGAATCTTTTGTGCAGTGCGGTACACAGCAATGGTATGCCGCTATTTTTGTTGGCATTCCAAGCCTTGTTCTGGATGTGCATTGGTACGCCGCCATTTTTTGTTGGCATTCCAAGCCTTGTTGTGGATGTGCATTGTGCAATACCTGAATAGAGCCTATTGTGCCCAGGCGGGCAATTATGAGCTGCCTTATTTCCTCCAACATTTCAATAGGGTTTCCCCATTTTCAGGTGAACAGTGGCAAACCAATACATCCTTGTGCCCTTCCCAAATACTTTACAGCAACTAGGATGGGATAAAATGCTAATATGGCAATGGATGGTTGTATTTTTAGTAGACAATGCTCTCAATTATGATCCCATTTTATTTGGTGGTGTAATTCAAAGTCAGTTTTTGACATTTAAGCTTGACATTTCAGCATAGTACGAGTTTGTCTGAAGATAGAAATGTTGTTTTAGTTGTGCCAATGGAACATAGAAAACGTGTTGCATCTTCCAAGTACTCGGCCCCTAGGCAATGTATTGTACACTGTATTAGAGACACAGGCTCACTGCATTTACATGCACATTATTCCATGCCTTCATATAGGCTCATAGGGTACATGTATAATACTGGCTATAATAAACCAATGAATAGAGCAATAAAACACTCTAATGTAAATCTCCCTTTGTATGATTGGAAATTCATTGACAAATGCCGCATTCCCATAAGCACTACAGTAACTTCTGTGGATGAATCAGGGAGGCACACAGCACCACAGGCTTCAGTGTAAAAATTGGCATATTACCATGGAATGTGTTTTTTTGATGGTTTTTCAGGTCTGATGAGCAGGAATTGAAATTGTAATGTGGAGATCAAATCTAATTTTTGATTCGGCCTGGTAAAATTCAAAACCAACATATGCATTCCTTGTGGAGATGCCAAATATAATACTGGCTGCAAACCTCTGGGAGATAATACGTGAAGAAAAACTGTCTAATGCAGCTTTCATGGAAATCCATTGACTACTGTCATAACAAACGCGCTCTAGATGATAATCTTTCCTGCATTTTACCTACAAATCACATCACTGTATGCCAGTCAATGCCATTTGTCCCATCATTTGAAAGTAATACTGGTGACTAGTTTTCAGTCTGTAAGTTCCATCATTGGCTTTTCTTAAGTATGTACATTCACTGAAGTTTTCTTTGTCTGGGCATTTAATTTCTAACAACCCAAAGGGAGGAGTGGCATTTCGGTCAAAGACTTTGCAGTCAGGAGATGCTCCAAGATGATGGGGAGAGGGATTTACAACAAAACCACATAAATACACATTGTTCCCTGTTACATCTGAGGACAGCTTGGCAGCTTCTGGCTCATGTTCGATGCCAAATTTCATGGCTGCTGTTTGAATGTTACATTTTCTCAGCATTCTGGTTGCAAGACGTTCATGGTCAGCCTTTCTGGAGCAGACTTGTTTGAAGACTGATGAAGTGAGTCTGTGTTTAAGAACATCATGCCAGGTTTTGTTGTGACTCTGTTGTCGGGTTTCAGCCCGGAGCTCTTTTGCAATTTTAGATGTTACATGAAGGCCTAAGAACATGTCCTGCTCAGCATGCTGAAGTACAGCATGGTAAGTTGCTGGTTGGTTGGGAATTGGAAAGTCAAGAAATGTGGAATGAAGAGAATGGTATATGATATTTCCAGAAGTGTTGACCCTCTGCTGGTAGGATAAAACTGACCCCTGAGGCACAGGTCGGAACTTTGATGCACAGGAAGGAGGACCTGGGGTGGCCGGTAGCACCTTCAATATCTGTGCATCATTGTGAATGATACTAAGTTGTTGAACAAGTCATGAGGGAAAAGTAGCACTAGGTATTGGCTGCGGCACAGGACAGTATACCTTAGGGAGAATTCCTTCTGACACTTGTTTTCTTTTGGTGGCCTTGCGCTTAGGTTTTACTTTGTTTATCTGGAGAGCATCAACCTGCTTGGGAGCCTAGCCCTTTGCCCTATGTGGAATATGCCAAGTTTGTGGTAGAGATGTCTTGCTCTGAATAGGAAGCACAGCCTTTAATCCCAGTTTCAGAAAATGACAGAGCAAATACAGTAATCCAACGCTGTGGCTGCAATGGCCATTACCTGCTTTGCACTCACACTGAGATGTCCTGACAGTTACTGGTTGTTTTGTTACCCTGACGTAGTGGATTTATACATGTACATGTGTAAACAAACTATAACATCATTGTTTTGTGTCAGCTATTATTTGGCTTTTAAAAACAAACGAACAAAAGAAAACCCAAACAACCAGCAACCTCACCTTACAAAACTGGTCCCAATGTATCATGCATCTTTTTGGAGCTCATCTGAAAAATCAAAGTACTGTTATGGCCAACATTACAGCAGCCATTATGTGACTGTCAAGTATTATTATCAAAGAACTGTCTGGTTTCCTTAAAATAGTTTTAAATGTAACAAACCTTGGCTGTAGGAATTAATCAATGAACAATTTTAACATTTTCCATCAAAAATCATCCAAAACCTCACTTCAACGTGAAGCAACTGAAATCCAGTGAAACAACGGACCAATTTAAAAAGTAAGCAAACAAATCTAGATTCAGAAGCTAATACAATGTATGTTCAAGTGTATCCTTTATTAAGTACTGCTAACTCAACTGAACAGTAAAGTAAGAAGAAAACTGTAAAAAAGTATCCGAACAAATCAAACCGCTAAAAAAAATCCATTGAACAGGGGTAATAATGGAAAGCACACTGATCTTATAGTTCAAAGTGCAATAGACATGTACATGTAAGAACCCCGCTTTTATTATTATTAGTAGGAACAGTATTAAAACACTAGAAAGAAAGTACATGGAACTGAACCCATTCAAAATACAAAGCTAACAGGATGCCTTAAAATTGGCGGTCAAAACCTGAAAGCAATCTTTCACTGATTTTTACAAACCAACAGACTGTAAGGGGGGGTGTTTTTCCGCATTGAGGGATAGGTTCGCGCACAAATTTTACACTCATCACTGTCATCCTTCACCTGAACTATACTTCAATTAAATACAAAATAATAAAAGAGGGAGAATTGATCTTTAGTGATAACCACTTGTAAATATGCATAACCTTCATCATGTCAACATGGTCTCATGCTTTTACAAGTCATGGCAGAGTGCCAGTCATCCCAGCAATGCTTTTGACAGGTGCTGCTACATAATATACATGTAGTAAGACTAAGAAGTGGGTCAACTCATGCTGAGGCCCCTGGGATAACTTCACCTGATCAATTCGTAACCAGGTCAACTCATATACGGTACTTCTCTCATTTTGATACTATTTGATATTAAAATGTAATGCTTTCATTTCAAGGCACAGATCTGAAGAGCCAACATCATATACAACGAGCACAGCAACGAGTGAAAAGAAGACTCAAATCAGGCATCTCTGTGGCCATTCGTCACGCGACAAAAAGACGTACAGCGTATTTGCGTAACAAAGGTTTATGTTGCTTTGGAAACCAGTCCTTATAATTCTCACTTCTCCCGTTAAGATTATGTTTAGAGACGTCGGGGAAATTTGTGGTCAGGGAATCACACTAATGCAGATAGTACTTAAGAGCTTTCTTTTCTTACAAGCCTTTGATCAGTCAATTGATTTTAATACATGTACTTCCAACTTGGCACTTTGAAACAATGCCATAGAGTACAGAACCATCAAAAAGATGGACCCAGTAAGGCCTACAGAGTTTAGTACAAGGCCTTATTGCTCAGAAGTTGGGCCTGTACATGTAGTGATGTACATGCATCATTACATGTAATAAAATTCTGAACACAATTGAGTTAGGACATGTAGGATTTTGCTGTTAACCACTTCCAGCCGGGGGCTTCGGTACCGGAGCCATAGGCCTTATATTTGGGGCCGGGGACTCCGAAATCGGAACTTTACTATAAAAAAAAAAAGTTGCTGGGCATTTCTTAAAAAGTTTGGGGCTGTCAGTTAAAAAGTTTAGGCCATCATTGGCCGGTGAATTGTGACTTTTTTTACAGCCGGGGTGACCGAACTTATTTTATAGCCGGGGTGACCGAACTTATCAAAGCCTGGAATAAAAGTACGAGCTCCTGAGAGCTGCTGGGCACTGCCAATCAATCCCTGTATTCTTTCAGCGCAGAGCGCTGCAATTAGTGGAGGTAATCCATGTATTGTTTTGCAGAGCGCATTTGTTCTCGCTGCCGGGCGCTCGCAGGGGATTATCGCTGCACTGCACCGAAGACAAAGCGCGGGCTGTGCGGGCTCATTATGCACCTACGCCCCATGAATGACCCGGCCCGGGCGCTGCTGGCCCTTGCCACGTTGACTGACAGGGCACGGCCCTCGCTGCTTGGGAATAAAAACGCCGTGCAGTGTTCACATGTGTTCATATTGGGTATCGTGTTATTTAGAGTACAGACAACATGGCTGAAGTTATATCCGGAGAGTCCAGTTCTTCCAGCGAAAGCGAGTTTTATCTGAGTTCAGACGAAGTTTCTTCGTCTTTTTCATCACCGCCGTTACCTGCTCAAGTACAGTCAAGTACAGAAATTGACAGTGATGTACCCTTGGCGGTATATGCCAAGCGCAAGAGACAGTCCCGTACACAGACCGCCGCGTCGACCAGCAGCAGTGCCGCACCGTTCCGGTGGACAGATGAAGACAGTACACCGCTGAAAGACGGCTTCACCGGTAATGGTGGTGCCGTCGATCCCCGCCTGCATCGCAGCTTGACCTGCAGCGAAGCCTTTGAACTGTTTTTTGACGACGTTCTCTACA
This sequence comes from Acanthaster planci, assembly GCF_054643075.1. NCBI lineage: Eukaryota > Metazoa > Echinodermata > Asteroidea > Valvatida > Acanthasteridae > Acanthaster > Acanthaster planci. Next base: position 6,633,723 of record NC_141789.1, read on the forward strand.
ACAAGATAGTGCAAGAGAGCAACCGGTATGCCGTGCAGAGGCCCGCTACGACATCGGCGCACATGCGATCATGGACTGATCTGAACACTAGAGAACTGAAGGCCTTTCTGGGCCTTTGCATAATGACGGGCATTGCGAAGCACCCCGCCCTTCATAGCTTCTGGTCCACCGACCCACTACTGAAGATGAGCCTATTCCCATCCGTTATGCCCCGAGATCGCTTCCTTGCCATCCTGCAGTCCCTGCACTTCAACGATAACACCGCCATGCCAGATGACTGCACCGACCGCCTCTTCAAAGTGCGCCCAGTCGTCGACCATCTTGCTCAGAAGTTTGCCACTGTCTACGTTCCTCAACGGGACATTTCCGTCGACGACTCCCTGCTGAAGTTTTACAGGCGTCTCCGCTTCACTACCTACAACCCCAGAAAGAGGGCCCACTTCGGCATCAAGATGTACAAGTTGTGCCAGAGCACTGGGAGTGCCGCCAGGTACTGCTACAACTTCAAAATCTACACCGGCCAAAGTAAAGGAGACCTCCCAGCAACTACACAAGTGGTGATGGACCTGGTGAACGACCTAAGTGGTAAGGGCTACAACCTTGCCCTCGACCGGGCCTTCAGCAGTCCCAATTTGTTTCGACGACTTCACAACCAGAAGTTCAACGTCGTCGGCACCGTCATGGGGAACAGAAAAGGGATGCCGAAAGACCTGCAGTCCGTCAGGCTGAAGCGGGGCAAAACAGCGTCCCGGTCGGCCGACCTGGGTGTCAGCGGTGTTCTCCTGGCCATGGTGTGGCGAGACAAGCACAAAATACGTATGCTCTCCACCATGCATACGGCAGACATCCGTGGCACCGGCAAGCAAGACAGGACAGGGCAGGAAAAGCAGAATCCGACCTGTGTCATCGAGTACAACGCCCTGATGGGGGGCGTTGACAAGAGCGACCAACTAGCAGCAAACCATCGAGCAACTCGTAAGTCCCTCAAGTGGTACAAGAAGCTCTTCTTCTACCTGCTCGACTTGACGCTGGTGAACAGCTACGCTGTGTACCTGGCCGTTGATCACCGCCTCTCCTTCCTCGACTACCGCTTGAGTCTTGTCCGTGAGCTGCTGTTCGACGAGCCCTTGCCCGAGTACCGCCCTCAGCACGATACTTCACCATTCACCAACTCCCGCTTTGTCGGCTGACACTTCCCCGTGGACTTTGAGAGGACCAGCTATGGCGACTTCCGCTACCGGCGGTGTGTCCTCTGCGCTTCCCGTGGTCTGCGAAAGAAGACACACTTCGAGTGCGACACGTGCCACCAGCCCCTCTGCGTCGCCCCCTGCTTCAAGGAGTACCATACTGTCCACTAATTGACACTTTGAACATTTATTTTCATCGACATTTTCATTGACATTATATTTTGTGTTTTTCATGTGTGTTTTGACTTGATGCCCCACTTATCTAGTGTAAAACAATATGTCATTTCTGGTGGTTTTACTACGTGGTCATAGTTTCAACCTTTGAAAAAAATGACAAAAAAGACAAAGTTTCTGGGAAGTACTGCTTTGAGGATGTTGTATTTTCATCTCTTGAAAAAGTGGCACATTTCCTTGTAATGGTTTTACTAGGTGGTCATGTTTTCAACCTTTGAAAAAAATGACAAAAAAAGACAAAGTTTCTGGAAAGTACTTTTTATTCCTTGCACCGGTGTTTGATTTTTATTTGATTAGAAAGAGTGGAAATTTATTTTACTACTTTTATGAGTTCGACTACTTCAATGAGAAAAGAAAACACAAGAGAAATTACAAGAAGAAAATAAGAGAAAAAGAAGTTCTCTCCAAATATTTGTCTGTGTGTGTATTTCTATGTGTACTTTATTTTATTGGTTTCTAAATTTTACTTGAAATAGTTTGGGAAGGGAAATATCTTACACTATGGGAGGGAAAATGAACAAGTTGGGAGGTAAAATATGAGAGTGGTTTGGGGGGGATATAAGTTTGGTAGATGGGAAAATATATAACAGAAAAAAATCCCAATAGCTTCAAAAAATAGCTAAAGTTACATGCAGCAGCGCCACGAAAAAGACACACTTTTAGACCCCTTTTTTTACAGCATGAATTCATTTGTCCGTCATTGCCCGCACTCACTGAACAGTTGACAAAGCCCAGTGCACGTGCACAGCTTCCCATTCACTCACCGCATATTACACGCTGAGGTCTTGACCGTCAATCGCTCCGCATAGCAACACGGCAGCATAGCAATGCACTGGGCCAAGGCCCGGAACAAACGAGCCCTTATGTAACTCTACACAGAGCTGGCGGCGTGGCCGCAACACCGAAGGGTCAATGGAGGTTGCTTGTGAGGGCTAGACTCGCCACGGGACACCCATTTTATGGGGTTTAGGCGTTCAGAAAAAAAGATATGAATTTTTGAAGATTTTTGAAAAATGAAAATATGAAAAAAACCGCCCGGCAGCGCATGTAACGGTTAAAAAAAGCACCCGGCAGCAAGTGGTTAAGACTGTTTTTGGAAATATAGATTTACAGTGAAACCTGCCAAACGTATAATTCTGTACTTTTGTATACATCTACTCAACCTTTTCACCATTTTAATTACTCAAAGGCTTAGCCATGTCGTTACGGTAGTGTGCAAACACGACATGTTGAAGCACGATCGGCCATCGGGCCATGTTGGGTAAGATACATTCATACATGTCATGCATGTGGGTACGTGACGGTGCAGCTAGCTGATGACCATGATTACCTTCAACGTCAGTGATGTAACCTTCGATGAAGTTGCTGTAACCCTTTTGTTGCTTCGAACGGGTCAACTACATTCTGTGTGATCAGGGGAAGATTTTCAAGATTTTTCCACCATCTCGCCACGGTGTTGTGCTCGCATAACTCGATGCTGCTGGAGGATGCCATCTTTGTTTGCTTGTGTTCCAAGCCTTGTTTTCGATTTGACATGGCCGCGGTGTGAATAAGGCGTATGGCCTTTGCAGATGACATTGAGCGAACCAACTAATGACTACAGTGCAACCAGAATGATCTTTTTCTTACTCAAAGATGAGAGTAACTAATCTTTGAGCATATTGACTTTGACCATAGGGACTTGGATCTGCCTTGCTACGGCATCGATTTCTAACCCCAAATACGTTAATTTCTGGAGTGGACCTCCTGTTTATGCTTGTGCAGTGAGCACACCAAGCACTCTGCATACCGATTCAAATACCGCAAGGGTGCCTAGAAAGAATCTGAACAGGGTCCAAAGAATAGAAAATCGTCAAGATACTGAGTGATCATCAAACTGTCTGCAGTATCCCTCACTTTGAATTTAAGAAACGTGCTGAATTTCTCAAAAAGGCAACACAAAGTGGAACATCCTATTGGCAAGCATCTGTCATAGTATGGCCCTCAAGTGTAAAACCCAAAAGATTGTAATCTCAAGGAGTAACTGGAAGTAATCTAAAAGCAGATGTAATATCAGATTTTGTCCCGCTGCCATCACTACTTGCACTGCCTCATGAAACGAGGCGTAGTGCATTGTGCAATTTTGCTTATCAATGAAATCATTTATTGATTGCCTGTCTGGAAAGGAAAGATAGTAGATGAGCCTGCATGTATTAGGTTCCCGTTTAGGTACTATATTGTAACAGGACACCAGTACATAAAAGCAAAACCTTCTGGTTTCACATTTTTTATTTACAGAAAAATGCTCCAACAGAAATGGCCCAGGCAAAGAAATTGGACATCCAGGGTGCCAAACAAAATTAAGGGATAAACTAGACGGCTTCCAACAAACTTATACAAAAATAACTTGCAAATTATACATGATTGGTAGCAAGCCATTCAGCAGGGTGTGTCTCCAGTCACAGTTGGCACAGAAATGCCTCCCTCATTCCTGGAGACACCAACTTAAGTAAGGAAACTGTAACAAAGAACATTCTTTTGCAATAGATTGAGGCACTCCCAGACCCACGCCTAGTTAAACTACAAAAGCAACAAAGAGACAATATAAAGAAAGATTGGGTCTGGCCAGACTGGCAAAGACCACTCTGGCACTCCCAGACCCACGCCTAGTTAAACTACAAAAGCAACAAAGAGACTATATAAAGAAAGAATGGGTCTGGCAAGACTGGCAAAGACCACTCTGGCACTCCCAGACCCACGCCTAGTTAAAGTACATTCATACAATAGAAAAAGCAACCCTGGATGAGAGTTATTCCATTACAATATCAATTGGTGAGCACTGCAACGTTGGGAAAGGCAGGGTTGAGAATGACCAGCAATTCTATTGAGGTCTATTTCCTTTTGGAATTTTTCTCCAACTTTGTGAGGGTGAGCAGGGCCCAGGGTAGGAAACCTACCCAGTGACCTACCTGGTGACTTTGCCTGCGACCCTATATTGTAATAAAAATAATAATTCTTAAACAGCACTAACATAAATTAAAACCCTGACGAAAATAGTACGTTTTTAGTGCCGTTTTGAATGACGAAAGACGGGTGCATTTCTGATTTAATATGGGAATCTGTTGCAAAGGATCGAGAAGTCACGTCTGCCATAGTAATCCATGTTATATCGTGGCTGAACCAAGCATGTTTGAGAGGATGAATAAGTGACCATTGAACACTGTCATCAGTATTGTGAGTAAATTTGACAGATAACCAGGAGCCTGCCCATTGAAAGCTTCATAAACAAAAACAGTTTTGAATTCAATGCACTGTGCTACAGGAATCCAGTGAAGACTTTTGAGAACATGTGTAATATGTTTATATTTCTTTTTACAGAGTAAGAAGTCGAGTGGCAGAATTTTTAGGTAATTGTAACCTGTGATGAATTAAATAATCAGGAATGCCATAAAGAAAGGCTGTTTTAGTAATCCAACCTGGAAATAATAAGGCGTGGATAAGTCATTCAGTGGTGGTGCAGTCCAGCACATCCAGCACTTTTTGGATTTTGCTGATACAATGCAAATCCAGGTATCCTGATTGGCACATTGTGGAGACATGAGTGGCCATATTACAATGACTGTTTAAATACACACCAAGATTCTTAGCAGGAACCATTTTATTGAAGCCCAAATGTAAACTAAAAGGATCACATTTGCGAAACGTAGAGTAAAAAAGAATCACCTCAGTCTTTACCCCATTAAGAACCAGCTTGTTCAAAACTGTTCATTGTCTAATTTTTCAACACATGCTTCAAATTAAAGCAGCATCAGCTGCATTAGGATAATGTGCCAACTATTAGCATTAAACCAAAGATCTTAATTGGTGTTAGGGGAATGAAACAGAGTTCTTGGAGGAAACCTTGGTATAGCCGGTGGTGAATGCTTTGCATGCTCTGCAGACATACTGGTAGCAGTTTGCGCTTGTACTTGTGCTTCCCAGACTGATCAGTGGGCTTACCAACTTGATTGCCCTTACGCAAAGAATAACCAACAGTTGTCAACTTCCCCAGTTTGCCAACAGCATCCCCATGGCCTGGGTAGAAGTACTACATTTGTGAATATATTTGCATGCGTGGTAGTGACATCCTTGCCGCCATTGATTGTGTGGCAGAGCCAGAAATGTTTATGTTATTAAGTACACGTTTTTACATAGAAGTAGTTCCCCTTTAAAATGTTTAACTTTAGTTTAGAGTTCTTGATTTTTTCTAGTAGTGTGCCCCCCTGTTTATTTGTTTAAGCCCCAGCTACCCCCTCTATAATAGAGTTGCCATATGGTCTGGTCACACTCAGTGTAGCAGATCAGCAGAGACCAGTCACCTTCACATGTACCTATGTATTGTTCCTCCTAACTGGAGTGTGGTTTTTCTGCTTGAGCCCTATTCTGCTAGAAGTCAGTGATTGAAGTCAGAGTGTAAACTCATAAGGTCCATTTTACGCACTGTATTGGGTTTGGGTTTTGGTTGGAGTCTTTTAAAGTCTTAGTCTTTGGGTGTGTTTTAGTCCTTGAGTCCTTTTAGTTTTTTTTTTCATTTTTCCTGTACTTTTTCGTTAATTATTTTATACAAGTGAAATTTCCTCATCCTCCGCTTAAGCAACAGTGGCTGCTGCAGGCTCTTGTTATTAAAAGCACAGCCATATCTAAAATCTACCATTCCAAATTGTTTTCTTTGGTAACCAGTGGTACATGATACCCAAAGGGGTCTCCACTGACAATATCAATACACTGTCTTTGCTGACTATGCTCACATTAGAACTCTGTCCTATGTCTATACCTTGAAATGATTTATCACTGTGCAGGCCTTGGTCAAGCTGGACTTGTTGGGCAGGTGGTGCAGTAGCTTGGCACCATTTTCAACCCTTGTCCATGCCTACAAAGCATGACGGTGGTGGTACCTTTTGTTTTGTCCGATCATCCGGGATGGCCACAAATTCAGCATATAGGAAGTACTTCCTATGGGTTGGAACTAACCAAAGACTAATGCCCCATCCTTCCTTTCCAAAGGGGAAGATGAAAGTCTAACCAGGAATCCTAACTTGGATTACCGGGAGATAGTTGGGCAAAATAGCCCACATAAGTCTGGGCCTGAGGATCCTTGCAGAAAATGTTAATTCCTTCTATGCAAGCAGTACTGTCCAGTCCAGGGTTTGAAGATCCTTGCAAAAAAAACAGAACTTGGACTCCTGCACCAAGCTTCATGTGAGCTGAAACACAGTTTATCTCAGTCTAGTGTATGGGACAGTTCACCAATCTCCCAAGTGGGGAAGAAAAAATTGCAGAAGAATCAGATTGTAGTTGTTCCTTCAGAGGCTGAGACAAAAGTGACAGCCTGGCAACTTTTCCTCCCGCCCAAAGTTTCAAACTCTGTAATGAAAAGAACTAACCCAACTTCTAACAGGCCCTTGGCTAGGCCTTGCCAAGTATCCCAGAACAAAATCTCTGGATGGTTTCCCCCTCTAAGCCTTCTTCAACATTGGTCAAAATTTTGTGGCTCTTGATTGGCTGTTTCCTTGAAAAGAGGATCCCATTTTGTCACAAACATTTTCTATGGGTTTTTGTGTAGAAAACCTGAACCTGTACTTGTACAGGTTCAGGTTTTGAATTTGCAAACACAGGTTAGCAGGAATCTACAGTAATGCTATCCTCTCTGCACAATACCTAAAATGAACAGGGGGACGATCCATGCCAAATTTGCTGCTTATAAATAATTTGATCATTTACTGATACAATTTATTGTTGCGCAAAATTGTAGGAAATTTTTAACCTGTTTTGACTTCCTGAGGTATTTAGGAATGGGAATAAACATGAGCTTGGCTGGTCTTAAAGGAACCAGGAAATATAAATATTTAAAAAAAAAATTACTAAAGACCCTTGAAATCGCATCTTTGGGTTTTAGTCAACTTTATTTTAAATTTTTGTTTTGCAATTGTAACCCATATTTTTTATGCTTTTTGGTTTTATGCTAATTCTGTTTGCATATTCATGACAGAACTATGATGTCATCCAAGGCACAGAATCTCAATGTTGCACTGATTTGTGCACAGACAATTTCTAGATTTTTTTAACCACTGCTATGGCAGATTTCATTTTCTTTGGCTATTTATTGCTTTGTAAGTGTATGGCAATAATCCAGCCAAAATCTTTTTCACAGAAATGTTCCTAGAGAGCAAATTTGGGGTTCACAATTTGAACATGAAAACATGCAACCTGAACCATGTCTTCCTGGATTTACATCAAAGCAAAAGTGCCTTCACTTGTCCAGAAATGCTTGGTGAATTTTTGGGTAGCTGCGAAGCAAGTGTGAGCCTATGTAATACCGATTTCCGTCTTCTGTCCGTACGGTCGGCTATCCTCAAATGTTAAAGTTTTTCCTTGCAGGCCCAAAGTTTTTAAAATGTGGCATTGAGTCCTTGTTTGCTTCCTCTTGGAATTCCATCAGTATTTAAATAGTCTCATATGGCATTAATGCTTAGAAAACTTGTGAATTTAATGAAAAAAATATAAAAGTTGAATATTAATGTTTTGAGTTGTATTGTGTACTTACCCAGTAGTACATACAGTACATATGTACTGAGCACTCCTGTAATGTACATGTATAGACAGTGTTTAGACACGTACAAACGTACTTCTACAGTATGTGGGAAAAATGTAAGGGATGGTGGGACAGATTAGGATGTTTGTTGGGGGAGAGGTACCTGTAGGAGGAGAATCATGGGGACAAGGTAGAAAGTGGATGAAATGCTGGATAAGGTTGGCGTAACGGTTGGGCTGGATTAGTGGGATGATAGGACAGCCAGAGTAAGAAGTGAATGGGATGATGGGGAGGGGACGGAGAAGGAGATGGATTGGATGATGGGAAGGAGTGGAGTTAGCGATGGATAGAATGATGGAGGGGTGGAGTAGGAATGGATGGAAAGATAAGGTGGATGTGGGATTGGAGATAGATGGGATTAGGGGTGGAGTCAAAGTAGACATGGTAGATATGGTATGATGGGATATGGATGATGGGGGTAGAATTGTATAGGATAGGATGATGGGGTTGGATACAAAGTGCCAAACTGTACTTTAGAAGAATTTTAATCATGCACCATCCATCAAACTCACAAATGCACTGCTTATATAATCATCCAGGTCTAGTCTGACTGTACTGAACCCACTTTCTTTAGGCATTCCTCTCTCCTGTAAAGAACTGTGAAGCCTTTGTACCTGTATCTCCCTTTTTGGTGGTCTTTATTGATTTTTTTTTATGACAGGGGCCTTTCAACACACAGTCTGCACATAGCACTAACCAGATTGTTTTTCTCAGCGAAGGTCGATAAAATATTTTTACATCTGTATTGCAGTCGTATGTCAATCAATCTTGTAAAAAAAATTGATGAAGCTTGGTTAGTATTTTCTTGTTTAATTTAGTAACCATTTTGTATAACTTGGATGTTTCTTTCTTTCCTGTTATTACAGGAAAGAAATTCAAATTCCATTCTAGTTAATGTTTGACAAATTGCACCATTCAGTTCACGTAACTCAAAAAAAGTCGAACAGTCTTCATACATGTACATGGAAGAAGACTACAGAGATTCACAAAAAGTGATTCTAAGAAAAATTCATTTCCTGGATCCTTTAAACTAATGCTTCAGACAACCAAGTACAAATTTATTTCTACAATAAAGATTACAATATAGAGATGTTCAGTTTTAGTGGTGGGAGGAAACTCCAAAAAAATAATCCAGGCCAAACCTATGGAAGCAGGTAGAGACATGCCTCACCTTAAATATATTGAGGGGGTTTTGAACCCTAGGTCACTGAAACTTCCCAACCTGACTCCCTGACTAGCTTCTTATGAAAATAACTAACTCATTTTGTTGCTTAATTTGTTATTCCTTTTGTTCATGTTGGTAAAGTCACTTATAGGTAATTCAGATACTTTAAATGATTGATTGATATTTTTAATCTTAATTCTAAAGGGAATTGGTGCATCGCTGTTTTCCGGGTATTCCAACTGGTTTTGTGCGATGTTGTGAGCTTCTATGCATCCATCTGTCAGTGGTTCCCATTCAGTATGTTACAGCTCATGCTAGGCGTTTGTGTGCTTCACTCTGGGAGACATCTGGTGAAGTTGCTGCACCGGTAAATCTACTATGAGAATACAACCACGAGTCACATATGTGTATCTGTTCTGTGTGTTATTTTATTTCAACTATGGAATAAGACTTCCGAAGAATGTTCAAACTTAATTTCCTCTGTAATTGTCAGTTGCTAATGCCATACATAATATACCCATGTAACAAACTTTAAATTAAATTAAATACAAAAAACAAAACAAAACGGATGTACATGTATAAATTCTAGATGCTAAGTGAAAATGACCAAAACAAATCTGCTAGACGTGGCACACGTAATGTAGCCAGCTTTCTAAGTTAAGAAAATAGAATGGTGTACATGATAGGGTATATACAAGCATACAGTGTATTGTTTATCATATCAAACATAAGAATGTCAGCCCTTTATGCCATTTTTTGGAAGATGTCAAAAACAACCAAGAAAGTGCTGTAATTGTTACAGTTCAAGCCAAATGTCTACACACTTGCACATGTACAGATGCGCAAGAAACAGTTCTGATACAGTTCACATCCACCTCCTTTGGTACTTCAGAAAACTCCTGTTTTGCATTCCTAATTTGCATGGTGGAAATTTTCATAAGTAATGATAGTGGAACTATTTAAGATGCCCTGTACTTTACTTTAGCAGTTGCACTTGTTGTAAATGAGTTCTTATTCCAGTGAAATAAAAACAAAAAGGAGCTGGCTCTTGAAACTGAGTCCAGTTTAAAGAGAAACTTGGTGGTGCATGTTTATGTAAATGTTTGGCTTCAACTGAAAAGAACTGATTATCGATTGGTCAAACAACGCAGTCACTGTACAAAAGAAGGCAAATAAATGTATGTTTTTAATTCGGAATTGGAAAAAAAAATTTACTTGGACAATTCACTTTTGGTTCCTTTTTTTTATAAGTCAGTTATCCAGTCTATACTCACATTTAATTTGATTTGTTGTTATCTCACAAAATCAAGCAGGGACAGGTTAGATTTGCCTCGGAAAATGGCTCAAAAATTATAGGTTTGGAATTACCCACCCTTGAAAGACTGTGCGACGACAGTTGAAAATTGTCCAAGGTCAATAGTATCATGAAAGACCCATCTCATCCTTTGTTCAACAATTACAGTTATAACAGATCGGGAGCATGCCTTTGTGTGTCCCTTCCCCATGGCAACAAAACTCATTACAGACAGTCATTTGTATCGGAACAGCATGGTGATTAGATAAAATACTCAGTGAGATAATTTGATGATGGGGTGTAATTCATTTATTTCTTATTTATACTGGGTAACTCGTTCAGTTCATTAAAAAAACAAAAACCTTTCTCCCATGAGTCCTAGTGAACAATAAGACAAGAAATAAAAAGAGAGCTAAAATTGAACCAGATGAAACTACATTTCTATAGATAAAAATACAACAAGAATAATTATTATTACCGAAAATGGGTCACTTGGGAGACATTTCCATAGGAACGTGCACAAACTTTTTCAAACTCTACCGTCCCATTATTCAATATTCCTTAATCCTATCTTAACCAAACTTTGCATGTTTTCCTTTCAGACCCTATTCTATCATCTTTAAAAATGGGGATAGTAAAAATTTTACTCCTTTTGGTAGTTAATGACCGATGTCTCCCTAATGTTGAAAAATTTACCACAAAATGTCCCCCAAGTAACCTATTTGGAAATATTTAAATAATATGAGTAAAGAAAACGTAAGCAGAGTATCAATTATGAATATTACGATAAAACATTCAAGAGAGCTGATTCTGAAAAATACTTAAACTTGTTGGGATGGGATGCTTTAACGCCACAGGCAGTTTGTTCCATGCCTTCACACCTTGAAATTGGAATGTTCTCTTCCCAAATTCTGTCCTTGGGTGAGGGAGACAAATAACTCATCACACAATGCCTAGTATAAGAGTGTTGATCACTCACATAAGAAACAAAGTGTTAAGGTAATCTAGAACAAGGCCACTTGAACATTTATAAACCATTATATTCAGATGGCGTTCACGTCTGACATGTAAGCTATCCCATCCCAACTTGTTATAAATGAAATCACGAGGTGTTCTTGGTGGAACCTTCAAGATCACCCTGTTCGATTGAACAAAGCATCGAGACGTTGCACTAAGGTATTGGCTGCATTACTCCACACAAGGTCACAATCATCAAGTTGAGTAAAAATCAGTGAATTGGCAAGAATGTTATTAAAGTGTCCTTTCAGGCAAATAGCTCCGAACACGTAGCAAGATTCTAATTCTATTTGAAATGCAAGATTCAATATACTCCACGTGCTCCTTCCATTGAAGTTTAGAATCAAAATTAACCCCAAGATATTTAATACATGAAACTTGTTCCAGGGTACTGTCCAAACAACATGCTTTTACATATTGAGGCACAACCTGTTGTTTGCTAAACAAGTCGTTATTCTATCCATGTCATCATTCAAACGATACTTGACATCCCTAATGTCCTTACTTGAATAAAAAATAGCCGTATCATCTGCATAAAGGATAACCTTGGAATGCTGAATCACAGTAGGTAAATCATTAACATAAATAAGAAAAAGCCTCGGGCCTAAAATAGTGCCTTACGGAACTCCACATTGAACAAGTTATGTATCAGAAGTGACATTGCCAATTTTTGTGACCTGTTTTCTCATAGAAAGGTAGGAAGTGAACCAATGAAGTTCCCCTCCATCCAGGCCCATGGATTGCATTTTTTAAGTAAAATCCAGATCCAGTAAAACAGCCCCAGTTAACATGCCAGAATCAAAGGTTTTTAACAAAAAATCAGAAACATTGATTAAAGTAGTGGTAGTTGAGTGGCAAAGTCTAAAACCAGACTGTTCCAAGGCTAAACCATTATTGTCAATTAAGAAATGAGAAAGCTGGTTGTAAACTACATGTTCAAAGACCTTCATGACAACTGAAATAACAGAAATTGGTCGATAATTATTGCAATCCAGTGTACTACCACCTTTATGAATGGGAATTACTTTGTAATGTAATGTATAATGTATCTGCCATATTGAAACAAAAGATGCAAATAAGTAGATTTCAATAGATTCTATTACTTACCATTTGAAACAGATTTTATTACTAAATGCCATTTCCATTGTTTATTTTGTATTTATTGATTGTGGTTGTTGGTTATAGAAGCATTGCATTGTGAACATCTATTGTAATAGGTAAATTGTTAAGATGTAATATTTAGTTGTTTGTGATAATAATTGTATTTATGCTCTAAAACAAAACTCCAAATATGGATAATAAACTTATCAAATCAAATTGTATAATAGATACCAATGTGCAACAGTACAATTGTATATATGCAGACAGAATGCAATATTGCCATCATTTAACACAAGTACCCACATTACTTCAATAAAAACTTTTAAGCACAATAATCTGCCAGTCAGTCAATGGTGTGGCTTAAATGCCGTACTAAGTTAAGATGGAAGTAGTCAAAATCTTTTCATGATGAGAATAGTCTCATTTGTAGGCATGGACAATTGTTTAAAGGATTTCTTTGCAAGACTGCATTGAACTGTCTGTAGTTAAGAAGATTCACAAGATGAACCGATATAGAATCAAATAATGGGCGTTATCTGTATACATGTAACCTGCTGCAACTTTCTATGGAAGCTAAAATGACCTGCATTTCAGTTGACCTGCAATTTCATAATGTATCACAAAAAGACAGAATACTAGCAAATTGAACATGACTTTCCAAAGCCAACTAATTCATGACAGAAAAAGTGCAATTTTGCAATTTACATGCTTATTGGTGACTGACAGGTTAAAACGTTGAGTGTTAACAGATCTTATCACCGTTGGTTTGCATATGTCATACTAAGGAGGCTGACTGTTCACAGCCTTCTGTTGTAACATATATCGCTCTGTGACAGGTCCTCAGGAGAATATGAGGTTGTGATTAGAAATATTATACAAACATTGTTGGAGTGAATCTCATGCATCATTTATTTGTGGCAGTTGGCTGCTATGTCTTGCCTTTTTAGAAAGTCTTTCATTTGTCACAGTGTATCACAGAAACAAGGAAATGCTGATGGTCACTTTAGGCTTTTAAAGCTTCCATGAGTATGAGTAAATCACAATGAGTTAAAGTATGAGTTCATGAAATTTTTTCTTGCAAGTATGAGTATATTGTCATGATTATGAGTACTACAAATGAATGTATACAAGTATGAAAACAGCTACATTTTTGTGTAAGTTTAAACATAAATTCTTTGTTAAAACAGTAGTGAAAAGAAGATGTTCTTTTAATTAAAAAAAAAAGAGAACAAATGAATTTTCTAACATGCCCTTTTGCCAAAAATTGCTGACTTGTTTTTCCCTTTAAAGTTTCAACAAACTCTCATTGACTGCAGAGTCATAAATAAATGGTATATAGCGAGCAAATATTGGGATTTGACAGACTAGCCAAAAGTTTCATATGGGTATGAAGTATCATTTGTGCTCTGGACCGATCACCTAAACTGTCATGCTTGTTAGTGTCAAATCCCAATATTTGCTCACTATATACCATTTATTTTTTTTATTTCGGTTTAAATACTATATCAATTCAGTGAGTCGTAGGACTCAATGATTGATTTACAAATATTAAAACCATTAAAATTATTAATAATTAAAAGTCAGTCAAAAACTATTACAAATTTCCAAATAAACCACATACGACAGCCACGAAAACAATGACGATGGAGTATTGGATTTGGAGAAGTCTGTTACATAAAGGCGACCTGAATGCAGTCCCAAAGATTCGACCGGAAGTGTATGTTTCCCGTGGGAGACAGGTGGACCCCATCGTACCTGAACAAAGAGAATTTGAACGGCACAGCATTTCATTTCAATTTTGGCTGGATTTGTGGCCCCGAAGTAGCACGCTCGCGGCAGTATTTCCGACCAAACCAGTTTAGTCCTGGGATATTTATCACGGCGTTCCTGCATAAATATTGCAATACGGTGTCGCAGGCAGAAAAACACGTCTGTGTCAACCAAATCATTAGGGTGCAGTGTCCCAATTCAAGGAAAATTCTCCGCCAGGCCGAGGCGCAGAAAAAGTACCCCCAGAGATTGTTTCGAAAAGAGGGTTCTGTTTGGGCCAGGAAATGGTGGAATTGTGTCAGTATGGCCCAGAATCATCTCTGTAGATTCAGGGGCACCCATCTGGGGGCAAAGCAGACAAAAATGGGATTGAAAATTAGTCAGAAGAGCCCCAGGAAGGTGAGGGATGTCATTTGAAAAATGGCCGCTGGGAGGGCTTGGCAACATTCACTTTTTGGGGGGTGAGTTTGTTTTGGGCGGATATTTAAAAAATTCATTGGTTAACCTACTAAAAATTGAAAATCAAATGAAATCTGAAGGACCAAACAACACATTGATTTTTGTTTGAGAGGCCTCAGGGACTTCAGTTGCCTGCCATGGGGCTTCAAACTTGGTTGATTTTACACTATTTTCAATGGAGCTTGAATTAGTTCAGTGCACCCTATATTGCCAAGATGGCGGCGTCCTGGATGTCATGATGGTTGGATTGAAAAATCATTTCTCACGTTTGCGATAGTTACACCAGTGGTGGAAAGACCGGAACAAGCCAGGGATAGCAGTTTTATGAATTGTGAGACATGAGAAACATTTGATTGTTGGCAGCAACACTCCACTGGTAAATACCCATGCAATCATGTGGAAATTCTGAAAAACAATTAACTCTGTCACTGTTCATGCTGTTTTGCGTGTAATTTTCAAGAAATCAGCAGTGACCGAAGGACTTGATGGTTTCCGTGGGCCAACCCTAACCGAGCTTAACCCTAACGGAGGCCAACCCTAATTATGAAGGGTAACCCTAACAGGGCCCTAACCAAGGGTGGGGGTACTTCCTCGATGGTCAAGTACAGCCCGCGCACCAACTGACCAAGCTGTGGATATATGCACAGGTGACTGAAAGTTCTCGAAACATTCTCCTTGGTGGTTTGTTCCACTCTTGTGTTGGAAGTGCCCTATTTTGGGCTCAGGTTTTCAACTCTTGGGCTGGAGCATGTCAACAGGAATAAATTCTACGTAGAGCTTTCATGTCAAAGCATGGCTGAAGTTTCATAATTTTCTTGTATTTGATCTCTGCTGTTGGTAGTGTATGGCCAAAGGAGTAACCCTTCCTTAGCAGTAGGACATGCTAGTTGAAGCTATTCATGGGGAAAGGTGCAATTTTCAAATGCTGATTGCACATTCTTCTGTTTGCACTATAGTAGAAGTGTACATGTACAGTGTATGTATAAGCAGTTTGTGCACATTTGCTATTGGCTGACCTTGATGATTTACTCCCCATAGCACAGTCAGTGGACTTTTTTTTCCAATTTATTTTCAAAAATTGAGTTTTTTGGAACATTCTCAACCATTCAGCATTGTCTCTGTGTCAGACTGTGAAAAAGGGGTGTATATAAAGGGTGCAGTGTCCCAATTCAAGGAAAATTCTCCGCCAGGCCGAGGCGCAGAAAAAGTACCCCCAGAGATTGTTTCGAAAAGAGGGGTCTGTTTGGGCCAGGGAATGGTGGAATTGTGTCAGTATGGCCCAGAATCATCTCTGTAGATTCAGGGGCACCCATCTGGGGGCAAAGCAGACAAAAATGGGATTGAAAATTAGTCAGAAGAGCCCCAGGAAGGTGAGGGATGTCATTTGAAAAATGGCCGCTGGGAGGGCTTGGCAACATTCACTTTTTGGGGGGTGAGTTTGTTTTGGGCGGATAATTAAAAAATTCATTGGTTAACCTACTAAAAATTGAAAATCAAATGAAATCTGAAGGACCAAACAACACATTGATTTTTGTTTGAGAGGCCTCAGGGACTTCAGTTGCCTGCCATGGGGCTCCAAACTTGGTTGATTTTACACTATTTTCAATGGAGCTTGAATTAGTTCAGTGCACCCATTAGTGCCTATGTGAACGATTAACATCGCTGGGTGGGCCACACTGCGTCGAGGTCATATAGTAATTTTGCTACATTACCGTATCTGGCTCCGCCCAGACCATTCCAGCGCACTGTCGGACTACTTCCAAGCCTGGTTGCTGCCCTGCGGACGATGGAATCGCCAATGACCCATACATCCACTGTAATCAAGGGTTAGCAACAAGCGAAATGAAATAAGCGACGGGGTCACTGTCCAGTACGTGCCTAAGTAGCTTAAATTATGCACCAGGCAGCTGGCATTGTACCAAAGGGCGAATATAACGTTGGACTGCCTGAATATAACGTTGGCGGTCGCCAACGGCCCATTGCTTGAATTTCCTCGATTCGAAATCCCAAAGCTGCAGCTGTAGATAAGCCGCCCCAATGCAGAAGGAGTGTGCGCGAAAGATTGAATTTCCCAGATCCAGGAATGATAAAATCTTCTTTAATATGGTCTCAAATGGGTTCACCCCCCCAAAGTGACAGAAAAAATATCCTGCCGCTTTGGTCGAATCTGGGTGAATAGTGTCAGTGCTCGCACAGAGCAAATCATCTCGTCTAATGAGGGAACTAACTGGACAACCTGAGGATGACTCATTTGATTATTCTTTGCATGCCTAAAAGTGACCAAACCGAAGAATTGGCTTGCCTCAAATTTGAGAATTTTACATCGGAAGCCATTAATATTGAATTTTGGATGTGTGTTGTGGAAATGACAGCAAACTCACTGATACGCATGAACCCCCCCCCCAAAAACGCACAGAGTATGACCGCGTGAAAAAGGGTGACTTCATATCTGTCACTGCACACTTGTGGGAGGGCTTGAACAATGCGAGATAACACCAGTAACACCGTATATCGTTCGCTGAGTTATCCTTGCGGCAGCCTGTCAGTAGTTTCATCACCAGGAAATCTTTAGTGGGATCCGGCCAACTGTGAAGTTTGTGATAGTAACCCACCCCGGAAACATAAGTAGAGAGTGTTGACGGTGCAAGCCGTTGCAGTGACAGCCATGCAATGAATTGCCGAACGTCTTCAGGCAAGGCCGGAGAGGTAGCATCAAATCTCTAGCCTCGAAATGAACAAAATGCTCGCCAGCTTGTCTGATATGTCTTGAGTGTATTTGCCGATGAAGCGGCTTCTTATAAGCGGTAGATCTCACCTTGTATTAAACTACGAGCAGATTGGGGATCGCTGTCATTGTTAAGTCCGCTTGTGGGGCTAACGCACAGAAACGGGCCACCTGAAAACGTGAAAGGGAATCGGCAGTGTCATTGTACACGCCGGGGATATGGATGACTTTAAATATTATATTATGCCGCAAACACTGACAGAAAAAAAGACGCGCGATCTGATCGCAAGGCGACGACTGCTTGTTGATGATATTTACCATGGCTTCATTATCGGCGCGAAAACCGACTTTGTGGTTTGCCAACTTTGGGGCCCAACAATACGACGATCACTATTGGGTAAAACTCACAATATGCTATCGATGGCGAAAGGGCTAACAGCTCAGGAGGCCATTTTCCTTGAAACCACTGGCCACCGAAAAATCCACCGAACCCAATGCTGGCAGCGTCGGTGAACAACTATAATGCATCATTATCATGCCAGCCTATATCACGAAACGGAGATACCCCATTGAAATGATCCAAAAACTCTAACCACATCAAGAGGTACAGTTTTGCGCCCGGTGATACGCGTAATTTATGATGGTGCTTCCGTAACCCCCGGGTTAAGCCAATTAAACGCCTAATAAACGCTCTTCCCGGTGCGATAGCCCGACATAAAAGGTTGAGTGAACCAACCAATGACTGAATTTCCCGTAACGACAATTTATTCTGCCCTGAGCTCGACTGAATTTGTTTTGCAGTGCAAGTACCTTTACACGAGGAACACGGACTTGACGCTGTACCACATCAATCTCCAGACCGAGGTAGGTGATTTTGACAAGGGCCCTCTGTCTTTTCATCTGTGAGTGGTACGCATAGCTGCGCGCAAACGTCCTTAAAGGTTTTGACATGGACTTGACAATGTTCGACGGATTCACCAACAAACAGAAAATCATCCAAGTAATGCGTGATATTGGATGTTTAAAAATTCGCTTAACGTGAAACTCCAAAAAAATGCTAAATGTTTCATATAACGAACAAGAGATAGAACAGCCCATGGGCAAACACTTAGTAAAACTTGTTTTGGAACTGAAAACCTAAAAGCTAAAAGCTAAAAGGCGGGAAGGAGCCGAAAAGCAGATTTTATGTCCGTTTTTGCCAACCAAGCATTGGTGCCCACCGACATAGCTAAATCATGATAATGTGATAACCATTTCCGTAAAACAGCTAAATTAACGGGCGTTGGGAGCACGAAAATTTGTGTGCTTATCCCATTTAGTACCACTCAACTGTGGGTTACTAGTAGTGTTGGTATCCAAGCCCGTCCCTTGCCGAAACGCCTGCTGCGCGCCCGACGGAGTCTTCGTGTAGCGCGTAAGTAGCGCTAGCAGGGGTTGCCGATTGGGTGTGCGCTTGGTGTGCAGCGGGCGGATGTACATGTAGCGCCTCAGTAGACTGACTGCCGGTAGCAATGGAGGGTGGCAGGTCGATCGGGCCCGCTATTCCCGTGTCAACTGGCACTAAAGCCCTCGGACGGCTACGACCATGACGACGTCCACTAGTGCTGGCGTGCGGCTGGGGTGACCGAAAAGCCTGTCTCTTGTATTGCCGTTTTGGATGCGGCATTCCGGGGTGGATATCGGAGAACTCGAGAAGAAGGGCAGAACGAAGTTGGCGAGGCCTACCAGCGCGCTCCCGCCTGAGGAGTCCAGAGCCAGCGAGGCAGCTAAGCCCCACTACGAAACGACGAAAAGTCGTTTTTCTCAACTAATCAAGGAAATTTACACCCGAAGTATCACCTTGTATGCTCCAAGACGGTCCAAAATAAATATTCCAGAAACCAAGGGAGCACCAGGGAGAAATGGAGTTTTGCCAGGGTAATTTAATTTGCGATGCAACGGCTTCTGAAAGCTACGCCGAAGTGGCCTTCTCGCGCCGCGCCCGCGTCAGGCATTTACGTAACGTGCCAAAATGAATGTTTAACATTGTATTCATATTTTTGTTCCTACGTGGAATTACATATCATAGCACTATGACCTCGTTGGCTTCGTGCCAGCCAAGTTGCGGCCAGGTGTCTGCACTCTAACCATCATGTTTATTATAATGGCAACCATCAGCTGATGAATGAGATCAGTGAGGCAACAACACGGTGTGGCTGCCGAGAATAATGCATTTTATCTGGTAGCGATAAAATAGATTATTTTGACCATTTTTTGGGGGACTGCCGACTTTTTGTATCTGGAAGTGCGGCAAATTGGGTTAATAGAGACCACGATTGCTTCTAAGAAGGCAGAAATTTGGTTAGGAACTACAAAGTGGAGGCAGTAAAGATCTGTGTCGTGAGTGCACTAAGGTTCTGGCAAATTTTTCTTATATTTGATTTCGCCGTCGTTTTAATGATGGTATGTTGAGGAATTCAAGGGCAAGTGAGTATTCAACATAATTATTGTAACCTAGAATAATTCAACATGCACGTCTTTGAATACGTTCAATTTGGTCAGATTGTTGAAGTGTGAGAGCAGATGACCAGGATTTAGAGGCATACTCAAGTAAAGGTTGAATATACATGAGATAAATGGTCAAAAGGTCATGAGTCGGGGCATGGAATTTTTTTCAAGATACAAAGTATATACAAATGTTTGGCAGCAAGACTTGTCATGGCCCACTTCAAATCAGCTTGGATAATGACGCCAAGTAGTTTCAATCTGTCAATCGATTCCAACAATGTGTTGCCAATAACAACAGCAGGCATAACTATTTGTTTTCTCATGAAGGAAACGTGCATAAGCTTACATTTTTGGGGCTTAGGAATCATATGATTGTTGGAAGACCACAAAGTAAGAGAGGAGACAATTTCTTGTAATTTTGACTTCTGAGAGTGATTCCTGATTTCAGGAGCAGTTTGATCATCCACATATTTCCATCTAAGCAGAGTTGTAGTAGCTGCATCATTTATCATAACCAAGAATAGAAAGGGACCCAGTTTTGTTCCCTGAGGCACCCTACATGATGTTTGAGATAAATGAGAAACACTAGTACCTAGGCCAACACAGTGTGATCTAAATTCCAAATAACTACAAAGAATGGATATGAGACTTGGGTTAACACCTAATTGAATTGGTTTGCTAATTACGATATTGTGATCAAATGCCTTGGTATAATCTATAGCACAGTGCTCCCAACATGACCAGGTTTACCTATTCCACTCAAAACAGTCTAAAAGACTGACAAGATAATGCGTGGTAGAAGAACCTTTAATGTTCCTAAACTGGTGATCATTGAGCGCATCCATTAACCACTTGGCTAAGAAACTTTCGAAGACTTTTGAAAAATAGGCATCAAAGAAATAGGCTGTAATTGATCTAAAGAATTGCATGGGACATCTTCCAAACTGTGGGAAAAATTCCAGTTCGTAAGCACTTATTAATTATTGTTGTGAGAGGGCCAGCGATTTTAACAGCAATTTCCTGCACCAGTCTAACCGGCAAGTCATTCTGACTTAAAGCCTGAGAGGGATTCTGACTGTCCAACTCACATTAGACATTATACACGTAGATCTCCGGTGGAGGGGGGCAGGAAGAAATGCAGGAAGAGAGCGTCGATCAAGTGGCTGCAACATTGAGCACATTGATGCAAAATGACAACTAATAAGATCAGCCTGGTCCATCACTAACATTTTATTCCAGGTAAAGTAGTAGATTGTTTCTTTAAGCCAGCAATATAGCGGACGAGCTGATGCCACTTCCCTGGTTGTTGTCCTTTCAGATTTATCACCTTACGGTGACAAGATTTAACTTTGCTGTAATGTTCATTGTTTGTGTATTTACTTGTTATGCTCCGCCTCATTGTGGCGCTCTTCAACTCCCTAGGTCATTTAAACACCATGCCTGCATCCTTATCAGATATCTCAACGTCTTGGTCAAAGAGCTCTGCTAGTCAGTTCTTTCTATGAGCAGATTATTAAGTTTCTATTATTTACACTTGAACCCTAACCCTCCGACATCTGTACTGACTCGACTCATTTGCACGATTGATCTCCAGAACCACAGTCAAGTAAGCAATTTCCAAGTATTTTTCTCCTCAACTAGCAGACACCAGTTTCTTTGTTTAGATGTTTTAGACGCGGGCACATGTATGTGCATGAGATTAAGAAAAGTTCACTTCTTTATGATTAAGTGTTTAAAGGTCTGCCTGCCCGTAGTTTTCCTTGACAATTGATTAGATTTTGACACCAGACATTATTAAGTCGATTATTGATAGTTCAATCCTCCCTTAGTTAATAGGCTTTTACATTTAGATGTCTACAGGCAATAGCGTTGCAAAATAAATTGGCCTTAATACTGATCTCGTAGCTTTCTGCCTACATGTGTTGTATATGTAGTTAATCGATACTCCCCATTTTAGGTTGCATTGTTTTCAATATGCATCAACTGAATTGTGGGATGTTTTCCTTGAGCTTTGTTGAGGACTTTGTAAGATTTAGATATTTAGTGTTTTGTATTGTTTTATCTTATTTTATGCAGTTCACCGCGCATTAAATTGAGTGGAAACTGAAGCCCTGACCTTCGGCCGCCCTTTCTTTATGGTTGACACTAGCTGGCAAGATTATATTATTGTCTCCTCTGGCTACACATAATACTGACCCGGTACAGTGAATTGACTGTGTCTGACAAGTTAACCGACAAGATGTCTAATCAGAGTCCACCCGATCAAAGTGAGTTAACGGACACCAATGTTCAAGACAACACAGACGCACCTGGTTGTCCTCAACGAGAGAGACGCACAAGGCGCTTATTGCTTCCATTGAAGCGGTTGAGAAAGAACTGAAACAGCTGTGGAAGACGACTCAGCAGGCCCTCAGACACAAATAATGCTGATAACGCCCTCACCACAGTTAAAGAGGCAAAAAATACTTTGTGGGCCTACAGCGAGTGTTGGGACAGGCTGGAGAAACTGTACGATCAAGATGAATCCCTAAAGGATGACGCACTTCGAGCCAAAACGACATTTCTGGAAAACAGCAACAATGCCAACATCTCCATTGCCCAAACCATGGAATGGGCATACTCCCTTGCACTCAAAACAAAATCAAGCATCTCAAGCCAATCGAGACGCACTGAATGCAGTTTTCGATCGAGATCCTCCAAGGTGTCGTCTTCATCTGCATGCAGTGCTAAGGCCCAAGCCGCTGCAGCAAACAACGCAGCAGATGAAGAACTAATCGCCAAGTGTTCATCAGAATTGATCGCCCAACAAGCTGCCAGGGAACTCGAACAGGTCCGACGGGATGCACAGGCTAAAGTAGAGCATGCAAGACGAGAAATGGAACATCAGGCACTTCAAGCAGCGGCCGAAGCAGATATAGAAATATTGACAGCAAAGCGAACCGCAGCCATCGAACGAGCCCGTTCTGAAGTTATCACCCAGGTGGATCAAAAAGGGAATGTGGTGCTACAGGTAACTTCACCTAACCAGATGACCAACGACCACGCTTCATTGTTTTGTGCGACAAATGGAGCCAAAACGCACCCCACAGAGACGTGTCAACTCAGCCCCAGAATTCAAGCCAACAACAGAACAACCCTCCTTGCCTCCGGGTTCACCTCCCCCCTCATCAGGACCCACACAGTCAGCTGAACCTCTTGGCAAGCAGAGCGCTAACATCACCCTGGTCAGCACTATTTTCTGCCTTCCTGGCCTATTGTTATTCATATTACGCCCTCTGTAGTATGCATCATGCGAGTTGTTCTGATGTAAATTTTAGCTTGGCTTGGTGGTGTTTGGATCGCTGCCACACCCTCGCTGTATAAGGACCACCGTCCTCTGCACCCTTTTCCCGTAAGTACTGTAGTTTAAGTTTCTTAAATTTATAAGGCACTGCTAAGTAGATTATTAATGTATTAAGCTACCTGGAAGTATATCTTTGCCAATTATTTTGGCACCAGTTTCTTGTATTTTGGTTTAATGTGAACTCATTGCGGTTGTACTTGCATGCGTACTTGGCCGCCATGTTTGTTTTGCATTATACTTTAGACTTGTTTTAGTCACCTTGTAATGTTAGTTGTATGTTGGTTGTTTGGGGATACAGTGAAATTTCGATAAGTCAGGCTTCGGGGGGATAGGTTCAAACTTCGAGTTGAACAGAGTTTTGAGTTGAGAGTGTTGTTATAGCATTGTTTTGTTAAATAAGGGACTGGATTCTTTCTTTGACTTGATAGGATTTTGGGGTTAACAGAGTTTAAATTATCGAGCTTTCACTGTATATTCATGTGCTATTAACAATTTGAAGTGGTGGTTTAAACTTTCTTAAAATGTATATTTTGTCATTGATTGGGATTTTGTTGCCTTTTGGGAATAATCATTTTCTGGTGAATGTGTTTATATTATATCTGTAATTCCAGGAGAATGTTGTGAACCCAGAAAGACCTTTGGGATTCCCACCGTGAATACCGGGCCATAGGCATTTTCCTGTAGACAGCTTGTGAGTCTATAATCCTACATAATTTATGAAGTCATGACTTTGGTGTTAATTTCTATTTGGGATATTTATTTCCATTATCAAACTTATGTTTTTTGTGTATATGTAATTATTTGTATATGTAATTATTTGTATATATATTTATTTGTATTTAAATGTCATTTCATTTCAGTTTTCACTGGTTTCCACTCAGTTTGGAGCTGAGTGCAATAAAGGGGAAATATAACATCTTGGCCTACAGTTGCCCGTTTGTGTACACGGTGACAGCCCGTATTGCAGACTGTATTTATGTGTCATCTATAGATGAATTTCACATTAGCGCCGTCTGCGCATATCCGCATCGAAACCGAGGCTCTCTGTGTTGAACTTCGTCGCGCGCACCTGCGAAGTCGACACAGTACATGCAGTATCCGGTTCGTAGTGTGATACCACTTCAGTTTAAACTATGCCCACTGCACAAGACACACGGCCATCGCAGGTATGTTAGTTAGCGGTAAATTGCCATTGTTTTTTCTTTTGATTTCACATGTTGAGTCATTCTGAAAGACTCAACAAAAATTTGCAGCTTGAAAAGTCTGAATTTAACATTGTATTAAGAATTGAAGTTGACACATACAGCCTCGTTTTCGAACGCGGAAGTGCGCAGATCGACGCTAAAAGCGTTGTATTGGGATCCCTCTATAAAACACCGAAAAATGCATCCTCCAACAGCAGTAGTTAAGCTGTCTATTGACCATACATCATGCCTCATTTCCAATCTACAATATACATGCAGTTTGATAGCATGGTAGAACAGAATGGCCACTACTAAAATGCATGTGTACAAAAGTGTGCTACATTATTAATTCGTGTCGTTAATTCATAAATCATGTATCAACAACTACATGTACAGATAAGACATGGAGGGAACCTAGAAGATCATGAACACAAAGAACAATCAAAAGAAACTGCATCTTAATGTTGATGAAGCAAGGAGTTAGAAATGAAGGTTAGAACAAAATAAAGCGAAATCATTGACAAATGTGGGCTGACTTAAATTAATCAACAATGCACTTCAAATTAAGTCAAGTTGAAAGAATATAAAGAAGATGAAAGACAAAACATGAGACCAGTGTTTTTGACCGGTGAGTGGTGAGATAACCTCTTCATAACATACAATTGAAATAAAACTATCACCAAAATTTTTAAGTCCTCTGTCATTACATAATTACATGTATTAACGGTATATTCATTTGATACTTGTTCTCAACTATTCCCTCAAAGTTTCAGGCCCTATTTCCACATGATCTCTGTTTTTGACATGGTAATTTAATAAGCGCGAAGGACCTTGGTCCAATTTCACAGCACCACTTAACAGCATGAAAGCTGTGCTTATAGCAGATAAAAATACTGGCGCTGAGGCACCATTTCCCGGCATGGATGTGCTAATAGCTTCAGACGCATGGAGATTTATATTGTTACATTACGACATGTTTAAGCACTATTTTCCTATTGGGTTAAGCTTTCATGTGCTGTACTTGCTGCTTAATTGTCTCTGTCAAACAGAGGGAAGCTCTAGTACAAAGTCAGGTGTTAAGCAGTGCTAGTAAACTGGGCCAACTTACGATGGTGTTCACCTGGGGGCCTCAATGTGTAACTACCTGGTCCCAAGAAACCCAGTATCCCTGTACATATAGCAATAATTGCAATTAGCAACTATGAAAACCTCACTAAGAAGTACAGCAAATCCAGGTTTGGCTGAGACAGGAGGTTAGTACCGTATATTTCAAAAACCCGAATTTGGAGTCTGTGCACAAACATACACACAGGAGTCACTTCACATACACATGGAATCATTTCCATTAAAAAAAACCCAGGTATTATTTTCCAATCATTTCTGAAACAGAAGCGCATATGTAACCCACCATCCCAAAACCAGGCTGAAGTCGGTATTTGTGATGTTGGACAATTCCTCTCCTTCACCTTTTGTTTTTCAAATTCTGTCTGCTGTAAGCTTCTTGCGGGTAGTGATAGCCATAAAACTCCCATGAAAATCTGAGCAGTGAAGATTCCACTATTTTAGGGTTATGGAGTTACCTACTTCGGCCTGGTTTTGGGATGGTGGGTCACATATGCACTGCTTTCTATTTTAAATTGGGATCTGGTTCAGGTCTCTGAAGAAAAGGCAGAATAAAGCAAGCTGATTACTTTACCTCACAGTACAGTGGATTTAGTATCCTTACGCAGTACAGTAAATAGTCGTGTATGATCTTGAAACAAAATTAGTAATAAAGTGATTTTAAAGCTTAACATAAACTAACATGCACTAAGACTCAAAGCAATGGACAAGTCTGTCTTCTCCATTTTGAATGCTGTTGTCTTGCGATCATATGTAAAAAGTATTTCTACACCTCCAATTTCATTGTATTTTTTTTCTGAAGTGTTATACATACAGAAAGACATTACTGACAGTTAAATATGAAATGCCATCCAAAAAGTTGTAAAATACTTGTGTGCTGTGCATGTTACCGTGTTCATAATTCCATGAACTTGAATGAAACACATTCAGAACAACACATCCTGTATCAAAAAAATTCATTGATAACATTGGGTTACTGTATTATGAAGACTTTTATCTGCTATGCATGAGATACAATCACACTGCAATTAAATTGAATGGCAAAGGTGGCAACGGTGGAGTGGTTGAGCCAGTGAAAGTGGGGCACGTTGAGCTACATGTTTGTAACTTGATATGAGCCTGGTGACTACAGCAATTCTTCCAGTCTATAATATCACAGTGAATATGACAAAGAAAAAAATGAAATATCTAATGATGGGATGGAGATAATAAAGGGCAATTTAATTGTTGTCAGTGCTATGCTGTGAAGCAAACATGATTACATGTATACATGTAAACATGTATACAATGTGACAGTGTTTTCTTGCAGAAATTCTGCTTGTGTTGATTCCGACTTCCAAATACGAAATGTCCCAAACCAAGAGGGCACAGCAACTTTCTTCCTCCTGGACATCACCCTCAAACTTTCAAAGCCAAAGATTTTTTGGGAATCTTTCTAATGGCCCCATCTACTAAAGCAGCTCCTGAAACAAAGTACTATGTATTTGCCATTTGTTTTCAAAAGTTTGACTGTTTAAAATTTGACTGGCATATTTTGCTTAATATTTCTCTCTATTTCAAGTCACAATTTCAAGACTGAAGTGCTCTGTGGCAGACTTTAAGAACTTTTAAGATATTACATAACACTTGACATGCAAGACATAATATTGCACTGCAAACTGTGTCTCACTTGATATAATTTAACATCTTAAATATAACAATACAGGGTATGATTAACTGACAGCATATTTTCAAGTTTCGTTTGGATCATTCAAATGATAAGTACGATACTATTTGCTTGATATGGCTCATTAATATTGTCGCGGGTTCACCGTTGAAACGGGCAAATTAAAGGGCAGTCACACAGATCTATACTTCACAGCTGGTTTAATTCCGGGCACAGATCCAAACGGTCCAAGGTCAGAACATGAACTCCCAATCTACAATCTAGCGGGGCTAGTTATACAGGTTGGGCTTGTTTTTACAGAGTATTAAGAACAAAACATTCCATCATAACATTTACTAATAAGTCACATAAGGTGGAACAAAACACCATGCCGCGTAGCGAACATTAGTGTCTCATGCTCACCGCAAGAGGGCGCCAACGCGACCAAGCAAGCAAGTGCGCGCTGTTTACATGTGGTTCTGATAGCGCCCACGCAGCGGTAACTCGACTGTGCACTGTCAATGCACGCTGGAGACGCGACGTGAGCGAACTAATAATCGCAGAGCGCGCTGTCAGGTAATAATACCAGAAATAACCAATAATCATTAACTAATAATCGATCAACAGTTCTTGTTGAGTAATTTTACAACAATATCTTAGATGCAAGGTCATTTTAACATGAAAAGGCTCAATTTGCCCACCTCCCCCATGCCATGTTCCCAAAAAGGAATGTTCGCTCAAGCAGGGTGCTGGGAAGGGCTGATAGCCTTGCACAGATTTTAGTGAAGGAAATATGTCACAAGGGTTAGCTGTAGCTAACAACGTGCAGAGTACTGTGGGTAAATTTCTGCCAGGCATGTAAGCTCGCTCAATGCGTTACATAAGCGGCAGTTATCTATTCAATATTTTTCTTTTTCTTCCTCATTGCTGAAAATATTCTCACTACACTTTATTCGTTCATCCAAAACGGATCAAGATAACCAATGATTTGAAATACATCGCCAAAAGACGGTGATCAGTGATACTTGGTGAGAAGATAAGTTACCGCACTGTGATTGTACCAAGGCAATGTTTTCATTACAGCCAACACTTTGCCTGTGCCAAAGCATTTTCATTGGTGAACAAAAAATTCAAATAATGCTTTGCTTACAGGAAGTGACAAACTCGCAGTCACAGGTCTTGCACAATGTAGCCAATAACAGTGCAAAGCCATCTGCCATTCCCAGCAGCCTGTTCAAGTGCTGGGTGATGAGCAAAAAGTGCCTGTTCCTCCCCCATGCCATGTTCGCAAAGTGCATGCAGACAACGCTGGATTTTTAAAAATGCATGCACAAAAGAAAAAGTCAAACATAGAAAGTTCAACATTTCAATTCAACACAATTTTCCACACTTTCAACTGTTGACAGTGTTTATTCTTGGGTCATTCTATAATTCAGGTGACTTGGAAATATAACTGAAATTGACTTCAAACCATTGTTATTTGTTTGGCAGGTAATTTGCACTTTACACTTTAATCTTGGAAATTGAAGAATGTGTTCTGAACTTACAAAACCATACATGTAGGTCAGATGTAAAAGATATGAAAAAAAAAATGATCCCAAATTTTAGACCTTTATGCACCATACATTCAGTGCAGTATAGTACACTATAGTTGCATGCAACACGACACTGAACAGTGGTACTACTTGAAAATAAATGAAATCAACATATTAAGGAGTTCATTTTCTTAATTATCAGATAGAGGAAGGACACAAAAGGAGTTTGAACTGCCCCGGCTACAACAGCTGACCAATTACCACTTTCTGGCATGCTCGGTATGTCCATAGCCAGAGCGCAGAAAGTGCTTGCTACATACTATCTGTTTCACAATCTTGAAACCCTGATTATCAGCAGTTTTTTACTGATAATCCGAACCTTAACCACTTCGTGCTGGGCCCATTTATCCATGTTGATTCTGCTGGGCCGGGTGACTTTTCAATTTTTTCTGTTTTCAAAATTCTTGAAAAATTTATAACTTCGTTTACAGGAAGTTTACACCCACATGAATGACTGCCTGGTGGCTACTCTAATCTGACAGACAACATCTATTGACACCTGAGTATTTAAGCCAGGCCTGCCACCTTTTAAAAAGAGCCCAGATTGTGCAGTGTTATATAATTTTCTTTTGTTCCCGAAACCAGCACAGTGCGCTGCTGACATCTTTTCAATAGGGGCCAGATTAGCATGCAGCGATATTGTATTGTTTCATCACTGGAGCACTTTTGTCCCCAGTCGTAAACCTCTCGCGCTGAATGCCACAAACAGAGGTATAATCTTTCAAATAATAATGGATTTCCTCCACTACTGATGACTGAAACAAATGTTGGCGATTCCCAGCAGCTCAGTCTTTTGTTCTGAGTACAGTCTTTTGTTACAAGGCCCAGCTCTTTCGTCCCGGCTTTGTGTATAAAGCCTATGTGCCCAAAACCGGGTACCCCGGCACAAAGTGGTTAAAACTTTGTGTACCGTGGTAAAGGAAATTGAATATTCATGCATTTGTTGGTGTTTGGTATGATCTCATAACAAAATTAATGCTTAGGCAGTTGCTTGTATTATACCATGAGCCCTAAATGTACATGTGCAGTCACTGCCCTTAACGAACGCTTTCTTCTGGAGTTATTTTGGGAATAAATTGCCCCGTTCACAAGATTTCGTGTTTTGTTTGAATTATTTTTATTATGGCATTTGTACAAAGCATATTTTTCGATATTTCATGATCACTCCCTCCGATGAAATAGCACAATCTGTTCCTTATGAACTTAGCTTTCAGTAGTCAACATTTTGTTGGCCAGTTTTAGTCAAATTTGTACCAAGTCTTCGAAAACTGATGTATTGGAGGGAGGGGAATAAAATTGCAAACTCTGCATGGATAATGGAACAGTGTATCAAAATTTAAAGTTTATTCACAGTGGCAAAAGCGCGTCTAATATCAGGGATTTTTCTCTCTCTATTTCCTGGTCAGGGCAATAATTTGTAATTAATTTCAAGCAAAACACTACAAGTATCACTAGGATATTACTGGCCCCGCTTGTCTAGCTAAGATGCAGGCAGTCATCAGGCAGTTTTGGAATGTTTTCTATTATCAGTCTCACTCAGCAGCGACAATTATTGAACACTTTAAAGTACCAGAGTTGCACCTCCTTCTGTGTTCTTCCTCTATGATTATCCAAAAATTTGAGCTGAGCTGATAATAGTGTTTTAGTGGTACATGTGTATGTACTGCATTATACAATACGTGACAGTTGTGTTTTTAATACACAACAAAAGGAAGCTGAGAAAAGGTGCAATGGAAGATAACTACGCACAACAAGACTTTCCCTGGAAATACGCTATTCACATTTACAAGGCAAAGTCTACCATTTTTCATCTACCTCACTGACTGAGACATGTGGAGTGGTGTCAACATTTCTTCAAATGTTGCATTCTTAACATTTGCCCCTCGTAGATTAGCCTCTTGAAGATCACAGCCAGTCAGATTACAGTTCTGTGCATGGAAAAAAAGCAGGAATTCTTCTTTGTATTGCAGCCTCTAATGAAACCTTATTTAAATAAAACAATTGTGTACAAGTCTTAACATGGAAAATGAACATATCTTTACAGCACCCTGGTAAAGGTTGATATTCAAGTGATATGTAGTATTATAATACCTCACTCACAGATTATTTCCAACAAATTAAAACCACACATGGTCCAGGTTTGGATGGCAAAGAAATAGAGATAGAGACAATTAATATTTTGGGTGGGTTGGAATAAAACAAGACTTATTGGTGGGATGGGGGAAAAATAAACACTACACTTGGTACAGGTTTGGGAAAAAAGAAAAGCTGACACTGATTAACATTTTGGCACTGATTAACATTTTGGTGGGTTGTGCCATTGTATTGAATGCTCTGATAAAAACAATTAAGCAGTCGGGCTGGGTAAAAATATACACCACATGTGGTCTAGGTTTGGATAGAAATGAAATGCTTGGATGCGGGCAATTAATATTTTTGGCATTTTCTGAATGCCTGGCATAAAAAGAAAAAAGATTTAGCGGTGGGACAGGGAAAAAACACATGTGATCCAGGTTTGGGTAGAAAAGTACAGAGCTCTGGGCATGCCATCTGTCTTGTTAGGATCCTGACATATATTTTCTTGGTATATATTTTTCTTTCATTTACAAAACATACTCTTTTCTCTCAAAGTATAAACTTTATTGGAGTTGTGTTTAGAACAGTGCCCTGCAAAGGAATTTTGCCCTCAACTGCCATGCATCCCTGAATAATCAGCAAAATACTGCAGATGATCGGCTCCACAAAGAAATTCAGTGGAAATGCAATTGAGGAACAATGCACCTGGAAAAATGGAGAGGGTTTATGAGCTACACATAGATGAGCAGCGGATTAACTAGTACTGCCACTTGGCCCAGCTTGTGTGATAGACAGGGTGTCTTTCGTTGCAAGATTTGCCCAAACAAAAGGGGGATTAATGACCACTAGGTCAGGCTTTGGCTGAACTTGTCAGTGGCTCAGACGCAGTGTTTATAGTGTCATGCTCCCTTTAAGATTTGGTGAACATTTCTTAAACAGCCAGTCTTTGGCACTTTTCTCAATCTGACTGACCATGTATTAGGTAGGTGTGCACTCTTAGTCCCCCAGCTAGAGAGGGTCCAAGAACAAAATCATGTGAATGACGTTCTCAGGTGTCAGGTGACATGGCAATAAAGGTACCAACTTCAAAGCCTTATATCTTGTGAAGTACACATCCAATTTGGTTGAAACCTTGCAGGTATCTAGAAAGGGAAGTGTCATGAACAAAAGTGACCTCATGTGATGATGACATTATGTGACAAGTTACGTGACATTAAATGTGCACCCTTCAAATAAGTATATCTCATGAAGTATATGTCTGATTGGGTTCAAACCTTGCAGATACCTGGAAAGGGGTGGGCATTAGACAAACATTGACCTGCTGTAACGATGACTTCATCAAGGGACAAGTCACGTGAAATTAAGGGTGCACTCTTCGAAGCACTGTATCTTGTGAAATAATGTCCCATTGGGTTCAAACCTTGCAGATATCTTGAAAAGGGGAGGGCTATGTACATTGAGTCATTGACCTGATGTGATGAAGATGTCATCATGTGACAATTCATGTGACATTAAAGGTGCACGATGTAAAGCCGTATATCTCATGAAGTACAAGTCCGATTGGGTTAAAACTTGACAGATTGCAAGAAAGTGATGTCTCACATATGAAAACTGACCTGATGTGATGACGTCATCAGGTGAAGAGTCTTGTGACATTAAATGTTTATGCTTTAAAGCACTCTATCGTCAATGTCTGCTTGCCATAAAATCCTGTGTGTAGACTGTCAAGGAGGTTCATCACGGGTTGCAGACAGTAAAAACAATGAAACCAGGGCCAGAGCACACTTTTTAGTTATTGATTTTAATGATATACATATTTTACAGGCAACAAATCAGTACAGTACTCAGATTTTATACTGTTTTCACCTAAGTCTGTCAGTTGATAGCTGCCATGTGTTAAAACACACCCACACTTGTTTCACATATCTAGTGCAGACATATCTTTGTTCTCCCATGGTTAAGAAAACATACACTCACCTTTTTTTAGGAGACGAGACCAAAATACACTGTAGGGACACCCCAAATCAGTCTTGAATTTCCTAACAAAAGAAATTGTCCTCTTAACCCTAGGCAAGTTGACCTTATCGTTGATCAAGGAGACCTCCCGAAACTCATCTTCCAGCATACAGGCCTCATAAATCAGAATCCGTCATAGCAAAAGACCAAAGTGGGACCAAAACACAATACAGTAGTTCATGTTCCACTCCCACTGGTAGAATAATCAAGAATACTACAAGACTTACCTCTAGATCTGTTCCTGCTAATATTGCCCCTCTAAGGTTTGAATTCTTCAGGTTAGCATTCTTCAAAGTTGCAACTCTGAGGTTCACCCCAGCCATCTGGCTGTTTTCTAAATTGACACCTTTCATGTTGACACCTACAGATAACCAAAATAGGCTGATCTTATAAATCTGGACTACAACTGTTACATGCAGAGAATCCGCATTAAGGTCTGTACATGTACACACTTTGCTTGAAAGCAAACACAAATGCAGAATTGTGACATGGGATTCAATATTTGCTCAATGCATTCGCAAAAGTTGAACACATCTCAGCTTAAAGGTAGTGAACACCATTGGTTTTTTGTCGTAATTTCACGAGATTGGCCGATCACGCAGTTTTCAATGGCTAGGAGTAACCTGTGAATTTACCTTGGAGTAATGCACCTCCTAGACAATGTAGCATTGCAGATTCATTAAAAAATGTCCCTTGTGTCCATGAACGAGTAGGCCTATGATAATGCACATGCGCACGGGATTGCATACTTAATGACTGCACTTTCATGTCAGTTTACACATCAAGAAAGTCTAAAAACTCCAGTCTTAGTTGATTCATTAATAATTATAAGCAAAGAAGAAATTATGTCTTGAAACACAGAGGGTCAAATGTGTGGAAATCATACTTTTTGCCCAGAACAGCCACCATATTTGGATCATACCATTATGCAATAGGGGTGATTTAGAATTTTGAGCATTTGCTCGTTAAGAAAATTTTCCACTTTACACCTTACATTCAGATTCCTATCATTTTAGGATTTCCTATCATTACAATGCTTTTGGTGAATTTCTGTCGCCAAACTTTTAGCTGCTTTTCGGTTTACCCGTTCATTAATGGAGACTCCCACTATGCCTAGTGAAGAATGTGATGTGCGAAGTGAAATGAACTCTTACACAATGGTTTTTTGACGGCCGACCATTGAAAAAAAAAATTATGTTTTCTCAAAGACTACAGCATTCTGGGCGGAAATATTTCACAGACTATTGGTTCTTATGTACTTTCTTTCAAGTAAGATACTTCAGGATGATACAATAGTTCGATTTGGAGGATTTTACCAATGGTGTACACCACCTTTAAACATATTTTGCTGCATCATCAAATTTGCTTTACAATGTAAATCACTTTTGCATTTGTCTGAATTATCAACTGGCATTTATTCCAGTTTGACATGTGGAACAGCAAAATTAAAGTGTGTCAAACATTGGTAACAGCAACTTTGATTCTATCATTTGGATAAACATAATTGGCCACCCAATGGCTCTGTTTATTTTCATGGTTCGTGCGAAACATTTCGTCCAACTATACTGGTAAAAAAATCAGCCTTCATGGATCACAGTTACAGTATATTTGTAAACTCTATTAATAAAAAAATTCTTCTCTATAACAACAAAAATGTGCATACAAGTCATTTGAAAGTCTCTTTCAAGAGTTTTGCGGCTTACACCAAACAATGTGTATATTAGTCTTTGCAAATTGATTTTTTGAACCATTCACAAAATGTTGAAATGGCAATTACCTGTAAATACCAATTTACAAATTTTGTTTTGATAGACAAATGAAGTACAAAGACGAATTATCATCAAGAGAGTTGTTTGTACTTGCGCAATTGTATCGTCAAAAATCTCGATTTCTCATACGTTTAAAGGGGTAAAAATCCTTGGCGTTAACATGAACTTGTCAATATCATATGGAACAATTGTTAGATCAATGTAAAAGAACAAACTACAAATTCAATGAAAAAAAGACTGCTTATTCATTTCAATCAACTGATAACTGCCTGCTGCGTAGACTAAAATTGACACTGAAACTTTTAATACCTGACCTTGCTTTGAATAACGATATCTCAAAAAACATATTGAGGTGTATTTTTTTGCTACCTCTATTCAAGGTTTGAAATAACACCAACCTTCCAGGTTAGCTTTTCTTCCATGAGGATCTTCAAAATTACACCCTATTAATGTAGCACCTTCAAGGTTGGCAAGCACCATCCGAACACCCTGCAGATTTGCACCCTAAAATTAAGCAATTAAGTGATACATCCAGATTAAGCTCACTTAGTGTGTGATACAGAATAACAAGCCAATTTTGTTGCTTTTGACAAGCCATTTTACTTTGTGGCTATTTAAATTACTCTTAACCCTAAAAGCACTGGGGGAAAATACATCCCCCCCCAAAAAAATTTTTCCCAATATCGCCACAGTGCATTTTTTTCAGGAGCTGAGCCTTTAGGAGTTTTTAGAGTAACTCTTTTTGGTCAGTTTGACACCAACTGTGTAAATATCAAACATACCGTTCTTGTGCAGTGTATATGTTGCTGAGACAGGTGAGCCCAAAATGTATACTTTTTCGACTGCAGTGCTCAATGTACATGGGCTAACACACATGTAAACATGAACTTCAAATAACCGTAACAACAAAACCATGTGTTTGATTTAGTTCAGCCTTCAAGTTTATAATGAAAACGACAGTCTCAAGCGTGGCACAGCCGAGACATCATGGGGGATGCAATCTTTCCCCACCCAGCTGTGAGATGGGCCAAAATAATCCGGCTCTTTTGAGAGGGTTAATCTTGTACAAACCAGTGGCACATAAGTATAAGGTAATTTATTTAACTACAGTCTTAATCTTGAGCATCAGTGAAAGTTGGGTGTTTTAATCTTTGACAAGTCAGCTATTCACATGCTATAAAATGATTCACAATTTAGTACATCACCACAAGGCAACAAAGATAGGCAAATTTCAAAGCACAGAAAAACAGTCAAGACACAGTTTTTCCTTTGCATGGGGACTCAATGTTTTCTTGGGGTCTTTTGAACAGGCCATGTGGTTTAAGATTTGAGTATAAATAACTATGAAACTTTAAGGGTCAAAATACACAATTATATGATGCTGCAAATGAAAATGAAGAGAAGACGAACCAAAGGGTACCACACATAAGCTCTCAACTGTAATGTGAAAATTAAGCTGGCTTCTTAGAGGCAAATTAATGCTTGGGGTTGGGCATAATTGTGAATCACTACAACATGTTTGAAGTGATGTAGCACAGCAATAGTTAAGAGGCTGTCAAGGGGCATACTCATGACACTGCTTCCATTTAACTTTAGAGTAACCATGTGCATGACTTCAGAACTCTCCCCTAAATATAATGTTTTTCTGGGATGCCAGACATAAGCCATTTTCCAAATTAATAACAGTAATAACAATCAATTATAATGTGCAGATTCCACATACTGTGTTCCAGTGCGTAGTACATTAATACAAAATGCGATAAAAGTTAAAAACGGCAAATACATTGTAAAATACTAAGCAACAACTTAATATCCACGTTACAATTTCACAATACGAAGCTAAATCATTGAGCAGCAGCCTTAAACAGATGTGTATTAGTTTAGTTCTATAAATGTTCGAACATTGAGCTGTCTTGATATCGGAACAAAGTTTGTTTCATAAATATGGTGCTGCATAAGACAATGCCCTCATCCGGTCATCCCTGGTGTTTCAACATTCTACCTTGAGGATATTTTAATTGGAGGTTGCTGTTTGACCGCAGTGAGTATCGAGAATTGACTTTGATGGTTAACAGGTCAGTGAGATATCGACGAGCTATGCCACGAAGAGCCTTGAATGTTAACAATATTTTAAACTGAACACGAAATCCTACTGGCAACGAGTGCATTTGACAAAGTATTGGGGTAATATGAGTTCATGATGATGCACCACATACAAGCCTGGCTGCTGCATTCTGCACTCTTTGTAGTTTGGCTAATTGTGAATGATAGAGACCACGAAACAAATTGTTGCAATAATTGAGGAGACTGGTTATAAAGGTATGAACCAAGACAGCCAAGGAACTCCTAGTCAAGTATTTTCTTACACACCTAATATCACGAATGTGATAAAATGCCAGAGAACATATTTTTGCTGATCCATGCATAGGTGAGAATCAAACCATGATCCCTAATTACGTACATACGATGATGTGGATATCTTAGCATTTCCAACTGAAAGGTCAAGAGTATTGAATTTAGCAAACTGCTGTCAAGTACCAATAATAAAAAACTCAGTCTTAACATCATAAATCTATCTTGCAACATCCACTGTCTATTAACATCATGGATACAATTCTCCATAGCAGTCACAGCCTTATCCTGATTAATAGAATTGCAAGGTTTAAACTATAAATATAATTGGGTATCATCTGCATAGCAGTGAACATTGGGGAGGTGACAATTAACCACATCAAACAGTTTGGATGAGAGTAAAATGAAGAGTAACGGACCCAACCAAGATCCCCATGGGACCCCACAAATAAGATTGAAATCATCAGACAAAATACCTCACATAACTACATGCTGACTCCTACAAGAGATGAATGAAACCAACCTAGTGCTGTACCTGATACACCAAACTTAGATTGTAGTCTATCAAAAGAATGTTATGATCCACCGTGTCAAAAGAGGCAGTATGATCTAATAGTACCAACAAGGTAACGTGTCAAGAATTCATTTTCATCAAGATTACTCCCAAACAGAAATGTTGGTAAGGTCTGCTATTGAATACCTACTCAAACAGTTGCTAAATATTCAAATTCCTTGGCATCTGATTCAAT
Source organism: Acanthaster planci (assembly GCF_054643075.1). Lineage (NCBI taxonomy): Eukaryota > Metazoa > Echinodermata > Asteroidea > Valvatida > Acanthasteridae > Acanthaster > Acanthaster planci. The sequence goes on from NC_141789.1 coordinate 6,671,623, forward strand.
TCGCTAGAACTTCTGATCAACTGTAGTGCACCCTCTAGTCCCATGATACATAGCGGAATGGCCACCATTTTTGTCCTTTTCTGGTATTAAAACCATCCTAGCCAAAAGTGGGGAAGGATGGGAAGGAGGCGACTGTTTGGGGTAGGTATTCAATAGCAGACCTCACCCACATTTTCTTGGAAGGAGGAGTGTTCTGCTTTCAACCTACCCCAAACAGTCGCTAAATATGCAGAGTAGCACTGAGCCCTTGAAGGGGGTGCGGCGAGGACGCACTACATAACATGTGCACTAAAAGAGTATGAAATTGTCCAAACTTTATAACCGACTCACCTAATAATGGAGTTGTTATGTCGTTCCAGTGGTGGGTCGCTTTGATGAGGAACCCTTCGGCATTGATGTGGCCAATGTTAGGACTGCTCAGCCATGTGCAGAATCCTTTTTCAGAACATCAGTGAGGTAGCATGTGGTGCAAGTAGATGGGGTCTTTCAGTATGCTGACTTGCATATTTCCTCCATCGGTATGCCCCTGAAGCAGGCCCATGGTGTGGAAACTGCTTGGGCATCATGAGCTCTGATGAGGCATAGTGTTTTATTGTCCACAGAGTTCGGCCAATTTGGGTTGGCAAACTTGATAGCCGAAACTGTCCATCTGGCTAAAGTGTCTCTGGTCGCAGCTCAGTGAGGCTTTATTGCAGTGAAAAGCTGCAAAGTTAAACCTCTGAGTTTCTGGTTTTGGCTAAAGTACCATTTAAGAGTTTGCACTGGGCACCATGGTTTGTCGTCAGGAGTCCCAGTGTGTTTGGTAATGTCTGGTACAAAAATGTCAGGAGGATGGAAGGAAACTGACTGGTTCTTGGTGAGAAACCCCAGCATTGGGATGAGACAAACACCATGGGGTTCAATGATGCGTCGCCGAGAGGCTTAAAGGGGGGACCAGCAAGTAGTTGGAGACCAGCTCACAAGTCCCATGAAGGGATTAGTCTCTTAGTCGGGGGATATTCAAGAAACTTTCCCCGGAGTAGATGTTTATGAGCAGTATTGTTAGACACGGTCAAGCTATCTGAGAAGCCATCATGTTTAGCTGCAATGGCTGACTGGTAGTTACGGATAGTTGAAACCTGCAGATCTGATTTGAACAGGTGCATGAAAAAATCAGCTATAGTAGTCACAGAAACTTCGGTCGGAGCAAGACCTTGCTCTGAACACCACAAAGTAAAATGTCGTAATCTGAAGTCGTAGATGCCGCGCTGCACAAAGACTAGCGTCCACTCTTCAAGGCCATATTGGCAGCTTCATCAGTAAGTCCTGCTGATATGAAGAACTGTTTGACAATAGCCAACAGGTCAGGTGTAGTGACGTTGGACGTCTAACTTTGGTTGATGTAGCAGATCCGCTCTGTATGGAAGGATTACCGGTCCCCGAATGAAAAGTCTTGTCAGATGGAGTGGCCAGAAGGGGGCGACAAAGATGAAGTTGTAGTGGACGCATATACAGCCTGCAGAGGGAATGAGGTCCACTATGCTGGCCATCAAACCGAGGACACAGAGCCAGGTGCAGGTCACAGCCGACTGCTCGTTAGAAAAGACTTTCACGCTGTCAAAAAGGTTGTCAATGCATTCGGTCGTTGGTGAGAATATACCTCTGTAAAGGTCGACAGGTGCCCCTAGATAAGCCGGGTATTGTGTTGGATTGAGATTTGATTTCTCATGGTTGATAATGTAGCCTAGGCGATTCGTGATGTCGCAAGTAAGGTGGGTAGAAACCTCTGTTTCTTTTAACAATCTACAAATGATCGGCCAGTCGTCCAGGTACTGGAACAGCATGATGTCCTGCTTTCGATGGTGAACAACGATGATCTTTGCAATCCTTGAAAACACTCTCAGTGAAGTGGAGAGGCCGAAGGGGAGAGCTATGAAATCGAAGAGGTTCCCATTGTATAGGAAGCATAGGTAATCGTAGTTTCGTGGGTGAATCAGGATGTGAAGGTAGGCATCTTTCAAGTCTATGGAAGAGGCCCAACATGGAATCTTTTGAGATTGTGTGACCATCCGAAGGGTTTCAATGCGAAATTTCCTTGGGCCGATTAAGAGGTTTGAGGTTGATAATAGGTCGCCAGCTGTTGAGTACCTTCTTTGGAGTGAGGAAGAACATTGAAATGAAGCCCCCGTTTGCTTGAGATTTGGGAACCAGGCAGATAGCATGTTTCTAAAGGAGAGAGTCTATCTCGGGCTCCAGTGCCTGATGTTTGCTTCTGTTGGTAAGAACTGAAGTTGGACAGAGGATAAGTACAGATAGAGGGGTGCATGTGAATTAGAGGGTGTATCCGTAATGAATGGTCGCGAGCACCCAGCTGTCTGATGTGACTTTCTTCCAAGACCCTGCAAAGAGTTGGAGTTGCCTGCCAACGGGTCTGGGATCAGCAGGTGGAGGCCAGTCTGATTAGTCAGTGGCGTCTACCTCCTGGAGGTTGGGGGTAGTGTGACACAGTAGTTCTTCCCTTGAAGCTCCTCCGGGGTGGTCGTAGGTCGAGAGGAGGATGGAGGGCTGCGATTCGTCTGGTAACTGGGTTGATGAAAAAGGAAGGGGCAAAAGGAACGAGAATTGCCCTGACGCGGAGGTCTGAAGGGTCTAACCCGGTGGTCATAAGGATGGGATTGGCGAGGTTGAGCCGGCAGTGAAGGTTCACTGAAGCTAAGTTTATGTGTTGTGTCCATGCACTTAACTTCCGACTCCATCATCTCCATGAGCTTCCCAGCGAAAAGGTCTTTGCTGTAAAGGGGACGTTCTTGAAGTCTTGACTAGACTCCCTCATAAGGAATGTTCATGGCATCTAAGGTGTTGGATCTGCGTGCAGAAGTGGTTAAAACGGAGATCCAAACGAACTGCTCGAAAATAGAGTTGACTTCTCATCGAGTGCTTGAAGTGCGACAGCTGCCAAGTCCCGAGTAACTGGTGTATCTTTGTCACACGCTTGGGCCAAATACTCAGAGAGGAGTGCCATAAACGCAGTGCAGCAAAGACCACGTTGTGAAGCTTTGTCGAGTTTAGCAAGACAAGACTTGATGAAACACTTGTCTCTGTCTTTAAATGGAAACTTTCCTGTAGGCTTGTGAGTGTTGGAAGAAAAAATATTTTTAGCCTCAGATGGAATCTCAGGCACAGAGAGGAAGTTGTCAAAGTCCTCTTTAGCAAACTGGAAATAAGTCCATGCTCTGAGTGGGTATGGACGCCATTCTGTGGCACCGGCAAGAACTTTAAACATCTTGACGCATGAGCAGTCAAGTGGAAGTTCCGGGAAAATCGGTATTAATGCCTCCAACCTAGCAGGGTGGCGCTTGAAGGAAGCATGTGAAGAGGCCTCAGCCGTAGATTGATTAGAAGGCAGCCCAAATATGTGTATGATATCTTTCTGAAGAAGACAGAGCCATGTGTCAGGAGGGTTAAGATGCGGAGGAGATATCCTCTTCTTCAGAGGACGTATTCCGTTCCATCTGGAGTTGATCGGAGGAAGGAGGAACGTTGTCATGTCTTGTTGAGTGGCCAGGGCCAGAGTAGGAAGTGAGCTGTAGTCTGTGGCAGAACCTGGGTAAGTCGAAGGGAAGAAACCGTCATAGCAAGATCAGATTGTCAATGAATGCAGGTTCGGATAAGGATGATGTTCCACAGGCAAAGGGTCCAGATCTGGAGCCATCGCCGGGGGAACAGGATAGGGCTCTAGATGGCTGGCTATAGAAGAGAGCTTCTCCAAGAGCATGTGGACCGCTGACATGATGTCAGCTGAAGCGTCTTCCTTGTGTGAGGAGTGAGACTTCTTGCGCTTAGATCCCGTAGAAGATGGTGATGGTGTGCCCACATGGCCCGGTATTGTCTGTGCAGGGACCGCTCAGGAGAGCAGTGTTGCCTTGTCCCGTGGAGAGTCAGACCCAGCTAGCGGGGGAAATTTTGACCCCAAGTGCAGCGCCATTCTGCAGTATCGTTGACTGCGATGCTTCAGTGTTACGTTGGGGAACTGAGTGTTTGGATACCGCATGCACTGCAGCTCAGACCCTTGAAGCATGGCATGGGCTAACCCTGAACTGAACCAAAGGTGGTATTGCCAGCAGGGGTTAGCCGCGGATTCACAAGTATAGCACAGATGCCACTTCTGTCGGTCTATAAGGGAATGTGAGGTTGCGGAATTTGGAACGCTTGCACTTCCTCGCGAACCCCAACAAACCCAGGGTCTCTTAGTTGACCCTACAGTATATATATATATATACCAAGGAAAGAGGGGGACCATGGTATTGGATCACTTGCACGGCCTTGCAGAACCCCCAACAATCCCAGGGTCACCCTGTTGACCCTATGCATGGCTTGGTAGTATAATAGCATAGACTCAACAATCTATACAATGCACACACATGAGAAGAGAAAAATACCACCAACACAAAAAATACACACAATAACTCATAAATATAGAGTGTACGTTCATTACAATACATTACAGTTTGATCAGAATATCACAAAGGTGTGGAAAGGAAATGGAAACTTAAGGATGTCAAAAAGACACATCCTTTTAGAATTGCTAAGGAAAAGAAGGATGAACATGGTGGCCATTCCGCTATGCATCATTGGACTAGAGGGCGCACTACAGTTGATAAGAAGTTTTAGCAAATTGAATCAGACGCAAAGGAATTTGCATATTTAGCGACTGTTTGGGGTAGGTTGAAAGCAGGAGACATCATTGTGCACTCTTAGTAGGGCTGTTTCTGTACTGTGATTTTTCCTATAAGCCAATCGTAACAATGGGTACAATGAATTCATTATGATGTGCTATGAAACTGGTCAAAAACTGCTTTCTTGGTCAGCTTCCATAAATACAGAAGATTACTAATCAGGCCGTGATGCTGAAAATCAATGGGGTCCGAGTTATCCCTTTGTAATAATGGAAAAATCACAACCTCTTTCCAGTTACTTGGGAGACACCTGTTTGTAACGATGAGTTTATGATCATGGTCAAAATGGGCAAAAGAACATCAAAACAATCAAGTTATGTACGTTACCACAACAAATGTCTATCAAATATGAATGGACTAATACATGCCATTCAATCCATTCCATGGGCCAAAGCACTGAACACACCTACATGTATTAGTACAATAAATCATCCTAGTACATATTGTTTTGACCCAGGAACACAACTTACATCCATCTTTGCCCCTGCCATGTTTGTACGCTCCAGACAACAGCATGACATATTAGCACCGGACAAATCTGCCTTGCTGAGATTTGCTAATTTCAGATTGATGTATCTGAGATCCAGATTAGATAGGTCTGCACCTTCAAAATTCATCCCCTGAAATCACAAACAATTCAAAAGTTACGTACTAATAGTCATTTTGCAATAAGCTGAGTTTAAATGTGCCTGCTAAATAGAAAAATTACTTGTAGGTAGAAAGGTTGGGTGCACGAATAAATTCTTTACTGAAATGTGCTTGCAGATATGGGAAACTGCCCAGTTCAACAGTGACACCATACTTTGACAAAAGCACAGGCCAATCATTATTTAAAATAACACACAAGTACACAAGCAAAAACATAGTTCACCTTGTTCAACGTTTGTCGCTGGATTAAGTGAAGTGTCAATGATCAACAGCCCAGAGAAAGCTGTTGTTTTGTGCTCACAGCACACCCAGTTTGTAAACTATTCCAGTCTTGTTTTCAGATCATTCCATGTTAAACCAAACACTTTCTTGGGCCAATCTCCCAGATTTTGTTGAAATTTGCTGAAATTCTTCCCCCACAGGCCAAGTGCGGAAGGAGTCCTCGAGGTCATTCTTACCCAGAAAGTCAATACATATTCATATTTCCGTAGTGCTCTATTGCTATTTGCTACATAATTTATCAACCACAGTGCTCCCCTGTTGGTCCATCCAAGGCGTAGATGCCGCCACGTTCATCCTTTTTCTGAGACACAGGGGTGCCAAGCCAAAAGTGGGGAAAATGGGACGGCTGTGGCTGTCTGGGTAAGTATGACCTCAAGGATTCCTCCCGCACTCGGCCTGTGGGGGGAGTGTCCACTGCAGTCAACTTACCCAGGCAGTCACTACATACGCAGATTAACAAAGGATCTCAGAGGTGGGTCAGCAAGGGCACATTTGAGTTAAATGATGGTAAACAACCTAGTGTAGAGACTCACAAAAGGATGGGGTGCTTCCAGTCATCCATTTCAGTGGTGGTCAGTTAATCCCAATGTTGAGGATGTCACAACTGTTTTGCCATGGATACTGTCAGTCTGCAAGACGTCAGTCAGGTAACATGACGTAAAGCTTGAGGGCGACTTCCAGCAGGCTGTTTTGCAAATATCCTCCAAGGGAATGCCTCAGAAGTACGCCCATGAGGTAGAGACTATTCTGATGTCGTGCACCTGGATGTGGAGACTGGTGGCATCATCAGATGGGGATGGCCATTTGGCATTAGCAACTTTAATGGCAGAGACAGCCCATCTGGCTATAGTGTCTCTTGACGTGGGCCAATGACACTTAACCGAAGTGATGGAAAAGTTGAAAAGAAGCACCATGGAGAGTTCTGGTTTTAGCAAGGTACCATATGAGAGTTCGAACCGGACACCAGGGTTTGTCATATGAAGAACCTGAGTGTTTGGTGATGTCAAGAATAAAAGTGTCCGGAGGGTAGAAGGGACTCAGTTTGGTTCTTCATGAGGAAGCCAAAGGAAGGGATGAGACATATGCCAAGAAGTTCCCAGCGGATATGTCCATCAGCAATGGATAGGGTGTGAAGTTCACTGCCCCTCCAAGATGTAGAAACTGCCACGAAAAAGGCCAGCTTCACTGAAGTGTGGAGAAGAGAGGCATAACCACAGATTTGAAGGACTGAAGTGCGAGAAGCTCTAGAACCCAAGGAAAGTTCCATGAGGGGATGAGAAGCCTTGAAGAGGACGCTCAATGAACATGTCGTGAAGGAGATGTTTGTCTGATATGGACGATTCATCTTGAAAGCTGGAGTGAATGGCAGGGATTGCAGAACGGTTAACTGCAGACAATTGTAACTTATATACCAGAGTTGAACAAATGTATGAAGAAATCAGCTACTTAAAATTACCTTCAGAGATGCATTGGTCGAAGCCACACCTTGTTCTGTGTACAATGAAGTAAAATGCAAAAGTCTGCTATTGTACACTTTACACGATTGGATTGTCGTCTGCTTCTGGCGGCCATTGTGGCAGCATCATCAGAAAGGCCAGCTGAGCAGAACCATCATTTGACAATGGCCAGCAGGTCAGGAGAAGAGTCTCTAATCAAGGGACGAGGATGCTGGAGCCCGGTTGATGGAGGAAGTCTGGCCTGAGCAGTAGTTATTAGAGGAGTTTGGTACAAAAGTCTAGTGAGATGTGGGAACCACGGTTGGCGAAGCCAGAAGGGAGCGATGAGGAGGACTTGGCAGTGTTCCCATTCGACTTTGGAGAGTACAGCTGGGATCAGGGATATCGGAGGAAATGCATAAGTAAAATTCCTTGTCCAGCTTAGACAGAGAGGGTCGGTTGCCCAAGCTTGAGGGTCGTGGAACCTCATGCAGAAGAAGAGGTCGATGTGGGGTCTGTTTACAGCCTCGAAGACTGAGCATACCACTTCTGAGTGAAGGGTCCACTCTGTTGGCTGGATGATTCCCCTTAAGAGTGCATCAGTGATGGTGTTAATTAATTTTGGATCTATGCCCTGCCAGACGTGTATTAAAAGTGTCTTTGAAATAGCGATGGTGTTGTTGGATCCCAGGCTGTGCATCACTTGGAGGTTGATCCCATGGTCCAAGATCCAGAGGAGTAATTTTCTTGTAAGGAGGCAAAGGCTTCGGGAGTGCCTGCTCCCCTGACAATTTATGTAAGACACCACTGTTGCACTGTCGGATCAGATGAGGATGCGTTTGTTCTCGATGGACAGATGGAAGTGGCGAAGGGCGCTCAACACCACTTGGAGTTCCAGGATATTGATGTGACTCCTGATAAGCGGTGAACCCAAGTCCCTGATGCCTGTAAAGGAGGTAGGGAGGCACCCCATCCCCACTGGGAAGCGTCAGTTGTGATGGCGAGCTGTGGAGCAGGTCTCGGGAAGAAAAGACCTTTGGTGAGATTGGGCTTGACTGCCACCAGCGCAGTTGTGGAATAATGAACTTCGCAACCTGCACAGTCAAGCCTATTGGGTCCTGACTGGGGCAGAAGAATGCCAGCAGGTGGAGTTGAATTGGATGCATGTAAACATGGCAGAAGGGAACCAGGTCCACAAAACTCGCCATGAGTGCCGCGCCGAGTGGCAAGGAAGAAAGAGGCTGACACAGGCAATAAAGTTGGCAATGCACAATCCAGAGCAGGAGTTGTGATGCCCTGCTGGAGGTCGAGAGTTGCCCCAAGGTAGGTTGAATGCCGAGTGGGGTAGGTCATGACTTGTCATGGTTTACAAGAAACCCAAGACTTGTGGACTGGTCATAGACGAGATGAGTGGAAGCTGTAACCTTGAATGCGGACCTACAGACAATGAACTAGTCATCCAGGTATTGAAAGATCAGGATGCCTCGACAACGGAGGTGAGCCACGATAGACCTGACAATGCACATGAACACTCTAGGGGACGTCGAAAGGCCAAAGGGAAGTGCCACAAATTCGAAGATTTGGCCTTCGTAAATGAAGCATAAGAACTTTTGGTCCTTGGGGTGGATCAGAATGTGCAGGTAGGCATCCTTCAGATCCACTGTAGAGGCCCAGGCTGGAATTAGCAGGGACTGGGTGACTGTTTGCAAGGTCTCCATTAGGAAGTGCCGCAGGCAGATGAATTTATTTAGTGGCTTGAGGTTGAGAATTGGACACCAAGAGTTCAGCTCCTTCGTCCGAGTGAGGAAGAACGTAAAAAAAAAAATTCACAGGATGGATGAGAGACTGGGGCAATGGCTCATTTCTATAGAAGGGAGCTCATTTCCAACTCCAAAGTCTGGCTTTGGTTGGAGTTCATGGGGATCGGAGTCAGACAGGGGACGTGGGTTGGATGAATGGGTGCTCGTGAACTCGAGAGAGTAGCCGAAGGAGATTGTCTCAAGAACCCAACTGTCCAACGTGATGTCCTGCAAAAGCCCAGTGAGAAGTCACAGTAGGTCCCCAACGTGCCCAGGAGCAGGGGCCAATAGTGAGCTGATGGAGTAGTTGAAAGAGGAGCTGTCTCTTGAGGTCAGGGGACGAAAGGAGCTCAAGGAATAGTGGGAATCCTGACCGCGAGGTGGAGCAGCTCTAGGTGGAGGAGGAGCTCAGCGGGCTGGAGCTGGCTGATGGGATCGTGCAGGGGGCAAAGGAGAATCCAGGAATGAAATCTTGTGAGATGGCTTGATCTACTTAGCCTCAGATTGCAGGGTCTTGGTGAACTGACCCGCAAATTTGTCTTTGCCATAGATGGGAAGGTTTGGAAAGTATCTTTAAAACCTGGATATGGAATGTGCATTGTCGCCATAGTGTTGGCGGGCAGGATATGAGTGAGAGCCAGAGTGATGTTCTCTTCAAGGGGCCAGAGGGTAACGGCTGGAGGTTCGGTGCCAAGGGTGAATCGTCCTCACAGGCACATGACAGGTATTCCGTGAGAAAGGACAGAAAGGCTTTACAGTGAAAGCCGTGACGTGAAGCTTTGTCGAGCCTGGTTAGAATAGAGTCCAGCTTGGCTTAAGATCTGTCCAGAAATGGTTCATTTCCACATGGACGAGATTGTGAGTCGGTGACTATCTTGTCCTTAGCAGCTGATAGAAGGTCTGGGATAGAGAGAAAGTCCACAGTGTCTGACTTGGTGAACTGAAAATAGTTTCGTGCCCATCCCTGGGAAAGTATGCCACTTTTGGTGGAATAGAAGACCTTGAATGTCTCAACGCAAGAGCGGTTTAAAAGGAGGACTGTGAAGATGGGCAGAGTTATCTCCAGTCTGGCCGCATGCTGCTTGAAAGAAGGGTGGCTTGTTGGCAGTGGAGTAGGGAGGCCTAGGACTTCAACAATGTCATGCTGACGTATGCGAAGACGGGACTTGGGAGGAGTGAGGCTTGCCACGGAGTCGATGTTGCCTTCCCTAGAAGAAAATTCACAGACGTCCTAGGAGGAGCAGTGCAAGTCTCCTTAGGTATACGAGACCGGAGGTAGAGCAGGTTCGGCAGCATGGTGATCGGTAGCAAGGGCATCTGAGCCAGCGTTGAAGATGGAGGCTTGTGCGACATAGGCAGGATTCTTTGGTGGGGAAGGTTGTGGCCACAGCACAGCAGGGAGTGGGTCCAGATCTGGGGCCATAGCGGCGGAGGGTTGTCTCGGTTGCTAATGGCTGACACCAGGCTGGAGATAGTGCCCAAAAGAGACTGGAAAGCCATAGCGAGAAAAGCAGCATCCCATTGCCCAGATGAGCGTGATTTCTTAGTGGAGGACCCTGCCGAAGAGGACAATGATTGTTTGCGCTTCTTATGGCCAGGAGAGACAAGGAGAAATTCACCGCAGAGGTACGGTTGGTGATAGCGTCTGCAGGCTGGTCAGGTTGTGGGCCACCAAGCAGTGAGGGTTGGTAGACCCAACTCACGAAGGTGACTGGTGCACAGGGTGGAGGGCCCAGACCCGGGTGGGTGAAACTGCGGGCTTGCGGGAGCCTTGACAGCATAGGTGGGTTCGGCCGTTCTGGCTGTGATGATTGATCTGCACTCTGGTGACTCTTTCAACGGGACAGCCCCAGAAGTGATGGGAAAATGGCACATGCTTTCGCCCTAATATGCTTCACGCCTGTGTGCTCTTGCATTGGATGGTAGAGGTGTGAAGCAAGCAGAATCAGAGGCATGGGCTCGCCTCTGTGGGGTGTTCTCAATGCCATACTATCCAATGATACCGAAAACGCTACAGCTACCTCACAACAGTCCAGTGGCCTCCAATCCCTTGGCTGGGAAAAGGGCTCAGAGAGCCCTATTTCAAACAGGGGACTGGGGCGACGTCAGCCCGGTCCTCTTGATCCCGTGTGTTGCTCAGGATGGTGAGCCACCGAGACACCCAGCTTCTGAACTGGTGTTAATCACACTGAAAGCAAATGGGGTTATCACAGTGGGGTTACCGAGTTATTGGAACTGATATCGGCTCTGAGCAGATGTGCCCAGATGTGCCATAAAAAGTAATGGTGAGGGAGACTAACAAAACAACTAGAGAGCATGAGTGTCCGGGGGAAAAAATCAAATAAGCTGTAGGACTCATAACCAGAAATGCACTATAAAGGTGACAACTGACCCAGGGAATAAAATTATTGTAACAAGGGGGCCAATGAAGACCTGTAAAATACAGACTCTGCTAAGAAGAGCACCATACAAATAATGGGACTGTCGTACAAGTAACAATGTAGATACAGCAATAATACATGTTTTGACATAAAAGCAAATGTGACATAAAAGTGATACAAAAAGATCAGCTTTAGCGAGATGGAACACTTGATAAAATCGAGAAGGTCGAAAGACACATCTCTAAGCAAGAGCGCCCCAAAAAAGAAGGACGAACATGGCAGTATCTACACCTGGGATGGACCGATGGGGGCACACTATGGTTGATGAATTATTTAGCAAATAGCAATAGAGCACTGGGGAAATATTCATATGTAGTAACTGTCTTGGTCAGTTGACTGCGGTGGACTTGCTTGATCATATGAGAAACTTCCAGAATCCTAATTTCAGTTCATTTTTTGAGGAGGGGGGTCAAGTGGTTTACTCTGACCTTTCCATTTGTTCTCCATTAACTCTGAATGCCTGTATGGCTGTATCTCTATACAGAAATGTCAGATAGAGATGATATTCATCTTACATTCAAAGCCCACAACCAAAGAATCTTATTACAAATTATGTGACAATTTAAAAGCTTAAAATTCAACACGTTGAGCAAAATAACATTTGACCATAGGACCCTCACAGGTTGCACAATTTCTTTTTTTACATTTTGCTACAAGAGATTCCCAAGTATAATCCCTGTATTTGTAAACTATTCAGATGGGATTCCAAGGCATTTGGATGGGGAATAAGTTTAAAGGAGAGTAGTATTCAAGCCAAACTGCATTAAACTGTGCAAAATGCCTTTTGAGCTACGTAGGGCCAATTTAGCATTATAAACAAAAATAAAAATTGGGCAAATGAACACACGATTCGAATACATTTGTTATACCACGGTAATAAACTGTGAATTTTTCATGGTCCAGAATCGATCACATCAAATGCCACTAAACAGCCTACACTGAATTGCAAAAGTGTAAGCGATGTTTGCCATGCTACATGAGTGATTCATCCCACGGGGGAATGTCACCTTATCTTTCCCACGGTTGAAAGTGTCATTCCACTGCATGTGATGTTCTGTGGGGGACAGAGAATCACTATTTCTGATATGACTGCCATTGTTGTTTACATCATTACTTTTTGTACCTGGGTCACTTTTGTCCTAATTTCATGGTCATGTCAGCAGATGACAGCAAGTTGGGTTTTAAGAGAATTTTCTTTCGTTTCCAAAGCAGCTAGGATGACAAATATGATGTTTGTGTAGGACAGCATCAGCATAAAAAAATATGGAACATTCTGCGCATGTGGAATTACAGTGGTTCCTGCATTTCTGTCACCACGGACTTGATGAGGGCCCCCCCAGTTTCAGATGTTATGTTTGACAGAATTAGATAGATTTTTGAAAGGTTTTTTGGAAATGTCAGGACAGAAATGGTAATCCCTACAACTTATTCATTTTAGTTGAATTTATGAAACTCAATACTTTGTTCAAGAATGTGACAAGTCGGCCTGCTTTTGTCACCTGCTTCCTTCACTATTCTCCCTACTTATTTTCCCTTTTCTCCCTAGTGTAGAGTGTGATCGACCTACTTGGATCATCTGAACCTACTACTATCTCTCTCAGAAATTTCTTTTCTCCATTCTATATCTCCATAGTCAAGCATTCACTCTGCATTGTGCTGTGTAATATAGTAGTATAAGCAATTGAGCCATGTCGAGTACCCTCTGCTGTTGCATTGATTCATTTGAACATCACTCTGCATTGCACTGTTGCAAATTGATGCAGCTATGTACTACAGCCATGCGGGTGCTGAATAGACCCTTGTTGCTGCCCAGCATTCTTTGCCCAATATGTGAAGCTTTAGTGTTGCCCCACCCTCTTCTGTTGGGTGTGGGTTAGTTGCTTGAGTTGTTCAACAAATGAATCACTTTGCTGTGAAATGAAATGCACTGTGGTGCAGTAAAATGTATTTCACTTCATTCCATTACATTCATCAAAGTGTTATACCACGGTACAACAAAATAATTGTCTGTTGTGATGGGGTCTACAGTATACAAAAGTGCGACTCAGACAGTTTAGGAGACAAGTCAAATTTAGGGACGTCCCCGTGGTGAGCTATATCATGGGGAGGAGTCTAGGTGCATGCAGACAATGCATGTACATAGGGGTGAGATGTGATTGGCTGCTACGGTTTAATATAGTTTAACTTTCCTGCTCTCCTTGAAACATAGTTCCAATCTAAACACCTTGACATCCCATTTGAATATGTTGCAAGCACAGTAAGAATTAATGCTTAGAACTTTATTTTGGCAAAATTTTACAAACCGTTTCTCACAAGGGGTCAAAGGTCCTCATGTTGAATGCTATTGTACATACAAAATCTGCAAGGAAGATGTTTCTTAGGTTATGAGCTTTGATTGAAGGTGAAAAGTTTCTATCTGACATTCCTATCCAATGACAAAGGTACTCATAAATGACAGTAACAATTTATGTCAACAGTTCAATGGCCTGTAACACACAAACTACATGACCAAAACACTGAACATTGGGTTTGGGAATTTCCTCATATTACAAAACAAGTTCAGCAAATATCAAGGAAGTCTGTGTGATTGATCACCAAGGTCTTTGACTTGACAAAGAATTATAAAACTACAGGTTCCTTTTAAAATACATCATATTTTGAGCCATATTTATTTCTGCTGCATAGTTTTGATTTCCAATATTTTTCACTTTTTTACCCTCTTTTTTTGTCAACTCCAATAAAACGTTTACTTTGTACCTTTTATTTCAAACAAACTAAAAATAAAAACATGAAATCAAGTCTAAGAGAAGCAAAGTTTTGTGGTTTGTGTTTGAAGGGCAATACCTATCTCAATTTTGAGGGAATTTTGTGTCAAGTTATAGAAACATCAACCTTCACCAAGTTTAGCGTCAGTTTTCACTGACCATTATTTATATATGCCAGTTGGGTGTATAACTACTGGATTGGGGTGTAGCTACAGAATGGGGAGAGTTGCATGTCCAAAATGGAAGTTTGTGCCCCCTGACCCTACCGTTCCATTTGAAATTTTAAAATGTGCACAACCTATGTGCAAACCAGTTAATCTGCCCACTTAGAGAAATGTGTTATTCAGGATGCTCCAACAGAAATTTCATCTTAGGTTTCCCACTGATTTCTACCGTTTATTAAAATATGTGACCTGAGAAAACTGATGACTTTGAACTATTTCAAGCCCACAACAAATGACAATGATTGAATGAAAAAAATTACAAATGGAATTACATGACTTTTCTGGCCTTGGCAATGAAGACAGGATTCCACATACACATTTAGAACAGGGAGAGGATAAGATCCTATTTGCATATTTTCTCACCTGACATCTGAGCTCACAGTTGGCCCCTCTCCCTTGAAGCATCAACACAAATTCCCTTCTTGTTATTGCTGTATGATCTCCTGGTTTTTCATTGAGTTTAATCATTTCCTCCAGTGGTTTGTACAAGGATGTGATACCAAAAAATATTGCTTCTTCCAAGACACCGGCTGGGTTAAGTCCACTGTCCAGAATAAGTTGTCCATGTCGAAGATAATTGAGAACAGGTTCGAAGTACGACGGACTCCTGTCTATTAAGTAGGCACCAGAATGATCAACTGAACTGTGCCATGGTAAACCGAACTCTGAAACAAACCCCAAATTCATAAGCCCATGAGCTTTTTATCAACCACCTGATCATTACAAAAATTTAAACAAGAGATAACGTTAACTTCAGTTTTCCAAGTGACAAGTAATACCATCTGTTACAATATTCAACAGCTATCAAAGATCAACATTCGTTGATCAAAAACAAATAACTCAACAGTTATTACATGTCCTTACACTCAGACTCAAAATAATGGGACTTCGAAGACAATTTATTGTGTTTACGCCACAGCCAAAGAATAGTGTTTTATTCCTGAGACCAGAGATAGGGCATGCCAGTTGAACTGCCAATTGTTATTGCGACAGGTCATTTACATATCCCTCGGCGCAGCACCCTTGCTTGACCCTTGAGGTAAACCTCAGACTTAGCCTTTGTCTTGAGTGAGTCATTCCACCACCAGCACTGGTACTGTTCAGACCACACATAGCATTTTGCGTTATTCTCCACACATGTATGAGGTGTACTCAGTTGCCTCAAGATTTCTTGGATGACTCGACTGGGGTAAGAATTCATTTACAATGTATGATGTTTAGTAATTGTTCTTATCTTTAAAGTTTCTTAGTCTCGTAGCCTCTGTGAACACTTTCTGATTAATTTGGAGGTTAGCTCAAGTGTTACTCTGGTTACTGAATGAGTGGATTCATTGATGATAGTCTTGGGAAACCTAGATTCTGTGTTGTTGTAGCTACTGCATATTAAGCAAAGATCACCATTTTGATGACTTTCTTTTTTTAGAGAATTATTCTATTTCCATGGATTTGAAAGAATTAGAATTTCCTTACTTTGATATACATTCACTTTATTTCTTGTTCGCAAAGTTTAGTTGACTTCTCAAGTACGCATAGTTCAAGAATAGGTTTCCTTATTTTACTGCATACATATAACCCAACTCTCCACTTTTCCTGTTTTTATTCTTAAATTCATGCTTTTAGTGTATAAATTCATAGTTCCTTTGTTCTGTGTAGATGTCCATAATGCAGTATAGTATAGCCACCAGTAGAGCATATATAATCAGGTGCACACAGTTTTTTGGAAACATTCTCCTGATGACGAGCAGAGCATACTGCTCGAAACGTTGAGTACTACTGGTTCTTTTCAGAACCGCAAATACTCATGTCCATGACGTATAAATACTTAGTACCACTCTGAGCCTGAAGGACCTAGCGCTACAAATTACATTTCTGGCTAGGTTTATTCCATTGTTACTCGTACAGAGAACAATGAAACCATGCATTCATAGTGCCACAGCACTGTACGGTACATTGTCTTCTCTATTGTGTTTTATGGCTTCAGAGAATAATAATGTCATGTCCTCTTACAAGCGACAGGGCTGAGTACTACATTTTACTACTAAGTAGTACTTTGTAGCATTCGGGACTGTTAGGGTTAATAATGGGCAACACCGGTCCCAGGAATGGACAATTTCAAAGGCCCAAAGCCATAGCGGCATACATGAACACTATGCATACATTACAAAACATGGCATTAGAATGAACATTTCCTAAACACATAACTGCAAGACAGTGAGGGCAACATGGCCTAGAGAAACATCTGGCCAGACCAATAACAGGCAACCATGTGCCCAAAGCCACAGCAGCATACACGATATTAATGAAATATATGACATTGAAATATATGGCAATGACAACAAACAGACAGAAAACATGAATAAAAGACAGCTTCCCTCAGATAGTACATTCAGTTAGGAAAACGTAGCCTCATGAAACTTGCGAGCACTACAAAAATTTAACTAGTTTATTAGTCCAATAAATACGTGGAGTTAAGTTACTGGCTGTCTGCCTTCTAAAATACTACCACCCACACAACACAAGCCCAAGGAGACAGACAGTCAGGTCGATTAGGAAATGACATAGTCAACTAGCAATATGGGACAAAATACACTCCTTCAAAGTGGACGTGAAGATATGGTTACCCACTAGGGATAAATGCATGCCATCATACAAAAATATGGAGAGGACTCTCTGCCCGGCAAATAATTGAGTCACTGATGATCCAAATGGAATCTGGAGTAGAAGTGTTAACAAAATGTATACAATCAGGGCTAGCCCTGACCACTAGTTTAGGCTGGTCAGGTCATGGCTAACTCCAGGCCACATCTTAGTACTACAAAGTGGTAACGGGCGTATTATACAAAAAATGCATCAGAACGCCAGCACCTCACTGACTGAATATCAGTACTGGCCATCCCCATATGCAATGCAAAAGATGCAGCCCCAATGTGAAAGAAATGGCCTTTGATTGCAGGTTCCCTAGAAATGCAAGAGCTCTTTGCAATACTTTAATGGAAATAACTCTCATCCAGGGTTGCTTTTCTATGGCATGAATGTACTTTAACTACGTGTATGTGTGGTTCTGGGAGTGCCAGAGTGGTCTTTGCCAGTCTGGCCAGACCCATTCTTTTTTTAGATAGTCTCTTTGTTGCTTTTGTAGTTTAACTAGGCGTGGGTCTGGGAGTGCCAGAGTGGTCTTGGCCACTCTAGCCAGACCCATTCTTTCTTTATATAGTCTCTTTGTTGCTTTTGTAGTTTAACTAGGCTTGGGTCTGGGAGTGCCAGAGTGGTCTTTGCCAGTCTGGCCAGACCCATTCTTTCTTTATATAGTCTCTTTGTTGCTTTTGTAGTTTAACTAGGCGTGGGTCTGGGAGTGCCAGAGTGGTCTTTGCCACTCTGGCCAGACCCATTCTTTCTTTATATAGTCTCTTTGTTGCTTTTGTAGTTTAACTAGGCGTGGGTCTGGGAGTGCCAGAGTGGTCTTGGCCACTCTGTCCAGACCCGTTCTTTCTTTTGTTCCTATTTGCCTCCAGCTATTGCAAAAGAATGTTCTTTGTTACAATTTCCTTACTTAAGTTGGTGTCTCCAGGAACGAGTGAGGATGGGGGAGCAGGTTAGCTTAGCGGTTCTTTCCTCGCTTTGCACCAATGAAGCCAGGGTTCGAGTCCTGGCTTGGCCCAGGCTTTAAGTGCATTTCGTTTCCAGTCCATACTCACTCTCGCAGGTTTTCTCCAGGTACTCCGGTTTCCTCCTGCCTCTAAAACTGGACTTTCTCCCTAACTCCATAATGTGATGCTGATTAATAAAGTGTATGAATAAACGTACAGTTATTGGCGCAAATAGCCTGAGTTGCTGAAGGCACCATTTAAACAGAACAACGAGTGAGGCATTTCTGTGCCAACTGTGACTGGAGACACACCCTGCTGGACAGCTTTCTACCAATCATGTATAATTTATAAGTTACTTTTGTATATTAAGTTTGTTGGAAGCCGTCTAGTTTATCCCTTAATTTGGTTTGGCACCCGGGTTGTCCCTTTGCTTTGCCTGGGCCATTTCTGTTGGAACATTTTCTGTAAATACAACTGTGAAATCAGAAGCCAATTTTGCTTGTGATTATTTATGTACTGGTGTCCCGTTACAATACCGCATAAAACTGGTACTGTGTCAGTGGGCTCCCATCAAAGTGGCAGAAAAATGGGCCCAAATGTTTGGATAAATACAAGAAACTGTACCAGAGACCAGTTAATTGACTCCTTTAAACGAATGCTCTGGGGAGAAATGAATGACTACGGGTGTGGACTGATTATCCGATATCGGTTGGGAAATTGTTGCTTTGTGAGAACATAGAACAGAAACCCAAAGGAAAATTTTCTTCTTGACAACACCTGCTCGATGAGTTTCAAAGTGGCGAGCACATTGTCAGTTGGCACACTCACCGCTTTTGTTATTATAGCATTATTTTATAGACCCAAAAAGTCCAGTGTTGTTGGACCGGACAAAAAGTCTTTTCAATGGCTAGCGCGACCCCTACTGCTGTACACAGGGATGGAAAGCAGGACAATAACTGGTCACAGCTGATGATTCAATAAAAAAGAAATAATCTAGGTAATGGATAATGAATTGCGATTGGCTAACTAGTTTGACCTGATATTCGAAAAATGACCTAAATTTCTCCAATAACAAGCAAGAAATGCTACATCCCATTGGCACACATCAGTCATAATAAAACATGCTTTGAAATGCAAAACCAAGCAGTTCATAATCACTTGGGCATACATATTGGTCATAGTAAACGAAAGGAAGATTTAATGTCCACTTTAGCCAACAATGCCCCTGCACCCACGCTAACAGCTTAGGCAACAGCATCATCAAACATAGCATAATTTACTGCGCATAGATCTTTGTCAATGAAGGTATCAGTTGATTGCCCAGCTGGAAAGGAGAAGGGCAATCAAAAACGAATTCGGCTCATGATTAGGAACTAAACCTATAGGGGTGCACAGTTTGGAAAAGGTCGCTCAACAAATGGACCAACAATTCTACCAAGGGCTATTTTGGAGGATACATTTTTGTGTACCACATCAGGGCGCTCAGCCGCCAAAACTAAGCATCATGAATTGAAAGGTAAACAGGAACCTAAGTACTCTAAAGTGAATCCTTCTGAGAAACCGTGTAATAAAATGGCAGCATCATTCTGAATAGGATAGTCAACAAGTAACTCACGCTAAAGTTAAACATTAATTGGCACTAGAAGGACGAAAGGAATTGGCTTAGCTGACTGGGAAAGGCTTGGAATTGGCACTCAGTGGCATATGCTGCAACGGTGCATACCAGTTCGCTTTGGTGGACGCATCATTAACATGGGGCTCCACGTAGGGGCATACGAGATGGGTTTGCCAAGGTGCCGACATTGGGACCCATTCTCAAATGCATTTGGCCGGCTGATCGGCGATGGGTGGCCCCATGGCCAGCTCGCATGGATTTCTGCCAAGTGTGTGCAAATTTACAATTGGGGAAATTGGAGCCTGTTGCTGAATTACAAAGCAGTGGCCCAGCCTGAGACGTTTTGGATGATACGTGGGTTGAGGATTATTTGGAACACCCTTTGCAACGAGGAAGTGACAGTTGCCGTCGCAACTGTAAGCCAAAGTTTGAAATCAATTTTCCCCATGAACGTGCAGGGTTAGCTCCTGCCTAAGGCATGAGGTCAAAATACAAATGTTTTGAAAGCGTTCAACGCTTTGTAAATACTATAACAACAGATGAATGCTTCAGCAAAGCTAGCCAAACCGTTGCAGTCGAGTACACCATGCACTCTGCAGCTTCCAGTAAACAATGGACAGCTCACCGCATTACCACATGATCGGCAGACTGTTTTAAACATCCTGATAAAACACATGTATTGAGTAGTTGTATTGCGCTGTCAGTTTCCAGACCAGTCTTTTCAGGTCTCGATACCCTGTAATTTTGATATTTTGTCTCGGTATCGTGAGTCAAATCAATTATACTAACTCAAAATAGTATTTACCTGAATCATACATGATGTAGCGTACTGTTTGCCAACATGTAGTTACAGATAAAACCTCTCTTTTTGCCCGTGTGCACAAGCTGGCACTCAGCGTTGCGCACACACAGGTTTTCATGTGTAGGATCGAGGAAGACACGTGCACAAACTTCGCGCTTTCCACTTCGCGGCTGCATCTGCACGATTTAAGGATACATGTTTTTTCTTGAAGTTAACAGTACATGCGTGCACATTGAAATATGTTTTGTACGTACGATTCTTTTGACTCTGTCTACTTTGTGGCTGCACAAAATTGTTGTTGGAAAAACAAACATGTCGGGTTTTATACTAATCTCTGGTTTTTGACTTTACCTATTAAACTTTAATGCACAGTAAATTAAAACAATAAACACAATTTAATCTAGTGCTGCAGGCGAACCGCCGAATCGAGGCAAAAATTATCAAACAAGGCACTTGTTCGGTTCGGATGTACGGCTTTAATAAGGCATTTCATTGAAGACATGCGGGAATACATACAATAAAATTAATAAAAAACAAACACGGCAAAAAATGGATTACAAGTTGTATGGCATGCTCCACATGTGCATGAACATACTGAAACTCACAATGGCCGCATTATGAGATGGTTGTAAAAAGCATGCGGTGAGAATCACTCAGAAATCAACCAAGAACATGCAACATACGGCATTGTTGCTGCATAACATTTCTAAATTCTCACTTCATCCAATCCTGCTCATGTATATTCAGATTTATTATTATATTTGCCAATCTCCGATAGCCATGCCCTTACTTTCCATATTAGGGTAATGACATTGCATATTAGGCCAATTGTCTCCTAAATGGCCGTGCAAAACAAATTTTGATTGGATGCTGACAACAGTCGGACTTGCCTTTGATCCAAGGCATCCCCAGATAAAAATTTTGCCAGTAGTTCGGTGCATGCTGTGCTTCAGCGCAGTGCACGAGGAGATTTTTGTTCGCACAGTGGCCTAACTTGCCTTTCATTTGACCATGAAGGGTTTGATCGTAGTGCGAATGCGTTGTAATGGAATTTTGCCAAATCTCAAATAGCAAAATGCTAAAGAGGCTGATGGAAAATTGCCCCTTTGGTCACATGCACACCGTCCTTGGAAAAGTTCCTCCTCAGATATACAATGAAAGCCATTTTCGTAGTTCAATCTATTTTGCAAAAATAACCCAAAACACAATTCACGCAAAATTTGTTTTTTAATATTGTATTATGCACTGAAGGAGGCAGAAAGTCCTATTTAAGCATGCTGTTTTTTTTCTATTTGCACATATCTTGTGATCCTTTTGTTGAGTCAAGCGTGGTCCGAACACAACCGCTTCTGGTCGACAAAACATGGTCAGAAACTGTCACACCTCCGCAGTAACTTTATATAGAATGTACTTGTAAACAAACTCTGGGGAAACAGTTAAGAAAAAAAAATGTGTTCAAATCAAAGTTGCTCGTGGATGGGGAGAGACAGGAGATTCATAATTTTATACACAGAAATACTATATAGGCCTATGCAGCACGATTGTAGCGAGCCATTCGATGTATCACTGTGCATTGTACGATTACATGTGTGTACATGTGCGAACCCCAACCGATCCGAAGTTTGGCAAAAAATTTCTGAGCCGTGTCTGAATAGAACCGAACCTTGACACATACTTGCAACACTATTTGATGTGGAGTTTGACTTTTTTATTACCTTCAAAGAATATGGTTCACATGACTGCAGTTCAAAATTTATTTATATTGTGTCTATGTGGATATTTCCTTTCAGAGACGATAGATCAGGCAGTAAAATGAGGCAACCGTGTTCGGCATTTCCCGTCACTCCTGTATAAACGTCTTTATTTTCCAGTCTAAAAAATGCTCAAAGACTAACAATGATCTTGTGGTGATGTCTTTTTTTCATGAAGTACCCACTCAAAACGTTTCTGAAGCTAGAGAAATGTCTGTAGCCTAGAATGCAGTGGATTGTGCATCTCTATCACAAGGTGTTAACCACTAATCCTTACGGCCCAGGAAGGCTGAACGGGGCCACTTAAGTTCTCCTTGAATAGAATCTATTGTTCACAACTACGGCTGTGTAAGCCACAAACTCCAATGTTGTCAGGGTTGCCTGTGAAGCTAGACAGACCAGGGCCGACAGTTCTTTTCAAACTATTGAAATGTCTCACACCAAAAGACGAACGGAATGAAGGGGGATTAACACCAACTGTTGAACTGTTTCTAACTGTCTGTATTTTGACCTCACGCCTAAGGCAAAATAGCTCATCATAAGCTTGCAAGCCAAACTCTACGAATTTAATGGATGCAGTGAAAATGAGCTCTGCATACTTAAGAAGCTCCATACAATGGGATGGGTGCTAAGAAATGTAAATTGACATGAAAGCATTAAAAGCCGACTGCCACACGTCAAACGTTTCTATCTTTCTGTGCAGTACTCCTGGCTTTAAGACTACATTGGCCCCCTCTACAGCCAAAGACAAATTTGAGCCTGCATTTCATTTGATTGCTGTTGCCGTGTCATTGTACAGAAGTGAACAATCAAAAATCGCCCCTTGACAAATTTGGTTGCGCACTGCCTATGTTTTTCTTTGTTTTTTCCCCTGACTGTTGCGGGAGCCAATTAACAATTTCCTTTGAAGCTTATACTGAATTATTTATGTTAGTTCATGACATCATTCAACATAAAAAAATGACATCCTGATCTCAAATCTCAATATCTATATGTCAAACTGCTGTGCTTAGTTGGTTTTAATATGCCTTTCAGCTACACTGATGGATTAGTTTTGAACAACTACCTATATTCAGCTACTTGATGAGTTTTCACCCTATCTATGTCCAGTCAGGGGGAAAAGGACAAATTGGAGTGCTAAAGTTAGCAGAAATATCACACATTGTAACTGTTCCATGTGAGGCACGCAACTTATGACAGACAGCAAAATGGCTCCAATTTCTCAGTTATCTGTGTTCCTGGCATATTCTTAGCTGCTACCCACCAGCGTATGTTCCACATTCAAATGTGAAAGTTTTGCAGCACGCTCAAAATGTGAGTATGCACACCGTCCTTGCAGAGCACTGTCTCAGATTATTCGGTCATGTCTGTAGGATGACGTCAGACCGTCTTCCCAAGAGAATACTCTTCAGCAAAGTCAGCACGGGAGTCTGATTTTGGGGAAGACCACTACTCCATTCTAAGACCACGTGCAGAACAAACTGTGTCACTGCCTAATAGAGGAATACAGAGTGGAGGAACTTGCTACCAGGAGAGCAGAAAGCCAGTCGCGTATCCAGCTTTTGGAATGGGGGGGACGGAATTCAAAAGCAAATGCTGCTTCAGTACGATGTTGGGGAGAAAAAGAATCAAAAGTCTCACTCACAGTCCTGACAGCCTTGCTTTTATTTGCTGACCTTCCTGTGATAATGGTTCATTTGGATATAGAAACCTCAAACAGTGGTGGTTCATAATCGCACAACGACAGTCAGGTTTTGGAACTAAGACTAGGTATGCACAAACACATTAGAATATGCAGAATGTCTTATGTTGTTTGTCCATAGTCCATACACAACATACACTGTACATGAAAATACTTGTTCTGAAGTTGTGGTTTGAGGTACCCTACTCCTGATGAAAGATACTTTCAAGACTGAAAATATTTGGAGAATACTCAAAATTCTCCACAACTTGACTCTTTTTTTTCTTCTGTTTTTTAATTTTTAATCTTGAAAAATCCATATAAAAATTACCTACATGAACTTACCCCTTGTCTTGCTTTATGTGGCAAGTGATAGGGTCAATTTAGGTCTTCATTTTTATGTCCTGTGTATAAAAATATGTGACCCTTGCTTCTGGTCAAAACCGGAAGTGTCTTTTTACTCAAACAGATATGAACCTTGTTTCAACAGTGGTAAGTAAGATTTGAAGCTTGAAGTGTGCTCTGGCCATCCTCAGGACACTCTCCTGAGGACAGCCAGAGCACACTGGCTGAAACATCGAGTTAACACTCACCAGTTCTTTTAAGAACCACACTTCGCCCAAAAGAGGTTGATTCCATGGTGTACACACAAACCCATTTCTCATTTCAACAGTGTTAGTCCCTGTCCAACAGTATTTTTCACAACTTGGACTGAAGACTTCATGAAATTCTTGAGCACCCTCCGAGAACAGGTTGAAAAATGTCATAAACATATTTTGACTTTACAGTGTACATGTATGCCTGGCAAAATTTGCTGTAATAGTGTGATAATTGGTAGATACAATAGTTTTCTGGTGTTTGTCTCCAAATAAGCCCTTTGGCTGAAGGGAGGAGGGACAGATGTTCCAATGGTGAATCAAATTGCATATATCGTTTGATTGGCTAACCACTTGGCAGTCCACCATTCAAAGCATTCGTTGCATGGCTCACTGTCGAACTTCTGCACGCATTCTGCCTCTTCTTGTCACCTCTGCTGAGTTAGACTGCTACAAAATACCCTCCCACTCTCCACTACCAGAACACCTTTGAGCAGTTACAATATTTCGGAATGGTTTCAGTATGGGGGGTGACTGACTGGAGTTATGACCCCAATGTGTATCCGTGTAAAACACATACATGTACTTGAGTGGGGACAGTATGGTTTTGCCCAAATCACAGGAAGGCATACACTTGGTACAGATTAAAGAATGGGGATGCAGTGTAGTCCCCGTGTGGGTGGGGTTTTACATGACTCCATGATGTAGAGGAGATTTGAATGATTGAGGATATTGTGAACTTGGTACAGTTCACAGGGGGAACAGGGGTTGGATGCACTCACTGAGTTCATCATGGGGGTCTTGATTTTGGTCAGTTGGCAGATTGGTGACAGTGGTAGTTTACAGAGGATGCGCGACTTGATTAGTCCCTTAGAGTTTAGATCTGGCATGGTCAACAGTGTTGTAGTCATCAAGACTGGTCTTGATCTTAAGATTATTAAATGCTCGTGCATATTGGTATGTACTCTTTCCAGTTGAGGCGTGTCTGCCAATTCAGCATTTATCCAGTTTGCGTTCAAGGACCATAAGCAGTATGTGGATGCTAAAACTGGAAGCAAAAACATGTTGCAGTGTTTGCTTTTTGTCCAGAAAAAACCAGTATCAGTAATAAGGCACAAACAACGTCTGCCTTCATCATCTTCATCTTTTTCTAGCCATTTTTATTGATACTTCTGCAACAAATTCACTATAGATCTCTTAGGGATAGCAGAACAGCATGGCATTTTCCTCAGACCGAGGAATATTTTAAGGGCCAGGTGCACCTCTGTAAATATTCCTGAAAATCTTAACACAGGCCAAAACTAGTTTAAATTGTCACTTTTATTGTAGCTTTAGTTCCATAGATGGCATGCAATGTACCAGGAAAATTGTGAAATTTAAAGTAAGGCAAAAAGTACAAAATTTGAAGAACACAAATTAAAAAAACAACATCAAAATAAATTTCAAAACCCTCATATCAAACTCAATCATAGCCCATACCCAAGGTTAATCTCACAGTTGTAGGTCAACACAGAGAGATAATTTTCATCCTTTACAAGTGTTGTCTTGATCTTGATCTCAAGACTATTGGTCTTGGGTTTGAACTGCCTGGTCTTGACTACAACATTGATGGTCAATTACAAGCAAAATTAGAGTCAAAAAGATTGCTACACGTTTGTTTAGAAACCGAATGCCTTTTCCTAAAAATCAAACTTGTTTCCAGACGCGATGACAAGGCATACTTTAAAATATCAAATGCATTTCCCAAACCGAATTTACAAAGGTCCGAACCGTTGTAGGTTGTAATACATGCACGTGTGTATCTCAAACTGTAGCCTGATTCCCACTACCAAATATGCTATTTCTGGAGGCACACTGTGGACCTTATAAAAATGTTAAATCTAATCACTACTGTAACCCCATGGCAGTAATTGAATGTGGTGCACAGAAATTATTGAACATTTTTGAAAAAAATCTCAAAGATTATGGGAGTATTCCATGGGTTAGCATTGGTTTGTTCAAATATTTTCCACAAAGTAAATAAGCTGTCACTCTACTTCCAGTAGCTTCAATGACATCCACATCACGAATGCTGCATAGCAGTCCAGATTTTATTACATCCCTGGTGTGCCTTCAGCAATGGCTTATTGTGTGGCGGGAACCAGGCTAGAGTTTGAAATACATACGCATGTGTCCTATAACCGGTAACTATTCAGGCCTGCAGGGGGCTAGGTAAGGTAAAAAAGACAAGATGATTTCTAAATTCGGATGCTTTTTAAAATCAGCTGCCTTCTAAATTCGGATGCTTTTTAAATTTGGATGCTTTCTTAAATTGGATGCTTTCTAAATTTGGACGCTTTCTAAATCTGGATGCTTTCTTAATTTGGATGCTTTCTTAAATTGGATCCTTTCTAAATCTGGATGCTTTCTTAATTTGGATGCTTTCTTAAATTGGATGCTTTCTAAATTTGGATGCTTTCTAAATCTGGACGCTTTCTTAATTTGGATGCTTTCTTAAATTGGATGCTTTCTAAATCTGGATGCTTTCTAAATCTAGATGCTTTCTAAATTTGGATGCTTTCTAAATTTCGATGCTTTCTAAACCTGGATGCTTTCTTAATTTGGATGCTTTCTTAATTCAGATGATTTATAAATTTGGATGATTTATAAATTTGGATGCTTTCTAAATTTGGATGCTTTCTTAATTCAGATGATTTATAAATCTGGATGCTTTCTAAATTTGAATACTTTCTTAATTTGGATGCTCTCTTAATTTGGATGCTTTCTAAATCTGGATGCTTTCTTAATTTGGATGCTTTCTTAATTCAGATGATTTATAAATTTGGATGCTTTCTAAATTTGGATGCTTTCTTAATTCGGATGCTTTCTAAATTCGGATGCTTTCTAAATTCTGGATGCTTTCTAAATTTGGATGCTTTCTTAATTCAGATGATTTCTAAATTCGAATGATTTCTAAATTGGGATGAAGTGCAATTTCAGATGAAATGCATAAAAGGAAATTTCATTCATATTTCAGAAACATGTAGATCTGTAAAAATTCATTTGAATAATGAAAACATAAAATTTCATTCATATTTCTGAAACATGTTAGGTCTGCCAAAATCTATTTGAATCTTAACAATATTGTAACAATCAAAGCCACGACAGCACTCATTAAATGTCTTACATACCATTGTCTGGCCTCGGCCAGATGGGCCCCTGGCTGTGGCCACACAGTGGAATGCCACAGAAGATTAACCATTCTTTAAAAGTGTGTAACTCGAACTTCCTTTATTGAATTGACTTGTTACTTTCCTTTAGAACCCTTTTGTAGTTTTAGCCCAGTGTGGATTTGGGACTGGGCATTGGCTGTGTAAGTTTCATTTTATTTTCTTAGACATTAGTACCTGTGGACAACCATGCTGTGGCTTGGTTAATGAAATTTAAGTGTTGGATAATTTAGTTGCCCTCCAACTATATTTTGTCTAATAAACTACTGAAACTATAAATTACTGGCTTCAGGCTATATTCTTTGTGGTTCAGATTCGGAGGCCGTTACAATATGTTAGGTCTGTAATTTTTCAAATTCGGTTTTGGCAAATGCATTCTATATTTTAAAGTATGCCCTATTTTAAATAACATCGGGTCTGGAAACAAGCTCAATTTTTAAGAAAAAGCATCCGGTTTCTGCACAAACGTGTAGCAATCTTGTTTACACTAATTCTGCTTCATAGTCAATGGGTTGTGTTGACAGATTGGTATCAAGATAATGCACAAGGATATTCGAAAACATGGCAGGTTGCTGATTTCCCTTATTCCCTTAGTCCTGAGGGTCTGAATAGACTTGTAAATGTACCGTAAGTAGCATTCACACCTCACAAATTGTGTGGTATGTCTGTTTGTTTTGTCTGTTTTATCATTGTGAAATCCAAAAGGAGGACGTTTCCAGTGCCAAAGTTTGGCTAGTCCTGGATCCGCTTATGATGAGGCTAGAGATACTGCAGGTATTCTTTACACCACCGTGTCCAAAACTGGTCTGTCAGGTACTGCAGCCATCTCCACCATTGTCATCCATAAAGGTCCTCCTTGACGAAGTCTCAAGATTATGGGTGCCAATGACTCATTTGCCTCCACTGCGCACTGCAGCAAAGGTCGTGTGTCTCCCTTGATGTCGCACTTCATGATAAATGCTGGACAGTCAACTTGGAGACATGGTCGTCTTTTGGTTGGAGAATGGGGTGAGGTCCGCCTGGATCAAGGTTCTTTGTCGAAGTCTCCCTCTGACTCTGATGAGTCCATCTTCATTGAGAATTAGGCTGAGTGTGTAGATAGGACTTTCCTTCTCCCCTGATTGTGTGGGGTTCGATTGCCTTTAGTAACTGATTTGAGGCAGTCTAGCTCGTTGTTAAAGTGCTGCCTTTGTACTGCATGGAGAATCACCCTTTCTGCATGTTGCAGTTCATCTAGCGTTGCCTTTCTGCGTGTGTCATTTTGGTCATTGGGTGGTTTGGCATTGGTAGAGCCATTGGGTTCTCTCTGCTTGAAAGCATCCACCTTGCCCATCAGTGCTTTCACTGCTCTCCTCAGAGAAGTACAGGTAGAAAATCCTGAAGTGCAGGTGAAGGTGGTCAATTTTGTCAATGGGACTGTGTGTATGATCTGTGACATCTGTAACATGGACTTTGGCTTCTTTGTGATTCTCAGAATCACCATCTTGGAGAAAAGATGGTTCAGTCATGAAAATCTTGATTATCTCTATTGGTGTTGAATCCCTTTGCCAGAGGAAATTGAGGGAGGAACCAAACACCCAGAGGGTGTTTGGTTCCTCCCTCAATTGCGATACCAACTCCTGAAGAATGAGCTTTCCTTCATTGGTAACGGGAGCTGCAAAACCGATGGGGTTGTACATTGAGCTTGCTATTGATAAGAACCCCCTCTGTGAAAATGGTTTGTCTTGGAGATGCACTTGGAATGTGAAGCTGTCTAGCTCCAGGGACCAGTAGACTCCTAGTGATCTTTGCAAAGGTAGGGCATCATGGTCAAGATCCAGGCTGTTCATATCCTTGTTTCTTTCATCCTTTGGGATAGAGCTCATCACCTCTGCACTGTTTGATGCAATCTTTTGAAAGCGTAGCCTTTTGGTCACCAGTGCATCCTTGCTTCTTTGAATGAGGCTGATGGCGGGTTGGGGGTCTGGTTGAGAAGTAAGTCCATCATCAACAGAGAAGTTGTGATGAATGAACTCCTTAACGTCTTCACCGAGAGAAGGCGTGCACTCATGAGCTACCATCCTGAGGCCGTATGTGGCAACAGCAGGGGATGAAATACTCCCAAATAGATATATGTTCATCCTGAACTCTGTGATGGGCTTTGTCAGGTCGTTTTCTTCAGACCAGAGAAAGCGCAGGTAATTGCAATCCGCAGGCAATTGGGCAGAGACTCCACTCCAATGCAGCACTCTACACTAGACGCGTTCCAAATTAAACCTTGATTATTCTTTTATGAAGTGTTGGCTAGTGGCAAGAGATGTCAAACTGGCCTGTGTAAGATATACTTCAGGAACCCTTGCTTTCTTTTGGAACAGTCATCCTTCCCTCAAGACATGAGGGGGATAGCCTGAGGAAGAAAAAAACTCTGGGAGTGGGGCTAGCAACCTGCCATGTTTTCGAATATCCTTGTGCATTATCTTGATACCAATCTGTCAACACAACCCATTGACTATGAAGCAGAATTAGTGTAAACAAGATTGCTACACGTTTGTGCAGAAACCGGATGCTTTTTCTTAAAAATTGAGCTTGTTTCCAGACCCGATGTTATTTAAAATAGGGCATACTTTAAAATATAGAATGCATTTGCCAAAACCGAATTTGAAAAATTACAGACCTAACATATTGTAACGGCCTCCGAATCTGAACCACAAAGAATATAGCCTGAAGCCAGTAATTTATAGTTTCAGTAGTTTATTAGACAAAATATAGTTGGAGGGCAACTAAATTATCCAACACTTAAATTTCATTAACCAAGCCACAGCATGGTTGTCCACAGGTACTAATGTCTAAGAAAATAAAATGAAACTTACACAGCCAATGCCCAGTCCCAAATCCACACTGGGCTAAAACTACAAAAGGGTTCTAAAGGAAAGTAACAAGTCAATTCAATAAAGGAAGTTCGAGTTACACACTTTTAAAGAATGGTTAATCTTCTGTGGCATTCCACTGTGTGGCCACAGCCAGGGGCCCATCTGGCCGAGGCCAGACAATGGTATGTAAGACATTTAATGAGTGCTGTCGTGGCTTTGATTGTTACAATATTGTTAAGATTCAAATAGATTTTGGCAGACCTAACATGTTTCAGAAATATGAATGAAATTTTATGTTTTCATTATTCAAATGAATTTTTACAGATCTACATGTTTCTGAAATATGAATGAAATTTCCTTTTATGCATTTCATCTGAAATTGCACTTCATCCCAATTTAGAAATCATTCGAATTTAGAAATCATCTGAATTAAGAAAGCATCCAAATTTAGAAAGCATCCAGAATTTAGAAAGCATCCGAATTTAGAAAGCATCCGAATTAAGAAAGCATCCAAATTTAGAAAGCATCCAAATTTATAAATCATCTGAATTAAGAAAGCATCCAAATTAAGAAAGCATCCAGATTTAGAAAGCATCCAAATTAAGAGAGCATCCAAATTAAGAAAGTATTCAAATTTAGAAAGCATCCAGATTTATAAATCATCTGAATTAAGAAAGCATCCAAATTTAGAAAGCATCCAAATTTATAAATCATCCAAATTTATAAATCATCTGAATTAAGAAAGCATCCAAATTAAGAAAGCATCCAGGTTTAGAAAGCATCGAAATTTAGAAAGCATCCAAATTTAGAAAGCATCTAGATTTAGAAAGCATCCAGATTTAGAAAGCATCCAATTTAAGAAAGCATCCAAATTAAGAAAGCGTCCAGATTTAGAAAGCATCCAAATTTAGAAAGCATCCAATTTAAGAAAGCATCCAAATTAAGAAAGCATCCAGATTTAGAAAGGATCCAATTTAAGAAAGCATCCAAATTAAGAAAGCATCCAGATTTAGAAAGCGTCCAAATTTAGAAAGCATCCAATTTAAGAAAGCATCCAAATTTAAAAAGCATCCGAATTTAGAAGGCAGCTGATTTTAAAAAGCATCCGAATTTAGAAATCATCTTGTCTTTTTTACCTTACCTAGCCCCCTGCAGGCCTGAATAGTTACCGGTTATAGGACACATGCGTATGTATTTCAAACTCTAGCCTGGTTCCCGCCACACAATAAGCCATTGCTGAAGGCACACCAGGGATGTAATAAAATCTGGACTGCTATGCAGCATTCGTGATGTGGATGTCATTGAAGCTACTGGAAGTAGAGTGACAGCTTATTTACTTTGTGGAAAATATTTGAACAAACCAATGCTAACCCATGGAATACTCCCATAATCTTTGAGATTTTTTTCAAAAATGTTCAATAATTTCTGTGCACCACATTCAATTACTGCCATGGGGTTACAGTAGTGATTAGATTTAACATTTTTATAAGGTCCACAGTGTGCCTCCAGAAATAGCATATTTGGTAGTGGGAATCAGGCTACAGTTTGAGATGAGAAGAAACATTCAAGTCTGTGCCGGTAAGTACATGTACATCACATGTCCTGAGTGTACGTTTTGCTTTCGTCTTGAATTGGCTAAAACCAGTCAAAAGAGGGCGCCACATTACCAGTATGTCCGGGGTTTTTGTTGAGATGTAGATGAGATTATTTTTCTGGTGGGATTTTTCTTTTATACATGCAAATAATAGCTTCGGATTATGTTGATGCTTTTTGTAGGGCATATTTTCCTGCACCTGTTTTAAGGGGGGATGCGTTTCACATTATATTTGCATTTAATGAAATGTGACAAGAGAGGGTGCAATGTCATTGATTAAGGATCGGTGAGATGAAACAACATTACGTCTGTCCCAAAACAAGTTCATATGAAGATCCGGCCGCGGAGAATGATGCGGCATGTCCTGACCTTCCAGACTGTTTGGGAACACGAACGCGAAAGACACGTATGCTTTACCATAAAACCAGATCCACTTGGAACTGAGGTTTAGAGCAAGGGTGAAAGAGTTGGTAGAAAAGACTGTGATGGAGGAGAGTGTGGATGGTAGGTTGTCTGGGCCAAGGAACATTTGGTTGCAAGCTAGGAACGATGTTTGTTGGTGGACAAAGAGTGAGCCTTGGCACGAAGCATAGTGGTGGACTGAAGTTGTTAGGAATGCCATGGATGAGCACATTTTAGTATATGGAAGTCATCCAGTGAGGAGATGGAAAGGTAGGCCTACCATCAAGGAGACGGGTGTAAATGACACAAGATGCCATGAGAAGTGAGTTTGTTACGGAGTTACGGACTGGTGAGGACCGGAGGAAGTTCCGTATACCAAGCAGATGGTGAAGGAGGGGCAGGAAGTGTCCAGTGCAAGCTATGTCAAGAATGAAGGGCCTGTTTGTTTCACACGGATCTGGATATGATCAGTGATTCCTAAGCTGAATCATGCTGTCCATAAGGTAAGTTCTGTTGTCAGTGAACTGACAGATTGCTGATCGCAATCTGAATCTGCGTGAAACAAAAAGACCTGAAGATGGAATCATCATGACAGCTAGGGAAGGTGTGGAGGAGATACATGGAGGGGCTCAATGAGGACAAGAAATGGGACATGGTGGTGAAGAGTGAAGTGGTGGGGGTCCATGGTGCCAACGGAATGGGAGGCAGTTCATGTGCTGAAGCATACAAAATCAGGGATGGAGTGGTTAGTGAGATACGGTAAAGGCCTTGGGTGTCAGTGTACGATGGATAACGGCCTTGTGCAATTCCATCTTGGTAGCAAGGTCATATTCCCATGGATTGCCAAAGAAGCTTCTTTATTTTCCTTTTCAAGGGAAAGGGTGACCCATTAAAGTGTGGCTCTTTCAGGACCATCAAGCTCCTGGGGCAGGCGACAAAGGTGTGGGAAAGAGTGCTTGAGGTATATCTGGGGATGCAAGTGCAGATTGACAAAATGCAGTTCGGCTTTATGCCAGGCAGAGGAACCGCTGATGCCGTTTTCATTGTGCGACAGCTTTAGGATATTTCTGGCTAAGAAAGAGCTCTATCTTGGTTTTGTGGACCTTTAGAAGTCTTTTGAACAGATGCCAGGGGAGTAAGAGCCACTCTGATAGCCAATGCTTGACTAGTACCAACTTCCTACCAGGATTCCCTGAAGCAACAAGAGGTGATCAACAAGAAAATGTTGACTGCCGGTTGACTGGATCAACCGATCTGACAAAACCAGAGCCAATCTTTGTAATCTTTCCAATCTGCTTCCCTATATATTGTAAGATCAGCCGACACGACACCTTTAAAAAAATATATATTTTGTAAAACATGACAGTTTCAAGTGGTCTTTCTGAACATGATCGAGTTGCAGACATTTCCGGTACATTATTCCACAATGAACTTGTCCAAGGTTCAGTGAAACTTTTAAATGACACAATACCACAAGTTGGGCTTTACAAAAGCTGATCCTTGGAGGTCATTTGTTTAACATTGTTAGATGTTTCACACATTAAGAATATATGTCACTGAGCAAAATTTGTTTAAGCCCCTGGCCTTTGGTAAGGTGCCAAGTCAAAATACAAACGGTTCACCAAGAGGGAAATGATTGCCCTTAACCACTACCAGCCGGGGACTCCGGGATCGGAGCCGTATGGTTTATATGTGTGGCCGGGGTCTCCGAACTCGGACAAAGGAAACAGGGCCCTGTAACAAAAGACCGTACTCCGAACAAAAGACCAGGCTGCTGGGCATGACCGGAATTTTTCACTCTCAAAAGTGGTGATAATCCAGCATTATTTTGAAACCGTATACCAGGGTTTGGGGTATTTAGAGCAAGCGGATTACCACCGGGGACAAAAGCTCTCCACCACCGCAGCGATGAGCCACAAAGCACCGCTGCATGCTAATCTGGCCCCTATTGAAAAGAGGTCAGCAGTGCACTGAGCCAGGTTCGTGAACAAAAGACAGCTGTGTGACACCGCACAATCTGGGCTCTGTTTACAAGGCTGCAGGCCTGGCTGAAATATTCGGGTGTCAATGAAGGTCACCTGTCAACTTAGAGTAGTGCCTGAAGATTACTCCGTTCGGCTATAAACGACTGTTAAATGGAATGATGAATTGTTGAAGGATTTTGAAAACAGAAAAAATGATAGTCATGCCGGCCCAGCATCCTCAACGTTGAAAAATGCCCCGGTCCAAAGTGGTTAATCCCCATTCAAACCATTGCCCAGTTCAACTGCAAGTGGGCAATGATTGCAAGGGAGCGTTTCCCGAAAAGGAGTTGGCTATGCAGCAACCTCTTTGATGCATACCACCATTTCCCCCACCTTGGTACAAAAGCCCTGACTCCCAGCTTACCAAGAATGGTTATTGTGCATCGGCTTTGTTGTGTAAATTGGGCCAGTTCATCCACAGGCTTAGCACAGCTAATTCAGAAGGGGAAGAAATTAATCTCTTAACAAAAGACTAATTCCATCAGAGTCAACAGACCTTTGTGCTTCACTAAGTCTCGTGTCATTGAATTAAGATCTGTAGTTTTCTTTCCCAAAATCTAGCACTGTCAGGCAGTGATTTCCACATCACAGATTTGTCAATAATTGGAATAGACAATAAACTAAATTGAGAACATTATAGATGCAACAATCACAGGACTTCAAAATCAATCTAAAAAGTGAAATAAGAAAAGTCGACTATTAGGGTAGCGTGGCAAACTGAAGGAAAAAATCCTTATCCATGTAAAGGGTAGTACAAACCCATCCCTACCCCCCCCCCAAATTGTTGACATATCAATGGGCTGGGGTCCCAGCTGTTGATAAACAGCTCTAATGACTCAACCACCAGCCACAATTGAGTGTAATCCTTAAAGCTCTCTATTGTTAGAAAACATCACCCAAAAGTGGTGTTCATCAAACCACAAGCCATTTAGTTAGTGACTCCCTATCGTTGCCCGCTTTACTCTGAAGCGGGTAAGGAGCTCATCGTTTATGCATCGTTTCCTACTTCATGAACCATTTCTATTTTGACTTGGTGCCTAAGACACTAATTTGATGGCTCTACACACATTTAACCTCCAAGGTCTAGTTTGAGCATTTGTGTGTGTGTGTGTGTGGCTCTACTTGTGAAAGGTGC
This sequence comes from Acanthaster planci, assembly GCF_054643075.1. NCBI lineage: Eukaryota > Metazoa > Echinodermata > Asteroidea > Valvatida > Acanthasteridae > Acanthaster > Acanthaster planci. The sequence goes on from NC_141789.1 coordinate 6,707,178, forward strand.
AGAAGGAACTCTTCTGTGTATGAACACAGCCACAAATCAAGGTTGGAGGACACAAATCGAGGACACCTTCAGTTCACAATACTGTGAAATTTTGGGCCACAGTGAGCATTACTACAGTCAGTGAAATCTCAAAGTGTTTGGAAGCCATCCTCGGTGTACGTATTTAACACGCCAGGTGTTTTAAAACACCCGTTTTATTCGAATGTATTCTGACTGTTTGGACGCATCCCTGGATGGAATTGCACCTCTTTTTAGCTCTCTTGCTGTGCCAGCCCTAGGGTGGGCCAGACACATGCATCTGGCCAATTGTTGGGCATGATAAATGTTGCTAAGGGACACACAACCCCAACATACCTAGTCAAACTGTCCAAAAGTGTCATACTGTCACTTTGCCTGTGAACAGCTCCAGCTGTTCTCAGATGAAGTTTTCTTCTACTGAAAATATGGCAAGTAAAAGTGATTTCATTTGAAGTAGAATGTTAAGCATGACTGGACCCTACCTCGGTACTGTTTTAGGACATGTATCCATGGCCTTAGTAGTACTTACAGTATGTGTACTACATGTAGTAGGCCCCCATATTGTTGATACGCAAATGTAACGCTTAGACTGCCGTTAGAGTGGACGTGCCAGAGGAATAGGGATATGAAGTCAGAAATGCTGTATCACAGAAGACAGTTTCAAAGTGTAGACATTTGTGACACCAGTATAGTGGTTAAAATTGTGTTGAAAAGGGCATTTCGTTGTAGCGGATGCGGGCCTGTCAAGCAAGATACCTATTCCCCCATCAGTCCAATCCAAATACCATAATTTTTGGAATATAAGCTAGGGCTTATATGTTAATTCTTACACTAAAAATGTCTCAGCAGCTTATGGGCTAGACGGTTTATACGGCAAACTGTGAAGGATAAAATCAGTCACAAAAGATACCCCCAGGCCACACGTACCACGTGCTGGTGGTGCAGTCATGGTTTTGTTGGTTGCCGTTTACATAACTCAAACCTCGGAAAGTAAATTAAAAATCACATTGTCTGGATTTCGAGTTATTAAATGGAATTACCTGAGTCATGGAGTCAAAAAACACATACATAAATTGTGTACATGATCATAACAAACTTTACTTGCTCTGCTGTGAAGGCAACATTTTAGTGATTATTTTCCCGCTTTTTATTCATTACAATGAAGTATTTTTGCAAACAAATAATAATTTTACTGAGATTTTTTAATTGTTGTTATCCGAAGGTTTCTTTCGACCTTGAAAAAAAAATCAACCACTTAAATGGTAAGAGTACCTTCGTGTAGCAAATCTCGTCTTTTCATCAATCGTGTTCGGCATGACATGCCACAGAATTTCGGGCTTGTCACCTGGGTTTTCTGATGACCTCACGTTCTGTGGTCAAATGATTATCGAAAAGAGTCAGCGATTGGACTGTCCATGAATGCATCTGTGGTAGCAGTCAGGATAGCACGAAAGCAGGATTTGTTCTGGTCGGTGCGGGGTGGTATATGCAGTGTGTGTGCCATGCAGCATGCAACATGCAACACAGGTGGTCACACTTGGCAGTGATGACTCAAACCAAGGTCTCACAGCCGTCCTTTACCTACTATTTTTGAAGCGATCCGCAGTGGTTTATTTTGATCAGCGTCACAAAAACTTTGAGATAACTGGATGTAGTATTGTGAACATTTGGAGTTACACAGGTATTTTTGTACATGAAATCATATTCTTTGAGTACACACTGTAAGTAAAAGTCTGCCAATGAGATGAAATGGTCTTTTGACTTATTTATTGAGGCATTGTTTAGGAGCAAGTTAATATAAAAGTTATGATTCAATGAGTCTTTTTGGTAGTCTGGAAATGCAACCGGATCTGGTGATGGCAGTGCTACAGTTCAGTCCTGCAGATTTGTCTGTTGAAGGAGGACATCTGGTGCCTTGGCCACTGGACCCGACTCAACTTGGCCTGGCTGACTCACTGCTAGCTGGTTGTGGTATGAGCTGAGACAAATTCACACGTGTGACAGGTGTTGAAGATGCTTTTGCGTTCTCCCGACTGTCTCTAAGGTGTACGCGATTGCATACCAACTTCAACAAGGTGACTGCCTGGGGCGATCTTGGCTATGATTATCTCTGGCATCCATGGAGAGTTCTCTACCTTGGGTTGGGTCTTGGCACGTACTGGCTATCCCACAATAAGCACAGGAAGGCTTTTGACTGTGTGGTCACGGTACAGTTTGGCCCTCTGTCTCTTGGTCAAGACTTACTCCGTCACAGCCTCTATGACCTGGGGTCTGTATAGTGTGTTCTTGCCTGGGAGGAACGAGCGTGTTCATCAAGATATTAAATGCTGTACTGGGAAACTAGACATTCTCTGTGTAGTGGTGTTCCTCCACTCAAGGATAGCCTTCCACACGTCACTGTTATCCTTTGCAGCTTTTGTCAGCAGTTCTTTGACAATTTTGACAGCAAACTGTGCCTTTCCGTTGGATTTGGAGTGGTGAAGGCTGGTGGTGATGTGTTTAAATTCCCACTCTTCTGTGAAATGGGTGAACTCACTCAATGCGTAATTTGGCCCGTCGTCAGTGATTAGAGTATAAGGAATGCCATGAGTAACAAACACTGGCTTCAATTCCTTGATAAGCAAAGTGGAAGTCTTATCTTCATAGCACTCCTTTTCCATGACGGTCAGTAATGTAGCCACTCGGATGGACAAAACTTTCTTATTCAGTTCTGTGGCTACCAAATAGTTCTGCTAACTTGCTTTGAAGAACTGCCAATTGGGTACCTAGTCTCCTTTCATGGCAATTTTGGCCAGTGGGGGAATGAGCGAGTATGGCACAATTAGCATGTAGTGTGAGTACAATGCACTGTAGAGTGTCTGTTACAGGCCTCCGTAGTTTCCAGTAAGACGCACATTGTTTAAGCCAAAATTTCAGTGTGTGTGCAATATGTGGGTACATTCCACGAAATCATTGTATTTCTGCACGCGAGCTCATTGATATTTTGTGATCCCACAAGATTTTTAACTTTAATAAGACATGCCATAATCAGCAAGGATCATAGAAATATTTCCATAAATCCCATATTTGGGACTGATAATTAGTTTCAAGTTTGGGGTGTTTCTTTCACAAAAAGCCCTAAATTGTGGGCCTCCTTTGGATACAGGCAGGTGGCTATTATACATTCAGAGCTGAGCACATAGTTTTACTACTATTTAAGCGATATCTTTTGGGAAAGGCAAATAAAACAAATGTTTGCGGCTAACCCCCATAAAATTGAAATGAAAAGTGATCTTCTGGCCATAATCTATAATTTCCTGTGGAAAAACAGAGGCCAACCTCTTTACAAGAGTCACCAGGCGGCACTATTTTGGTTTGATTTTGCACTGTTTCCTAAGGGAGCGTATTTGGTGTAGTGCAATCATGTACCATCTACATGTACAGCATAACGCACGTTCACAACAATGGCGAATGCTACAGGTGAAATACTCAGTTTCTTTATCAGTCACTGACACAGCTTACTGTGTGTGACAGGATTGGTCTGTACTGTCAACAGATGCCTGGTGATCTGTTCTCCAAAACTGCTGAGAAGTTGGTGTGGCTTCGCGGCAACGGTGATGGATTCAGCTAATTTCTGACACCATGTTCTGAGGATGGCAGGACGTACTCCACAAATAGCATTCACTGAAAGTGGGTTATTACCAACCCATAACAACAGCGCACAACAGGGATACGGTAACCACATAATGCCACTCCATGACAGACTCAACCTGACAGGCAACCTCCACTGACATGTGAGTATTGCAGCCATGCATGCTGCCCAATAAAGAGTCCCCATTATGCTGTGTCACATAATTTCCTCTTTGTTCCGGGAATTAGCCCGGTGTTGCTATGCAGAGCGTGTGAGCCATGAGGGTGAACCGGCCCATCCATGGGCACAACAGGACAATGAACGCTGCACAATATGGCCAGATTCCATGAGCGCTCAGCAGTACTGTGTACCACTAATTGTTGGAACATGTGATTTTGTTGATACTGATAATCCGCTGGTGCTGACAGCGGCAAACAATGATACTATTTCAAAACAATAACTGAATTTTGAAAATGAACATATATTGATTAAGGGCAAAAGCCGTATTTAAATGACAGATAACCTGTGCTAATGGCCAGCACTCTGCACTGACAGTGTACGAACCTTCATTGGCAAGTCCCAGCAGAGCGGTCTTTTGTTTCCAAGTTCAGTCACCCCGGCCATGAATAAAGGTCCAGTTTTCCAGTGTAGTGAACCCACTGTTGCAAATCAATGATGGAATTACCTTCGCCGATAACCCAAACATTTTACTAATAGCAAGTAGACTTTTCTAAAAATGCCCAGCAACTTTATGTTTATCAAAAAGAAAGTTCTGATTTTGGGCACCCCAGCCTCGTGGGCAACACACCGTGTCTATGATACCGGATACCCCAGCGTGAATTGGTTATGGTTCCTTTCAGATTATCTGGTCAAATTTGTCAGCAAATAGGTCACTCCTGATTGGAGGGCCAAAAAGATTGTCATGTATCAGTGATCAACCCGGACAATAAGTAAACACTCAACCAGTGATGAACCTATGCAGAAAGGAGATCTAGGCCAACAACTGATGAATCCTCAAAAGCTTGAGCAAAATTACAGAAATACACAATATACAAATAGCACATATGCTGATCTAACTTTCCACAATCAAGGCCTCAAGCATTTTTCAGGGGAAAATGCTTCCCTGTACCACTTTCTTAATATCTAGTTAGTTTGTCTTTGAATTCCAAACAAACTATAAGGAAGAAGTTACTGAACATGATCAATCCCAAATCAGAACAATTTGAGATACATGTACATCAGTTGCTTTTAAATCTACATCATCCAACCAAAAAGGTTTTGATATATTTGGTCACCATGCATGCTTCATAAATGATACACCACAAATACATGTACATAAAGATTTGAAAGCACTGCATTCACAATAAAGCAGTGAGTAGGGGCGTTATATGAGCCAAGATTTTACAAGTGCACGTCAGTTCACACTGGTTTACTATATGTATATTTCTTCCACACACAGAGGACAAGTTCAATCAGGGGCACAACCAATTCCTGTCTTGACTTATGAACGATGATCAAACAGCACACACCATTGCTACTACTATTGGTTGACTGCACAGTAGTCAGTCATAAGGTTTAACCACATAGCTACATCTTGGACATCCTGACGATGTCCTCGAGATGTAAGAATTACAGAATAGGTGTGCCCTTCCTACAAACCTCGCAAACAATTTTTATTGAGTTTCTTCAGCACATGGCTGAGTCATTATTTTTAAACAACAACTTTTTCTATAATTACTGCAAGAATTTCCATGTGAAATATGAAATTTATGGTTTGGACTCAGTGGAACCCTGCTTGCCTTAGAAAAAGGTCAGGCCACCAGACTACGCCACCAGGCAGATCCATTATGTGAGATCCATGAAATAGCAGATTATTCAATTATTTACTGCTTACATAATATAACCATTTTCCCAAACACTGATAAAACTTAACCACTGTATATACACATTCCTGCTCCCTTGTAAAGCCTCCCTCTAATCTCATATGGGGAGGTTTTCATGAATGTGTGCACACTCTTTTCTTTCTTGTAATAGAAAAATTCAGATGAAAATACTATCACCGTATTACAATAGCACATGTTGTATTGCTACTTAAGTTCAATGCACGGATTGACCTTCAACAGTAGAACTGCTTCCAAGTAATGAGCCTCACTTAAGGAATGACTAATGGAATCACAAGGCCCTTGGGGAGGAAAGCAGGGCTGGACCGGATGGGTCATGAAGCAGCCCACCGGCCTTATAAGGAAAAGTCAGTGTTCATTAATTTGACTAACCCTACCCTCAAATCCAAATGAAACAAACATATTCATGCACACTGTATTAATATTCAAAGACTAGTAGCTAATACCTAATAAGGCAAAGAAACTTGTATGGTGGATAAAAAATGGAATGTCCAACGAATGTATAAAATCCCTGTGAGCTCTGGCAATTGGGCAGAGAGAGCCGCACATTGAGCCGGCCGAATAAACCACATCGACTACATTACAACTTTGTCCCAAGTCATCCTTTTGTGTCGATCCATATAACCTGTTGGGTTATAATACACATTGTGGTTTCCCTTTTTATTGGCTTTAGCTTAATAAATGATTGATAAATTTATTTTTCCTCAGCTTACTGTTTTAAAACTAAATCTACATGACTCAGGGATCAGGAGTTAAGGATACAACTTACCATCATCTGCAAACATTCTAGCCAACATGCTTTCTGGCTCCCGGCCTTTCAGTGTACTCCTATCAGACAAACATTCTCAAGTGAAACTCGTGCCGTGATTCAAAGTAGAAGATTTATAATGTACCAGGTATCCTACTTGATTTTAACACACACTTTTTAAATTTCTAAAATTGGTACAATTGCATTTGGCTCCAAAACAAATCCCGTTTAAGTGTTTTTTACATCTTTACTATGATAAGGGGTACTGATATAATAATCAGATATGCTAAAAGCTATATAGAATTTACATCTTCCCAATGCAAATCCATCCTTGAAATATGATATGCAGCATGCTTAGTAAGGTGGTGTAATTAACACTGTATGTACATGTACCGACTGTTTTAAAAGTCCCTTGGTAATCTATGAAGTGTTCTTTTCTCCTTTTACTTCACCTCGGAAAAATGCTCAACAAAAACCCTGTACCATGTTAGTCTTGTACTTATACTGTACCTTGTAGTTGTGAAGTGCTTCCCACCAACATTGAGGGTGACCCAGTCACTGTTATTTGTACATATACTTCGACCGATGCTAGCGCCAACACTTAGTAGGGAACAGTTCAATTTCGGATCTGTTGGAAGAGCTTTCTCCATTAAATTCATAATAATTGTTGGGTGGGCTTGGGTTAGTTAGGTGCATGGAACTGGGCTAAGTTGGGTTGGTCAGATTGAGATGGGTGGAGGGGTGTTTAGGTCAATTGGCTGGCAGTGCATATTTTTTCCTTACACTGTAAGTGTGCTTAACTTTTTGGTCAGTCTCGTTTTGACAGAACAGCAGCCAATTTCACAAAACATGCTGTAACTTTGAACCATGCATAAACCTTGGGCCACAGATTTGTGCTGAAGCTGTACAACATACAAGTTTAGGTTTGACTTCATTAAAAGATGCTTAGTTGTGCCATGTTTTAATAATATTAAATTTCTTGGAAAATTCTTGTTAAATTCAGCAATGATGAACCTTAACTGAACTAGTCAAATCGTTTAATTTTCTCTTGTACACCATAATTTGTAGTGCAAGCTGCAGACTTACACAGTGCATACAGTGCATAAGTTTCATGAAATCGTTCTTAATTTGTTGCGCAACATACGCAATAAAATGTGGTGCAAGCGACATTACACAATTGCATAAAGTTTCATGAAACTGGCTGCTGGCATTTCTGTGATTGGCATATATGGTCTAATTTTGTTACAGTATGTACATTACTTGTAATGTATGTTTTGATGTCTAACTACCCGGAATTCTCACAAACCTGAGTTCTAACCATACACAAAGGTCCACATTTGAGTATCCTTTGTGCACATGGCTGTGTACACAGACTCCCCCACAGGCATCCAATACAAGTGCTACAACTAAGATATGATCTTACCTATGAATGGGCTTCCATCCGAAATATACAAGGTTTCATCATCCCTATTGTTGAGGAAATCATATAAATAATACATGGATGAAGTGTAAAAGAAAACATATCAATTAATAATTTCTAATTTACATGTATAATACACAACATGAATAAACAATAGCAGTTAAATGCTGATTGATAAAAAAGCTTTAAACTAGAATGGCTAAGCCGCCATGGCTAACTGCTTGTTATGAATTTGAACTTCTTTCCCGTAATAACAGCTTATGCTAAGAGACATCAAAGTTATACAAATATGGTTACTAAATTAAACAAGAAAATACTAACCAAGTTTCATCACAGTTTTTTGCAAGATTGGTGAACATACAATTACAATACAGATGTACAAGACATTTTATCTACCTTAGCACTAAAATTCATCGTACTCTGGTAGAAAAAAACCTAGTTACTACTGTGTGCAGACTGTGTGTTGAAAGGCGCCTGCTGTATAAAAGTTAATCAACAAAGACCACCAAGGGAGATAAGCATACAGGAGCTTTACAGGAGAGAAGAATGCCTTAAGAGTGTGGGTCCAGTCCAGTCAGACTAGACCTGGACGCCTAGATAAGCAGTGCATTTGTGAGTTTGATGAATGTGCGTAATTAAAATTACTCTTAAGAACACTTCTGCACTATGCATTCAACCCCATCATCCTACAGTATCTTCTATAATTCTATCCCCCCCATCCCATCATCCCATATCCACCATGTCTACTTTGTCTTCACCTATAATTCCATCTATCTCCAATCCCACATCCACCTTATCTTTCCATCCATATCCTACACCACCCATCATCTCCTACTCTGCCCCTCCCCATCATTCCCTACACTTCTTACTCTAGCTGTCCAATCATCCCACTTATCCAGCCCAACTGTTACGTCAACTTGATCCAGCATTTCATCCACTTTCTGCATACATGTACCTTGTCCCCATGATCTTCCTTCTACAGGTACCCCTCCTCCAACAAACATCCTAATCTGTTACTTGGAGTCCCCTCATCCCTGACATTTTGTCCACATACAGTGTACATGTACATTTGTGTGTCTAAACACTGTCTATACATGTACATTACAGGAGTGCTCAGTACATATATGTATACATGTAGGTACACACACATGCATGTACTACAGGGAAAGTACACAATACAACTCAAAATGTTAACATCATCTTTTATGATTTTTTTCATTAAATTTATAAACTACGCTTAAAAGCATTAATGCCATATGAGACTATTTATTCAGAATAGACAAAATTCCAAGAGGAAGCAAACAAGCACTCAATTTTAACATTTGAACACATTTTAACAGCTATGTACCTGCAAGAAAAAACGTTAAACATTTGAGGACGGCTGGATAGACGGATGCCCCGATGGACAGACGGACAGAAGACAGAAATCGGTATTACATACAATGTAGGTAAATCTTTGTGCTGAGACCATTCTGTGCAGTCGGGGGCTCTGTCAAGGGTGCTCCTCAGTCTGACAGAGGTCAGCCTTTTGCTAAGAGGGGACCAGCTATGCTCGATTAGATTTAATGCCGAGTTCTTTGGGGTGTACTTGGTCATGCACACAAAGTCTAAATTAACCTTCCTGAGTAGACGGCCAAGAAACAGAAGAACTTCCAAGACGCATCACCCCAGTCTGGACCCCCATCAACTATGAGAATGACCCTCATTCTTCCCTTGGAATCCTCCTTGGAAATGTGGGTGAGGTCTGCTATTGAATACCTACCCAAAACAGTCGCTACATATGCAAATTCCTTTGCGTCTGATTCAATTCACTAAAACTTCTGATCAACCATAGCGCCCTCTTGTCCCTGATCATAGCTCCCTCTTGTCCCATGATGCATAGCGGAATGGCTGCCACGTTCGTCCTTTTTTTTCCGGTATTAAAACCGTCCGAGCCAAAAGTGGGAAAGGATGAGAATGTAGTGATTGTGCTTGATAAAATTCAAATAAACCTTCCAAGCATGTCCACGGCTGGTCAGTGAGAGCGGGCCAACCACAGGGCAGTCTTGTCTCTGGTAAGCAACACTACCAGACGTATGTTCATGTGCGTTGCTGTGGACTCACGAGACTCACCCCGTAGTATGCCGGTGAATTACTACATTGGCGACGAGGCAAATCTTTGCGAGTATATCCCGGAAGGTAATGTCTAATCACCACCAAAACGTTCTTTGAGCTATTTACCAACGTATTCCGGCATTTGTTGGGATTATCGGTAGATTTAGAATAACATTTTTCCTTCATCGATAAGTCCTGGCGTTTGTTGGGACTGTCAAAAAAAAGAACAAAAGTTGAGTTTGAAGAAAAACACGCTGTTAAACCTACTTGCTTTTAAATTGTATTTGATATATATAGATATGCCTAAGGAATCTGCAATAAAGCACTTTTGTCAAAAATCTTTGGAGAATAAAGCATAATCGTTTAGACAAAATTCATTCACAATTTCTCCACACGCTACTGCAAATCAGGTCAACCTGTCGTAATTTCCATCACTCCCGGCAGGGGCGTTTGCAATAGGAAGTGGGTGATATGGCATTTTGCCGTCCAAGTTTATAGCAGATTTCAAACACTCTGTAACTTAAATACTTTGTAAGTCGTATTAAATAATTCACCCAAACATGGCTATCAACATGAATAAAGCGTCCGTTAAGCAACTGGCAACCCTGCCAGGCATTGGGATAAAATTCGCAGAAACCATAGTATCATTAACCCTAACAGTCCCAAATCCTCCAATTTCAACATGATTTTACATACACCCTAGGGGGTTAGGGTTAAGATCTAAGAATGGATCTGTTACCATATGTCAGCTGTCGTCAACTCAAAAAAGTTGCCCTGAGAGAAACTGTATCAAAGTTACCCTTATATACAATTGATTTATTCTAAAACGGTTATGACAATGTTTTGAAAACACTAAACAAGTAGACAAAATATATAATCTATTGTCTTGGCCTTGACGTTAATCAATTTGGTCAAACTTCAATAAGAATTTTTCAAAGATTCTATTTTAGTCACACAGTCCAGCTCCGTATACGTATCATTAACTTCCAGGATTACAGAAAGGTCTTGCACAGTAATACAGTAATATTGGTGTCCCCTAAACCAGTTTTCCACCACTGATCCACTACACGTTTCCATTACACTGAAGGACGAGCAGCACTTGTACGGAAACACTTATCACTTGTCCTGTTTTTATAGATTTCCACCTGTACAGTAATTGGACAGTAAAAATACATTTGTGTACCATTCCCTTCAGGAATTACTATTACTAAATACTTCTTTCCAGAATACTTTTCCAGACCAATGCCACAAATAATTGATTTAGCAAATTGCCTCTTTTCTCTACCTAGTCAAAACCTTTCACAATTACACTTGAAGAATTATTTTAGGAGAGTTCATTGTTAAGACGTCTTGATTCACTCTGTCCTGTCTGAAGTAAGTGTAGATGGACAGGGCATAAGTTTGTATTGCATACGCCACTGCATGGATTAGTTCCTCCGGCCCAATTTCTCTTCAGGGTGTTTCACCGAGCTGCCAAGGGGTTGATCCAGCTGCCCATTTAGGTCTTGGGGTTCTTGGGGTACAAAGGAAGTCAGGTCTTATCACTGAGGCTGCCCACCCTAGATCTGCTTTGGTAGTACTCAGAGGATAAAAGCCGAGCCCCTTGGCTGAAACCTTGGGATACCAACTGAAAATTTCAAATTAAAATCACAGAAATCCCAGGAATATTATGTTTCGAAAAGTGTGCAAGAGTCGGCAAATTCTTAACAAGGGAACAAGGGAATGCTCAAGAAATTATTGTACTTTACAGATTAAGTCACTGAAAATCACAAGATACAAAAGACTCACAGTTTTGCAGCAGGTTCTTCCGATCCGCTCATTAGTTCACCAGCAAAAGATGGAGTCTGAATGCCCCAGCAGAGCCATAAATTAGCAGAAACTGCATTACACGGCTTAAGAAAACGCTGCCCAGCTAGGTTGCAATATTGTGGCTTTAGGTGAACAAAACAGGCCTTACAGTCAAACCGCTCCAACTGAACAAAAGCCCATTGCTGCAGGTGGCATTCCTGCCCAACCATTGTGGCACACAAATTCCAATTACCCAAGTCAAACACAGTAGAACAAACTACTGGAACAAGTGTGACACAATTGTCACAACGGCAACCACTAATAGCATCAAGTGCAACTGCGCACCCAGCGATCCCAAAATTAGCACCCTACAATGGTTCCACTGATTTTCACGCATTCGTGAGAAAATTTGACACAATAGCAGATTGCTGCCAATGGAATGACGAAACCACATTAATTCAATTAGTTGGGGCATTAACTGGAAAAGCACTAGAAGTGTACACTCGGCAAGAACCATCAATAGAGCAAAGGTACAACAGAAGTAGGGACCAACTGCTAAAAATGTTTGGTAGAAGAAAAGACCCAATCATTTACAGAGCAGAGCGTACATCAATCTGGCAAACCGAAGACGAGACTCTAGAGGAGTTTGGTCAGCAAATGAGGTAGATGGCCACATGAGCTTACCCAACAGCGAGCACAGAAGTGTTCGACACTCTTGCCAGAGAAACGTTATTGAAAGGTTGTTGCAACGCTGAAGCTGCAGCGCTTGCACTTTTCCGCGACCGGCAAACACTGAACGACGCCGTACAGTATAAGCAAACGGCTGCTCACGAGCATAGACTGTTAGCACGACAAGGTAGATCACGGATGAGACACATTTCCTTCATTGACCCATCTCCAGCTGATGATAAGCCGGGTGTTCGGCAGGTTCAAATAAACCAAACTGGTAATGACAAAGTTGACATACATTTGGACTGGTCAGAAATAAATAATAACATTCGTGAACTTATTTCTTGCTTAAAAGAAACTAATGTCAAACCTTTGGCCTCCCCACCATATGACCACTTCAACTCGCACAGATCATAATCTTTCACCAAAGCGTAGCTGGTCCACTAATCCCAATCCATCCTCACCAGCCTCCCCTACAAGACAACGGTGTTTTCATTGCAACGAAATAGGACATTGGGCTAAGGAATGTCCCAATAAGAATCCTCAAACTTCATCGCCTGCCCATAAGTTTCAGGGCTCTTTAAACTGCTAATGGCCGGATGTGTTGGCCAACAGTCAGCAAATTCCAAATCCCTTGGCCAACCAGTACACGTAACCAATGAACATCAATCTTCCCAAACAGCAGCTATTCAGGAGATGAACTTGACTTTCAATCAAGGTATAAGCCTAGTCATACCAATCGAAGTGCAGGGTATCAATCCGCACGCCGTGGTTGACACAGCAGCACAAGTGTCAATCATAAGCGAGGATCTTTTCAAAAAAATTAAATTTAACGGACCAATGAACGAAAGGGTGCTAATCAAACGCGCTGGAAAAAATAGCACAATGGTTGCCCATAGAATTCCACATCTAAATATACTCATTGGCAATCAAGCTTACAAATAGGATGTATTAGCTGCTCCTATTGAAGACTCATGTATATTGGGACTAGATTTCCTCAAAGCTCATTCTGGGATTATAGATCTTGATTCAGACAAACTAAATCTGAAGGGAAACCACATCCAAGCGCAAATGAGGAAAAATAACAATGAGCGATTCTCTGTACAACGAGTTGTGCTTAAGCAAAAAGTGGCAGTCCCCCCAAATACCGAAATCAGAGCAAAGGTCAAATTTTCCTATCCTTCAGACAAATCATTCATTATTCTTGGTCAGGAAAGATATCATAATGGGGTTTTAGTTCCGTATACATCAGTCGATCTAGGCACTTTAGATACAACTACAATTTGCTCACGAAATGACAGCAACACCTACGTCCATCTCAAGAAAGGTCACGAAATAGGAAGGCTGAAGAAATTGAATGTATCATTACTAATAATGATCATGAAAGTTCTTATGGGGATGCTGACTGGCCTTTGCTGGTCGACTCCCCAACACCAGTTGACATATGCTGTGAGAACTCTGATAAGCAAGATACAAGATCGTGTATACCCATCTTTGAAATTGCGCAGGTAGATAAGGTCCCAATACATGTTATGGAAAAGTCGCGTAAACATCTAACTAATGACCAGTCCAATGAAGTGGCTATAGTGCTCACAGAATACGTTGACGTCTTTTCAGGAATCAAACATGAAATTAATACCGGAGACGAAAAACCAATTAGACAAAAAATGCGATGAACAACACTGGGTTTTGAGGCCGATCTTGGCATATCTGGACGATATCATCATCCTAGGGAATGATTTTGCCAGTTATGGAACATCTTATTGACGTCTTGGAAAGATTTTGTTTACGTAACCTGAAACTTAAAGCCAAGAAATATCAACTCTTTCAAAAAATCTTCCTGGGAATATTAGTGAGCACACAAGGAATCTCCCCCAACCCGGAGAGTTTATCTACAGTTAACAACTGGCCTAGACCTTCTTGCAGTAAAGATGTGGAGAGTTTTTTGGATTTGTCAATTATCAAAGAGCTCATATCAAGAACTTTGCCAAGTTAGCGAACCCGCTTCATGCGCTGACAAAGAAAAATACAAATTCCCCTGGAATGACAAACATGAACATGCTTTCAGACAACTCAAAGAAATATAGAACACGAGCCCCGTGATGGCATTCCCCCGAAATAGCAAGGAAACGTTTATCTTAGACACCGATGCGTCTGATGTAGCAGAGTTAGTACAAATACAGGACGGGGTTGAACGTACAATTGGTTTCGGCAGTTATATACTTTCCCCTGCCCAGCAAAAGTACTGCACTACCCGTAAGGAATTATTGGCGATAGTCCAGTTCACAAGACAGTTTCGCCACTACTTGCTGGGACGACTATTCTACATAAGGACTGGCCATAGCAGTTTGGCATGGCTCATGCGGTGCAAAAATCTCTCAGGCATGTTGGCACGGTGGCTCGAGAACTTAGCCAATACGACATGACAATCATCCATAGGAAAGGGCAACAACACATAAATGCAGCTTCCCTTTCTAGAATGCCTTCCGCAGGGCCTATATGTGATTGTTACTTTGCGGGCTGTATTGCTAAAGATCTTCCATGTGGAGGATGTAATTACTGCCTAAAATTACAAGCATAATGGTCTTGCTTTGAGGATGACGTCAACGTCATTCCCCTAGCTGTTTGAGAAAAAAATGTGGTTCCTGGTTCACCCATGGAGGAAAATGACACATTAGACGGTTCAGACTTTTCTGCTTCCCAACATTCATTGGATAAGGACTGTGTACCGGACATGGTATTGGGCCCTTCAGGAGCTACGGAACATTGTACTGATTTACAGGGACAGACATATCCTTTTGTCCAGCGTCTGTTGGGCCATGAGGATAAACATCCCCTTTTACCCAGTACACACATACCCATTGAAGGAAATTGCAACTTAACCCTAACCCTCCTCAATCCTTCACCTGTTGGAGAACTGAGGAGGGTTAGGGTTAAAGACCCAGACTTAAAACATCTCATAAAGTGGATAGAAACAAACACCTCTCCTCCTCAAGATGAATTGTAATCGCTATCTCCTGCTGTAAAGTTTTTCTACACGAATATTTTGCTACTAGAAATATATGAAGGGGTTTTGTACTACAAATGGATCAACAACGATTCACATAGATTGTTATTTATAGTTCCAACTGCCCTACAAAGAGAAGTGCTTGAACTTAACCACGACTCTAAAATGGCTGGGCACCCAAGAATTACTAAAACAATTCAGAAACTGAAACAATCATGCTTCTGGTATAAACTCAATGAACAGGCCACTTTGTATGTTAAATCTTGTAAAGAGTGCAACCTATAAACAAAAAGCCCTCAAGAAAGGCAAAGGCTCCCCTCAACAAGTTTCATGCAGGCGCCCCTAGTGAACGGATTCATATAGATATCTTGGGACCTTTTAAACCATCTAAAAGGGGCAACCAATATATCCTTATGCTGATATGTCAGTTCACAAAATGGGTTGGGGCCTACCCTCCGCCGGACCAAACGGCCGAATCTGTTGCCAGAGCTATGATTAATAATTTTTTTTAAAGATTTGGTCATCCCCTTCAAATTTACAGTGATCAGGGTGCAAGCTTTACTAGTTCCCTTTTCCAGGCTGTCAGCGACACCCTTGACATTGTTAAATGTCCAATGGACAAGTAGAAAGATACAATAGAACCATCTTGTAAACTATGAGATGTCACTTGAGGGGAAATGTTCATGAATGGGATGAGGACCTTCCATTATTGACAGCTGCTATACGCGCGATCCCAAACCGTCAAACTGGTTTAACCCCAAAAATACTTATGGTTGGAAGAAAGGTAACAGAATTAGTTTTTGAACTTAAAGGTTGCACTGATAACATGCAAAATAAACCACTCCATGAATACGCCCAAAAGCTGAAAGATAAAATAATTAAGGTTCATGCCCTAGCTAGAGAAAACATCGGCGTCGCCCAGAATTATCAAAAGAGGAACTATGACCTGAACCAAAATCGTTATCAGTTCCAAGAGGGAGATGTCGTTTATAAGTTAAAGAAAGCTTCCCAAACTGGGCAGTCTCGGAAATTGTGGCATGTCTGGCAGGGACCATACTTGGTGGTAAAATCCCTATCCCCAATACTTTACAAGTTGCGAGATAGAAAGAAAACCACAGCCGTTCACCACGATCTCCTTAAGAGATGTGAAGATCGTGACATTCCCTTTTGGTTGAGACGACTGCACAACTTGAAGATCTTTAAGACGACAATGTCTATGACACAGATGAGCATGCCTATAATTTGAGCCCTTTGGCCCAACTGTTTACAAATGCAAGCTCTTGCAAAGAATCAGACACTCTACATGCTGCAGTTCCCCAGCCTAAAATCAGAACGAGTGGTAGGGAAATTAACCGGCCTGCATGTTACAGGGATGGAGTTTAGATTTCAGCGTCCTTTAAGCAAATATACTCTGTGATATGGTCGGATATTGATTTTTTTTTTTTTTTTTGACGTTTTCTGTACATGTACTATCCAGTTAACAAGAGCATCGACATTGTTATTTGTATTTCTGTGCAATAAAGCACTTTAATATTTAGATAAAAATAAATAAAAATACGGATAATAATTAATTTTAAATAAAAATACAATTATAATAGAACAATCTCTAGCAAATTCAAGATGAGCGCATGTATGTTTGTCGATTTTTCAAGTTTTACTTGCCAAATAAATATAATTCATTAAGAAATGGAGGAAACGGACTTCGTTCCCGACTACAACAAAAAAGGACTGGAAAACGAAGACACCGCTGAGCTGATTACCAGTGAAGCAAACGATCAGGATTTAGCAAACATAGGGAATGAGGTCATCCGTGTAGCACTGAAGAAGGAAAAGAAACAGCTGTGCCCCCAGCCATCTGTGATAGACAATGCTTTCAGTTCAATACCATGCCGTGAGGTAGTAACTGCTCGTAGAAATGCCAGTTCACTGATAGGTTGATCAACGATGCATCGCTGAGAGGCTCAAAGGGGGGGGGATCAGCAAGCAGCTGGAGACCAGTTCACAAGTCCCATGAAGGGATTAGTCTCAGTGGGGGATGCTCAAGAAACATTTCCCAGACATGTCGGACATGGTCGAGCTATCTTGGAAGCCATTGTGTATAGCCACAATGGCTGACTGTTAGTTAAGGATAGTTGAAACCTGTAAATTTCATTTGAACAGGTGCATGAAGAAATCAGCTATAGTAGTCACAGAAACTTTGGTTGGAGGAAGACCTCGCTCTGAACACCACAAAGTAAAATGTTGTAATCTGGAGTTGTAGATGCTGCGTGTAGACTGGCGTCGACTCTTTGAGGCCATTTTGGCTGCTTCATCAGAAAGTCCAGCTGATCTGAATGACTGTTTAACAATAGCCAACAGGTCAGGTGCAGTGATGTCGGATGACGGTGAAGCACACCCGATTTTGGTTGATGTAGCAGATCCGGTCCGTCAGGAAGGACCACCGGTGCCCAGACGAGACTTCTGGTCAAACGCGGGAAACATGGTTGGCGTGGCCAGAAGGGGGCAATGAGGAAGACACGACAGTCTTCCTGTTCGATCTTGGAGAGAATTGACAGTATTAGGGATATTGCCGAGGCGAAAAGCTTGATGTTCAGTTTCTCTACTTTGGCGAAGATCTGTTCGACTATACTGGTGTGCGATCCACTTCGTGGGACGTACCCTTCCCCGAGAGAGAGCATCTGCAATGGAGTTGTCGACTCCAGGAATGTGGGTCACCTAGATGTCGATGCCATGATCCCGGGCCCGATGGAATATCCATTTTGTCAGGTGGGGAGAATGCGTGTCTCCCTGGTGATTGATGTATGACACCACTGTAGAGTTGTCCGAGGGGATGAGGACTCGTTTGCCTATGATGCTCAGGTGGAAAGCTGAAAGCTTTCAGTGCGTTGAATACGGCCTGAAGTTCCAGTATATTGATGTGACTCCCTTGTAGCTGGGGATCTCATGTTCCCGATGCTTAACACGGCAGAGGGGAGGCTCCCCAACCCAGATGAGAAATGTCCGAGGTTATATTTATTTCTGGGTTCACCTTGGGGAAGGGAACTCTGAGAGAGAGGTGTCTCTTCACTAACCACAACTGAAGATGGAGGCAGATGAAGTCCGAGATGGGGACCTGGAGATTGATCCAGTCCCATTTTGGCCTGTAGAGAGCTAAAAGATGAAGTTGTAGTGGACGCAAGTACAGCCTGCAGACGGGAATGAGGTCCACCATGCTGGCCATCAAGCTGAGGAGACTGCATGGCAGAAAAGACTTTCACACAGTCAAGAAGGTTGTTGATGCGTTCGGTCGTTGGTGAGATTATATCTCGTTGCAGGTCAATAGATGCCCTTAGATACGTTGGGTATTGCGTTGGGGTGAAATTGGACTTCTCTTGGTTGATAATGAAGCCCAGGTGATTTGTGATGTCGCAAGTAAGATGGGTAGAAACATCTGTTTCGTTAAACGATCTGCCGACAATCAGCCAGTGGTCCAGATACTGGAACAGCATGACGTCCCGCTTTCGAAGGTGAGTGGCGACAATCTTTGCAACCCTCGAGAACACTTTCAGTGAAGTGGAGAGACTAAAGGGGAGAACTGTGAATTCGAAGAGGTTCCCACTGTACAGGAAGCGTAGGTATTCGTAGCTTAGCTTCGTGGGTGAATTAGGAGGTGAAGGTAGGCATCTTTCAAGTCTATGGAAGAGGCCCAACATGGAATCTGAGAGATTGCGTGACTGTCCGAAGGTTTCCATAAGGAAATTTCCTCGGGTGGATAAAGCGGTTCAGAGGTTTGAGGTTGATGATGGGTTGCCAGCTGTTGAGTTCCTTCTTTAATATGAGGAAGAACATTGAAATGAAGCCCCTGTTCACTTGTGATTTGGGGACCAGGCAGATAGCATGTTTCCACAGAAGAGTATTTATCTCGAACTCCAGTGCCTGTCGTTTGTTTGTCAATAGGCACTGAAAACGGACGGAGGATAGGTAAAGACGGAGGGGTGCTCATGAATTCAAGGGCGAATCCATAATGAATGGCTACGAGCATCCAGCTGTCGAATGTGACTTTCTCCCAAAACCCTGCAAAGAGTTGAAGTCACCCGCTGACGGGTCCAGGATTGACAGGTGAACGCAGGTGTGAATAGTCAGCGACGCCTACCCACGGGAGGTCAGGGGTAGCACGACTCGGACATTCTTCCCTTGAAGCTCCTCTGGGTGGCTTGGTAGGTCAAGAGGAGGATGGACGGCTGCGATTCGTCTGGTAACTGGGTTCACAAATTGGGCGAAAGGAACCATAACCGCCTTGACGTGGAGGTCTGAGGGGTCGAGCCCATCGGTCATCAGGGCGGGATTGGCCAGGTGGAGCCACCGGTGGAGGTTGGGGGAAGCTAAGTTTATGTGTTGGGTCACTGCGCTTAACTTTCGACTCCATTATCTCCGTGAACTTCCCTGCGATAAGGTCTTTGCCGTAAAGGGGAAGTTTTTGAAGCCTTGACTTAACTCCCTCATAGGGAATGTTCATGGCATCTAAAGTGTTGGATCTGCATGCAGAAGTGGCTAAGACAGAGATTCGAACAAATTGCTCGAAGATAGAGTTGACGTTCTCATCGAGGGCTCGAAGTGTGACAGCTGCCAAGTCCAGAGTAACTGGTGAATCTTTGTCACACCCTCGGGCCAGATACTCCGAGAGGAGTGCCGTAAACGTGGCGCAGCAGAGACCATGTCATGAGGCTTTGTCGAGTTTAGCAAGAGTAGATTTGACGAAACACTTGTCCTTGTCTTTAAAAGGTGATTTTCCTGTAGGCTGGCAAGGATCAGAGGAAAGTTTATATTTAGCCTCGGTTGGCATCTCAGGGACAGAGGAAGTCGTCAAAGTCTTCCCTAGCAAGCTGGAAATAGGTCGAAGCTCTGGGCAGGTATGGATGCCATGTTTGGCACCGGCGAAAATTTTAAACATCTCAACGCGTGAGCGGTCAAGTGGAAGTTCCGTGAAAATTGGTGTTGATGCCTCCAACCTAGCGGGGTGGTGCTTGAAGGAAGCATGCAAAGAGACCTCAGCCGTAGATTGATTAGAAGGCAGGCCTCATATGTGGATCATATGTATCTGAAGAGGACAATGCCGTGCCTCAGGAGGGTTAAAATTGGCTGCAGAGGAGATATCCTCATCTTCAGAAGACAGATCCTGTTCCATCTGGAGATGATCAGAGGGAGAAGAATGTCATCATGTCTTATTGAGTGGCTAGGGGCTGGAGCAGGAAGTGAGCGGTAGCCTGTGCCGGAACCTAGATAAGTCGAAGGGACGAAACCATCATAGGAAGCTCGGATCGTCAATGAATGCAGGTTCAGATGCGAATGTTGATGTGAATGCGGATCATGTTCCACAAGCAAAGGATCCGGATCTGGAGCTGTTGCCACGGCAGCAGGATTGGAGTCTAGAAGGCTGGCTATAGAAGAGAGCTTTTCCGAGAGCATGTGAACCGCTGACATGATGATGGCCGAACCATCATCCTTCTGTGAGGAGTGAGACTCCTTATGCTTGGACCTCATAAAAGATGAAAAGTGCTTGCGTTTCTTGCGGGAGAATTGGTTGTAGAGCCAGCGGCTGACGCCTCGTGAGCTGGGGCATCGGAGGCTTGCCCAGACTGCAGTAAGGATACAGCAGGAGAGGGTAGCCGGAAGACAGGGTGAAGTACGGAGAACAAAAGCCCCAATGGTGCAGGAGGCCAGTAGCTCTGTTGTCCTGGGCACGGGTGGTGGTTAGCCTGCCTGGCCCGGTATTGTCTCTGCAGGGACCGCCCCAGAGAGCAGCGTTGCATTGTCCCATTGAGAGTCAGTGTCTTTGTCACGGCTGGGTGCCCTAGTTGAAAGGGCGTCTGAAGACAATGTCACCAGGGGCTATGTGGCCAGTGTAGATAGCACTGTCGGCGTGGGGCTGCTCCGGCGCTTAGTCTTGTGAGCCATGCCGATGTTGGGTGTTGCCCATGGTAGGTGTTGACAAGAATTTGTCGGCCGGCATCACCCATTCGGAATGCAGAAGTGTTGCGCAAGACCTAGCTAGCTAGGTAAATGTTGACCCTGAGTGCAGTGCCACTCTGCACTATCGTTGACTGCGATGCTTCAGTGTCACATTGGGAAACTGAGCCTTCAGATATCACAAGCACTGCAGCTCAGACCCTTGAAGCGTGGCTGGGCTAACCCGGAACTGAACCAAAGATGGTATGGCCAGCAGGGATTAGCTGTGGAATCACAAGTTTAGCAAGATGCCACTTGATCCTCCACAGACTGACTCCTGTCGGTCTATAGGGGAATGTGGGGTCACGGAATTCAGAATGATTGCGAACCCCAACAAACCCAGGGTCGCCCAGTTGACCCTTTATATATATATACCAAGGAAAGAGGGAGACCACTGTATTGGATCGCTCACACTGCCTCACAGAACCCCAAACAATTCCAGGGTCGCCCCAATGACCTTAAGCATTGCTTGGTAGTATAATAGCGGAGAGTCAACAATCTATGAAATGTACACACGAGAAGAAAAAACAAGAAAATACATACATTTACTCAGAAATATAGAATGTACATTTATTATGATACATTACGGTTTGATCAGAATATCACAAAGATGTAGAAGCGAAATGGAAACTCGATAAACTTGAAGATTTAAAAAAGACACATCCATTTAGAATCACGCTTAGGAAAAGGATGAACATCATGGGACTAGAGGGCGTACCATGGTAGATCAGAAGTTTAGCGAATTGGATCAAATGTGAAGGAATTTGCATAATAGTGACTGTTTGGGGTAGGTTGAAACACGGACAAACCGTCCGTGGTTGAGAGAAGACATGGGTCATTCTATAAATGTGGGGTCCAATTTTTTGTTTAGATATGGGTGTACATGGGTGGGTGTAAATATATATATACATATCTATACAATACATATACATACATACATATACACACACACCCCGAAAGTTGTATGCTTGTGGAGACATGGCTTTGTTCTCCAGCACTAATATGGTCATGTGTGAAACAATGTTTTCAAAATGTTCCCATTTCAACATGAATCACTCTCCCGGACTGAAATTTTGACTAAATGCCCCTTACATGAAACACTTCAATTTGCAATGATTCTTACACATTAAAAATTTCTTTTTTTTTCAGCGATTACTAAATATCAGTTTTGTGAAATCTTTGTGGGGTCCTGTTCAACCCATTCTTCTGGGTCTCCACAAGGCACCATATTTCAAAACACACACACACAATATGCTCTTACATATCATGCAAAGTATCATATTTCAAATGATATTTGAATATGGAAGTTTGAGCAACAATGTCAGGCCCGTTCGTGCAGCCAGACTAGCCACCATCTTGTTTTGCGCTGAGGCACAGAAAAGAAAGAGGGCTTATGTGGGTCATGCTATTTAGAGTTAGCTAGGGTCAACAAAGCGCCAACCAGTTCTTCAAGCATATTTACGCCAAAAGAATTTTAGGTATTATAATAATGGGCATCTACATATTATATTCACTATATCACATTTATCTAAAATGATATTTGAGTGTGGAAATTTGAGCGACAAAGTCGATTCTGCTCGTGCAGCTTAACCAGCCGCCATTTGTTTTCGCGTGTATGGCAGAGAAAATAAAAAAGATGGTGGCCCTCTTACACTGCAAAATATATTTGCTTTCTTGCGTGAATCTGGACTAAAATTCCATTTTTCTTACACAGTAGAGCATGTTAGAGTAAGTAAAATATGATAAAACTACTTTGAAACCTTTAGAGGATATGAGGATATTTTCAAGTTGTTGATGCTTTGTTGACACTCGACCACCTTTTATGCCTTCTTTATTTAATAGGGATACATTGTATTGAACAAATTGCTAATGAAACACAGGAATGAGAAAGGATTTTTAAAAAGTTTGGAAAAGCTGGCCGCACCTTTACTGGGGAATAACCAACAGGGTCATTTTCAATGTCACTCTCTCAATCAAACATCCATGAGTTATCAGAATCGTTGTGGTAAAGGTTATCAAATGGTGAAAAGGGGGCACTGTGTTCCATAGCTTAGCAAAACACAAAACTCATGCACAGTTTTCAGGAGAGCCCACAATAACAAGAACTGTTTATAAGTACAAAATATTATAGATACAACCTTTCAGTTTAGATGTACTTGTAAGCATATGGATGTGTGACCAACATATGACTATTTTGATTGGCCCCAAATGCTGTCCAATGTTTGCCTGTGGATCCATGACAACAGAATGCCACTTCCACTTTGTAATTACTGGACCGAACTTTATTAGTTGATTGAGCATGATTTACATATACAGAGACTGTGTTTGATGTTTTCCCACCCGTACACATTTGATGGATACATTTGCTTAGTTTCCAGTCAATTGATGCTGAACTATTTGTGAAGTCATTTAGATCCAGATTATAAGTGTAAAAGTCAAAATTTCCACACCAGAAATTTGCAAGTCACTGTTTTCATGAAGGGCCACAGATTTTGAAAAAAATTGTCTTTTCAGAAATTTGCAGTAAAAGTTTCTACTCTTTCAAAACTAAAACCAATTCAGAACAAGAATTATGAAGTAAAAAACCTCTAATGGTTCTGTACATTTAACAAAAAGCTCTCCCTCTTCGTGAAAACACAAAATGCAGAGATTTTGACCAGTAATATAAACAAAAGTAATGTAAATAATGACTAATGATTAATGTAATAGAAAAATGCCATCTTTCGACATGTGTGGCTCTTTATGAAAACAGTGGTTGCAAAGAACAAAATCACATCGCTATAAATTTCTGAGAAATACATGAAATCATCATTTCATGCTGCCTTAAAGATGTTGCTTTTCATCATTTGGATTTTTTCTTTTATTTTTGACAGCAAAGCATCAGAAGCCTGTTGGTGAGTCTGAAAGCAAAGATGACCAACCTCTTGCATCAATCGCCAGGCTAGAGCGAGTCAATGAAAACAAGGTGATGGTTCAAATGATGAACCAAATAAAAAAAAAGCCAAGAAATCAGCAATTCGAGAGCTACAGGAAGGGCAATGTCTCCAGGAGGAAAAAACATGATGTCCTGAAGATTTGTCAAGAAATTGCTGATGTTGTGACCAGCACTTCACAACTCATCAGAGGAAGACTGAAATAAAGAGAGAGTCATCCCGTCAAAGACTGGCCAACATTTCCACTAAACCATCCACCGACAGGCCTGATGAATGACCTGAAAGAACCAACATACCCATCCTGCCACCCATCCACGACCCTGTCCTCCCACCCACGAACCCATTCTGCTACCAAACCACGGACCTCTCCTGGCACCCAACCATGGACCTGTTCAACCACCTATTGACGAACCAGTCCCGCAACCAGCCCATGAACCAGTCCTGCCACCACCCACGCCTGCAGACCCACCAAAACACCCATGAGGATCAGTGACAAAGGTCATAATTCCTATAGGTCACTACAACATCAACCAGGATACTACCTCCAAGCCCGTACAAATAGATATTGGTCAGTATGAAGCCCTGAGAAGATGGTGCTCCAAGGCAAGTTCATTTGTGCGGGGACTGATGCCCCCTTTTTTCCAAAGCCACGTCATGAAATGGTCAAATTTGGATGGCATGACTGTTCTTTGTAAAGATGGACATGTGAAAAAGGAACGGTTAGATCACAGATTATTGTTATCTGTATTAGATGTTGTTGAGGAATTTTCTGGCCAAGTTACGGGAGAACTTTGTGCTAATTAGGTCTCTCATTAATGACAAGTGCAGACATAACTAACTTTGTTTCTGTTCAAAAAAAAAATCAATAATCGCTAGACCTCCAGAGTTAAGTCAAGAGTTTTGTAACTTTTTGAATGCTGAACTTGTAATGCTTGTGGTAGAGAGATTAAACTTAGAACTACATGTATGCAGTCATGTTTCATATCACTTAAATATGAAGAATTTCCAGCATCTGTAAACAGGAAGCATTTGAAAAGTATCACCGACGTGTATATTTTGCCATTATGTAAATACTGAATAAAAATATCAGAGTTGAATTACATAACTTCATGCCATAGTCTCAGTCTCAGAACCAAGTTAATCGGTATTTAATGCATTAGAAGGAAAATCCATGTACACGTACAATTCACCTGCATGGGCAAGGTGAGAAAAGAAATAGTTGGTGTAAGAAAGTTTGTCAATAACCACCATGCATTCAAAAACAGTAAGTAGTAACTGTCCCAGCTCGTACAAGTATACATTGGGGACCTGTAAACCTTTCAAACATTTCTCCCCCCCCCCAAAAAAAGTCTCCTTCAACCTATAGGTCTTTGAAGTCGCCGTGGACGTTGCAGATTAGATTAGGGTGCGTTGAACATTTCTATTGTGGGCATTTTGGGGCAGATGAACATGGATCTAATTACAACAGTGATTGGTGCCCATTGACCCAAAGATAATGAGCTCATTATAGAGCACCCCTGGTGTACCACAGGGTTAACCTCGAGTTACTAGTGGTTAAAAAAAGGAATTCTTCCCTTACAGACTGAGGGGTGCTCGTGAACTCGAGGGAATATCTGTAGCGAATGGTCACAAGCACACCAGCTGTCCAAGGGTCCAGGTCCGGGATCAGAGGGCGGAAGTGAATCTGCATAGTCAGTGGCACCTAATCCCAAATGGACGGGAGTAGCACAGACCGGAGGTTTTCCCCCGTAGCTCATCTGAGACTTGGAGGGCTGAGGAGAGGAGGTACAGCCACGGTTTGTCTGCAGGTTGGGTGGATGAAAGGGCTGAGATGAGCTGCAGTCCCCTTGATGCCAAGGTCTGGAGAGTTGAACTCAGCGATCATCAGGAAAGGACTGGTGGGGAGGGGCCGGTCTTGGAGGTACGCAGAAACTATTAAACTTGTAGGGTGTGTCAATCCGCTTAGCTTCAGCCTCAATCATCTCCATGAATTTCTCGGCAAAGAGGTCCTTGCCGTAGAGAAGGAGTTCCTGTAATCTTGACTTGACTCCCTCATAGGGGATATTCATGGTGTCCAAGGTGTTGGATCTGCATGCGGATGTGACCAAGATGGAGATTTGAACAAACTTCTCATCAAGCACTTTGAGGGTAACAGCCACTAGGTCCAAAGTCACTGGCAAGTCCTTACAGGTACAGGTTAGGTACTTGAAGAGGAGATCCAGCAAGGCAGTACAACAAAGGCCATGGCGTGAAGCTTTGTAGAGCTTTCCAAGGGTAGTTTCAAACACAGACTTATCCTTGTCCTTTAACAGAGTCTTCCCAGCAAAATTCAGGCATCGGAGGACAGCTTATCTTTGGCGGCAGTATGTAGCTCAAGCACAGAAAGGTTCTCACAATTGTCCTTGGAGAACTGGAGGTAAGTTGCTGATCTGACCGGGAACAGGCACAAGTGTTTTGCACCAGCAAGAATCTTGAACATCTCCGCGCAAGAACAGTCTAGAGGGAGTTCCGGGAAGAGCGGGGCTGAAGTCTCCAGTCTAATGAGGAGGCACTTGAAGGAGGTATGCGATGAGGCCTCACCAGTCAGAAGGTTAGTGGGCAGGCCCCAAATCTGGATCATATCCTTCTGCAGGAGATGGATACATGCCTCCGGAGGGATTAAATTTGCTGCAGAGGTAATGTCTTCGTTATTGGAGGAAGAATCATGATCCGCTTGAAGCTGTTCAGCGGGAAGGGAGACATCACCTGTTGTGCCATGGTCGTGGGATTGGGCCAGGTGTGAACCGTACATGGAACCCAAGCCCAAATAGGTTGGAGACTGTCGTGTGAGGGACAGATCAACAGAGCTGGATGCAGAGTCGGATGCAGATGCGGATTCGGATAGGGTTCCACATGCATGGGATCTGGATCCGAAGCAGTGGCCGGGGGAGTGGGGTTTGACTTTAGGCAGCAGGCAATTGTAGACAATGTCTCCTAGAGAGACAGACTGCTGTCATCAACTCAGTTGAGGAAAGGTCTTGCTTGGATGATGAGAGGCAGTTGGTGCATTAGCACAGAGGCTTGGGGCCATCGCGGCATGTGGTCTTGTGAGCCATACCGGTGGGTTAGTGTCGTCAACGACAGGCACTGGTAGTGGGGAGACCACCGTTGGATCTCAGTGCTTGGGAGCTGGGCATGGAAATGTTCGCACTGCCGAGACCCAGCTAGCGGGGGGGGTAAATATTGGTGGAGGTGAGGGAACGAAGCAGTCAGATACCGCCCGCTCTATAGCTCAGTCCCCGAAGTGTGGTGTGGCTAACCCTACACTGGACAGGGAATAGTTCTGCCTGTAGGTGTTAGCACGGATTCTCAAGTATAGTGTGCCATGCCACTTGATATCCGCAGACCGACTCCTGTCTGTTTACAGGGGAGACTAGGGACACAGAAGAATGCAGCATAACCTCGCAAATTCCTAACAGTCCCAGGGTCACCCAGTTGACTCTATATATTTACTAGGAAGGTGAGGGACCATGGGACGAATCACTGCACAACCTTGACCTTATGTAAAATACTCAGTGTTATCACAGCGTTGTTAACATGGAGGCTATGTAAAGTGCACCAACAGAAAAAAATTACCACAAAAACAACAAATACACATGCTCAGTCATGAAAAATATATTAAGGAATATATACAGTGGAATGTCGCTATACCGAACACCACTATACCAAACATTCGGCTGTACCAAACATCGTCCTTGGCTCCCAATATTTTGTGCAAAAAACTTACGGAAAATTATGTACATGTAGTTGCAAATTAACCAAGATTCGCCACAGCATGCATTGGAGATCAATCCTGAGGGGGAGCTTCACGACTTTTAGGATGAACTAAATATCAATTTTGTAACTCAAAATTAAATAAAAAACAAAAATAATTAACAGATACATTTCTAGAAACCTAAAACGTGAAAACAAAGGCAAAACATCATGAAAACAGAAAATCAAAGTATCACAAGAGGGTGCACATCAGTTAGACAAGAGAGGGCGCTATTCAACATGGCAACGAAACGTTCGGCAGTTAATTTTGCTATTCCTAACGACCGCTGTACCAAACATTTAGCATGGACCCTGGCGTGTTCGTTATAGCGGTGTTCCCCTGTATTTATTACAATACATTACAGTTGATCAAATTAACACAGGAATGTATAGCAAAGTGGAAAACTTGAAGATGCCAAAATTGACACTTCGGTTAGAAATCACGTTAAGAAAAAAGGACGAACATGGCGGCCGCTCCGCTATGCATTATGGGACTAGAGGGTACACTACGGTTGATCAAGTTTTTAGCGAATGTAATCATACGCAAAGGAAATTTGCATATTTAGTGACTGTTTGGTGTAGGTTCCAAGCAGAAGACTCAACGGTCAAATTTTGATAGCATCATGACTGTTCTTAGTAAAGATGGACATGTGAAAAAAGGAACGATTAGATTGCAAATTATTTTTATCTATGTTAGATGCCGTTGAGAAGGAATTTCCTGGCTGAGTTAAGGGGTGGAACTTACAAGGCTACCAAGTTGTTTCAACAAAACTAACAAACACTTTTAAAATTAAATTGTTGAGATGTAATGCACCTACTTAATAGCCTCTAATTTTTTACACATTAAAACTATGGCAGATATATGCCTTTGTGAAACAAATCTAGACGCCCAATGATGAAACATACTTTCTTATGTTTAAAGTTTATATTCTATTATATTTAAGTTTATAAACAATTTCAAATTTATTTAATTTGAACATCTAAACTTTACATCCATATCAGAGTGATCTTGACTACTGACCTTTATCTCAAAACAAGCAGAGCTGAAAACATCCAATTTACCAATACAGGTATACATTCACATATGGGTAAAAGAACTGTTTTGTAATACGCACGTTGCTTCTGAGCTGGCAGGCTAGTTTAATTTACCTGATCAATGAAATATTTGATATCTGTCCTCCTGTTGAAGTGTAGACAGTAGAGCCATCAATATCCAGAGCATCACTCGCAGAAATCATCAGTGTTTCTAATGTATCTCCACAAAATACTACCTACAAAAGGGTATGAGTTAAGAAACAAAGTTATACAACAAAGCACATATGGCAGACCAGAAATTAGTATGTTATAAAATACATGTTTTTACACAGAAGTAATTGGCTGTTTCGGTCACCAGCCATAACAGCTTTTGTTTTTCTTCAGATTTTTTTATTTTATTGGTTTTTGCGCAAGTTGCAAAAAGGCATTCTTTTTACTTTTTTGGGGGGGGCTTTTTCGCAGTTTGCGAAAAAGGCATTCTTTCTGTCAAGTTTATTTTGGGCTTTTTCCCAATTTTGTGAAAAAGCCTTTGTAATGGTCAGGATTTTTTTCGGGGGGGTTCTTCTTCTTTTCGGGCCCAAAGCCCATAGACTTTGCACACGTTTTTTCTGTGCAGGACTTTTCCCATTAATTTTTGTTGCACAGCATTCAGAGTTGGCATAGGCATAGTCATTATTTCAAAGATGTATGCTGAAGCATGACGTCATGATGGCGTCATCAAGTGATTTATCATTGATTTTTAAATATTTATTTCAGCCTATTCACTTTGTACACGTTTTCAAGGCACTATTTCGGTACTTTAATAATCGTTGATTGTCGTCAAAGGTACAGCATGCACTGACTATAAAAAGAAGATAATACTGAAATATTCACGTCATGATGATGTCATCAAGTGATTTATTATTAAATATTGAATATTTAAATATTCCGTGAAATGTATAAAAATCCAAACAAAATAAACTGTGGCCTCCCGCAACATTCTATTTGCAGCAAGTGGCAGGATAAAATGTGGTCATGAATTCATCTCATGTGGGTCAAATCACGTGACCCCTCGTCCTGGTCGAAACCGGAAGTGGTCTATTTTTTAAAAATGGTAATAGGTATCAAGTTGTTTTCAATGGTGTAAGTCTGTCAGGGTATTGTTTTCTTCAAATCATCTACTGATGACATCACCTAATTACCGAGCGCCCTCTTGCGACAGGTTAAAAATTCCTAAAAATGAATTTTGAATAGATGTCTGTGGTGAAGTTCGTTCGAATCGCCTGAAAATTGATGTAAATGATCAACTTTATCCTGTCACGTGTGTGAACTTTGGGGCTGATGACGTCATCAGACCGGAAGTTACAATAAAAACTTCTTCTATTCTTCAAAATTCAGTAAAAAATCAACCGTAGTGGTAGGGGTGGGAGAGTTCTGGACCAGCCCCTCTTTTTCACTTCCCAGACCAGCTAGGCTTTTTCACTTCCCAGACCAGCTAGGGACTTTCCCAAAACTCGTGACCCCAAAAAAGGACTTTCCTAATTGCTCGCGGTCACGCATAAAACATTTGGGCACAACTTACACGTGTGCAACCTTTGACCTTGTGACCCAATTTGCGACTTTGTCGTGACGCCCAAAATGGGAATTCCCCCAGGGGAATGTCCACCACCTGAAAAAATTGCTGCGTCTCGAGCACTCTGGGAAAATTGAGATAATTTTTTTGGCTGGATGAAATATTTATTCTCAAAGATTTATGCGTCATTTAAAAATGAAAAATAAATAGAAATAATACAAATACATAAAAAGACATGATAGACCAGCAAATAAACGTAAATTGTTATTTTTGCTAAGACACGACAAACTCGGTTGCCTTGGTAGATTTGTACGGTTGCTCATGCTGTTTAAATTCTGACTGTTTATACAAATGCGCCGATTGTAAAGAGTGCCACGCGTGTTATAAATGTGCCATATGCACTAAATGTAATAATTGTGCGTTTTGTGCCGAATGCGACAGATGTATTAATTGCGTCAGGTGTTTCAATTCATACGACTGTCGAAATTCAAACACCTTGACCAGTTGCAAAGACTGTTACGAGTGTGGCAGTTGTATCGAGTGTTTTGATAGTACCACTTGCACCTGCTGCGTAAATTGTGTCAAGCTAGAAGGAATGGATTACGTGGTGCTCGTGGATGGCAAGTATAAAAAGGTTAGGCAAATGCGAGAAACGAACCACTGCCTTATTCTACGTTTAACCTGGACTCTGAGTTATACGAAATAGGGCTAATTATTGAATACCACGTAGACGTTGACAATTCAATTAAAGTTGAAATTCCACCCGAGTTAATAGACACAGCTGATTAGATGAATAAAAATGAGAACAATTTTGGACAAAGCTGAAAAAACGGAACCATGTCAACCCACATTTACATCGTTTCAGACGACCACGAGCATCTAAATGCTGGTAATGGCGATCCAAATATCACTTACGGTTCATTTCAAATCCTGTGATTAAAGACAGCACACATGTAAGTCAATAATGCTCACTCATTTATTACTTCTACACAGACCAACAAAAGCGTTTATTAATTATGATGCCAGACACGATGTGTTACGGTATAAATCCTGTGCATAAATTTGGCACGCCGGATAAAACCGCCGAAAATAGTGTAGGTCGTCAAAATTTAACGCACAAGTATAAATTACCAAAAGTGAAAACGGACCCGGCACGCCTTTTCATTACAATGACGGTTATGTCCCGGTTCCCGGTAAAAACTACGACATGCATGATTCACATGTGACAAACGGCAAATATGCGGGGTCTACTTTTATGGGCTTTGGTTGGGCTAAACTGCCAAAGGGCTCTAGCCACGCAAGTACATGTACCGTCACTTGGATTCAACAGTCGGACGCGGTCACTCTGGCTTGGTCAGATTTCATTCCCATAAAGATACACTTGACAGACGTAGGAATCACAAAGGTAAACGAATTGATTCAAGCTTACGTATACAGGTTGTTGGGAGCTCAGGCTCAGAAAAAGACCAGGGTTCTAGCCACTGGCACTGGATTAGACGCACACAGACAGTTTATCACAATCATGGAGTTTTTTATAAATTCAGAGCCCGACTTGGAACAATCGATTAATCAATTTCAAAATTCATTGCAATACGCGAAAATGGCTCTAAATTTTGTAGTCGCGCCCAGTTTATACCTGGTTCCTTCTGATATGGACTTAGGCAATGGCACATTTAAGGGTTACCATAACAATTTCAAATCGTGCCCAAAGACACACAGTCCGGTTATGTACCGAGTTTAAATTCAGGCATTGATTCAAGCAGCGATTTTGACAATCAAGTGGACAAAAGAGAGCCAGAAAAAGAAACAACAATTTTACCGAAACCGACTGTGGAGCCAATTTTAACGGGTCCAAATGTAAAACCCATTTCAACAACTAGCCCAGAACTTAAACCATAAGACGTGCATAATGAAGAAAAACTGTAATTGAACGATTGCACTAGCGGGACTGGGATTTATGTTGTATAATTTATTACGTTAGAAAACATACAAATTAAAGGCAAAAAAAGTCCTGTTTTCAATTGAAAACAGGACTTTAATTTTTTCTCCCCAAGTTAAACCAGATTTACATTTTTTGCATCTTCATCAAAGGTAAAATACCCGCGCCGATGAATAAAGTCCACACGTGTTCCGCGATCCATCCCATCGCTTTACTGGCCACGTTTAATATCCACCCTAAAATGCTACCTATTATCCCCTCAATGCTGCCAGCGACTTTAAACCGAGTTTTTTCAACACGTTTGCCAAGTTCCATAATTGCCATTTGATCCAATCGATGACACCGCCTTTTGATGGAGGTGTCGGTTTAGGCCCCGGTTCTGGCCTTGGCCCCGGTTCTGGTTCTGGCGTCCCAGTGGCCTTTACGCTGGCGGCTACACTGGATACAATTGTACAAATGGCTAAACCAAAAGCCGTTAATATGCTCGCGATCATAATTCCCCTTCTCAAAATAACACGCGAATCCTTTCGCCCAATGTCAAGTCTTTGTCCAATTAAACCATGAAAGAAATGGTTTCTTTAATGCGGTTAATTTGCGTGCATAGTTTATCCGTATTTCTATTGATAACTAATAATCGACCCTGTCTCTCTATTTTTAAGTCGTCCAAGTGCTCTGAAAGTTCTGCACGTTCAGCATCAGTCAACGCTTCGTCCACTTCATTTTTAACCTGTTGAATTTTATCGTCTAGCAGTTCCAATTTACTTTGATTTAAAGTTAGTTCTCC
Source organism: Acanthaster planci (assembly GCF_054643075.1). Classification (NCBI taxonomy): domain Eukaryota; kingdom Metazoa; phylum Echinodermata; class Asteroidea; order Valvatida; family Acanthasteridae; genus Acanthaster; species Acanthaster planci. Next base: position 6,740,453 of record NC_141789.1, read on the forward strand.
TTTAACTGTTTGTAACGATTTGTCTAAAGCGAGAAGTTCTTGTTAAAATAAAGTTTTACTTTATTATAAATGAGTTTTTATTTTAATCAATGGGCAAGCTCACGGGCAAAATGCCCTGTGACACGAGCCAGCCCTGCGTGGCCAATGCGCCGCTCGACACTGTGGTCAATAACGCGTCTTTGACAGATAATTTATTAAAATCGGGCGGTTTAATTTTAAATAGCTTATTTGATAACGTGGCATATGTTACTGAAATTAAACTGACTACGGCGTCATGGTACACCGTATAGATTAAATAATAACTGGATTAAGACCTTCTATTTTATTGTAAATTCCTTGCCTAAATATTTTTTGGATTCACCAGATGCTACGATCGAACAGAGTCTATCTTTGAAACCGGGTTTATTTTCGGAGCTTTTTTCTTTGACTCTTGAATCAACGAGTTTACTTCTAATGTCGTCCATTTTAATATATCATTTTTTAAATTGTTGAACACTTGTTTTAGGCTTTTGTATTTGTAGGTGTAGTTCGTTAAATTAACTGCAATAATTAGCTCAATAATTAGTTGAATGAATTGCAGCATTGTTGCTCTTTACTTACAACTAAACTTAAAATGCTTGAACTAAGCTAACATAAACTTAGTTCAAGCAAATTAAACAAAATGTTAAACAAATAATGAGTAACTTATTCTAGCTCACCAATTAGTTTAGGTTTGTTTTAAACTAGCTTATCCGACTTTTTCTTGTGGTTGCAACTCAAGCAGCACAGCACAAAGTTTGATTTAATATGGCCTAAAGAATTGTTTATCCATTCAATGGTACACTAGTCAAATTCACACTCCAAAAGCTGCATTTTAACTTTACAATCAGGATAGAAGCAGTGCTCATAATCTTCAATTAAACCACGACAGAAATCAGTGTCGATAAACCCGTCAGGGTCAAATGGATTATATTTCTTGTCACCATGACGGCAATTACTAATCCATCTGCTAATTGTTACTTCTATGGGATCATTGCACAATTTGCATTTGTTTCTTTCTTTTCCATGCTCACAAATTGAAGATCCACCGCATCTGAAAAAATAACATTTTCGTTTGTCATGTTCACAAATTGAAGATCCACCGCATTCGATATAAATATGTCTTTGCCTGCCATGTTCAAAATTTGAAAATCCACCACATTTGGCGCATCGAGATTTTTGTTTTCCATGGATGCATTTGCGCCGGTCATTGGAAATTTTTGCCGACGTGTTGCAGCTGATACTCAGCTAAAATACTCAGTAAATGTTTGTGTACAAGCCCCAGGTCATTGGCGCCAAACTGCAGGATGATGACGTCAGGTAAGATCGGAACTGCTGACCACGCTTCCAACAGGAAATCAGAGAACTGGAATATCTGGAGTCTTCGCCGTCCCATCCAGTGGATATAGGCCAGCTGATTAAGACGATCTCCCCAGGGCGATGACCCCGCCACCCGAGCACACCGGCACACAGAGCCGTCCCTAATGACCCACACAGTTGGCTTGGCAGGGGCCAATTCTCGCAAGAAAAATGAAAAGAAAATCAGAACAAAACATGAGCAAAGTACGTAAGCTAATACAACATGTAGCGTTCAATGGAAAATAGCTGGGGGAATCCGAATGTAACATCAGTAAGCCCCAGACTTCCAATGCCCCAAAATTTTAACATCATCCTCAGACACACCTGCCATAGCTGCAGACGGAGCTGCCCCTATGCGAAAAGAATGAGAGGTAAATCTGGCGTCATAAAGCCCTATAAACTCAAGGGCACGACGGAGTACCGCGACAAACTGGTAACGCGTGACAGGACGCCCATCGAAATGTGAAAAAAACGGGCCATGGGGGGATGTGGAGCAGGCAAGATAGGACAAAGTCGCCCGGACGGGGTACATTATGCTTTGCTGGCTATGCGCTGCTGGGATGGAAACTACATAACCATGGCCATATTGATCTGTTTTCGAGTGACGTAGGATAAGTTCGACCCTTAAAGGGGAGTCTTTGACGGTAACATCAGACCGACACAACGGGCTAGAAGATTGGTGAGATTGGGCAGTAAATTCCCCAATGCGAAGGAACCCAAAAAAACGCAAGTAAGAAGGCCACTCGGAAAAACCGAGCCTTGAAATTACTCAAGCAAACGGCCTGCAAGGCTGGGACCATACGACATAAAATATCATAAGTGATAGGGTGCCGTCTGTCACGACGACTACTACGCCTACGACATCCCTCCAGTAAACGTTTGACCAGAAAATGCTTAGTTAAATCAGGATAACTCATTAACTGCAAATTGGAGGAAACCCCGAGACGTAAGAGGTAATCGTTGTGGGGGCATACCCAGATACCGACAAAAATGCAATAAATCGAACTATCTGAAGCAGGGAGGCGGAGTGCGCGGCGTTGAAACCATGGGTTTGACTAAACCATTGAAAAAGATGCCAAGCCCTCTGATAAGACAAGTTCGTGTGGGGGGCCACCGCGTCATGCAAAAGACTCTGGACCTCTAACTGAAGACACTCCACAGGTTGTGGGCAAGGGGGTCATATCGGGGTCTGCAGCGGGTGCGAGATGACGAAATCTGGTCATCTGAAAACGTGAAAGAGCATCAGCAATGCCATTATCCAGGCCTGGAATGTGCTGAGATCAAAACTGGATATTGTATGTGAGACATGTCACCACGAGGCGGCGCACCAAACGCATCATTAAGTGACATTTAGACGTCTGTCTGTTGATGACACTAACTACAGCCTGATTGTCACACCAAAATATCACACGTTTATTATGCAATGGGACAGCCCACTGCTGGACCGCTAGCACAATAGGGAACAACTCCAAGCAGGCAATAGAAAGGGACTGACTTTTTACATGCTCGGGCCACTTCCCTTGACACCAGTGTGCAGCAAAGTAAGCCCTAAAACCAATTTCAGCAGAAGCATCAGTGTACATGTGCAATTGGTCACTATTGTACCATACCGAATCCAGAAACATTATCGTTCCGCTGAAATGTGACAAAAACTGCTGCCACGCCAGCAAGTCTGCTCGTGCACCTGAAGTGATCCGAATTTTGTGATGAGGTTTGGAGATACCCCTAGCTAGATCATGCAAACGACGGAGAAAGGCCCTACCAGGTCTTACCGCCTTACAAACAAAATTAAGACGACCTAGCAGGGACTGAAGATTGCGCAGCGTGATTTTCTTCTGATCGAGCACACTCACAATCGTATTTTGTAAAGCAACTTGCTTATCAGTCGGGATTTGGATCTGTCGTGCAACCGTATCGATCACCAAGCCCAGGAAAGTGAGGTTCGTAGCTGGACCTTCGGTTTTTTCTTCCGCGATGGGAACCCCAAATCGCTGACAAACTACTAAACAGACAGATTTTCTCTTTTCCAACCAAACGCCACGGCTGCTCAAGCAAAAGTGACCGGGAGTAACTCTCTCCAGTGCTACTACCATTTTAAGGTCACGCCAGTAACTAATTTGAGGCATTAAATCACCGTGCCAGCAACCGCAAGTGAACACTACTGACCCACTTCGTGACAAGAGCCTCCAATGTCCCGCGGTGATAAATTATTTGAAGCTGCAATTTATTTTGCCTCAAATTGATTAGAGCGCAGTGGGGATTTTTAAACATGTTTCCATTCATTTTAATTTAAACCCTAATTTAATGCTTGGTAAACTAAGGTCTTAAAATTTCTGTTGTCCACCATCAACTGCGCGTCCATAATTAAAAATCCACACATCATTAACGCACCCGCAGTTTCGGCCGCTCGTTCCATTTGAATCGAAATGTCGCCACCTCCCTTGAGCGAGCGACCCGATCCATGGGCCGAATTGTCATCCAAGCTCCTAAAATCGAGCCACAAGCCGTATTTATCTTTTAAATATCCCACCATGTCAACGCCTGTTAAATTTAAGTCTTTTATGACCGCTCCACCCGACTCTGTTTCTGAGTCTCCGAAATATTTATTAATTTTGGCAAAATGCTGATACTCAAAAAGTCCTTGGGAATAAAGTTGATTTGGCTTACCTTCGATCGTGACGCTCATTTTCGTAATGTATGGGTTGTAAAATTTTTGCGGATTTGAAACTGCTGGGTCTTTGAACAAAATTAAAATGCCCTTTATACTTTTTTCTTGGTCGATATTAATGTTCCACAATGTGTCTGATTTATTGACCATTTGCTTTTTCCACAAATGAATCCTGTCAAATAAATAATACACCACACCCTTGTGCTTTTGTCATAAACTCGTCGACAAATTGCAATTAGTGATGACTTTGTATTCCAAAGTCAAGTCCGAAATTGTGTATTCCGCCGACGTGTCGATGCTTTTTATGACTTTATCG